>NC_132914.1:15180032-15491961 GCF_047675955.1 Chlorocebus sabaeus
TTTTCTTGATGATTAGGTTGAATGCCTTTTCTTGTATGTGTTTCATGAATTGGCTGCTCACGTTTCTTTATTTTTTTTCCAACTGTTTGTCCTTTTCATTCACTAATAGATTTTCTTTTTTATTCTGGATACTAATCCTATAGCTCTATGCCATTTTTTTCAAGGATTTCTCCTAACTTGTGGTTACTTGTACTTTCTGTGCCTTTGAATATTTCTATTAATTTTATATCCAGTGTCTTTGCTATTGCACTTAACTGCTATTTTGATCGATTTTCCACCATTTATTTCAAAATCCATTTCTTCCTTATTTGTTATGTTTTGTTTTTGTTTGAGACAGAGTCTTGCTCTTGTCACCCAGGCTGGAGTACAGTCGCACGATCTCGGCTCACTGCAACCTCTGCCTCCCGGGTTCAAGCCATTCTCCTGCCTCAGCCTCCTGAGTCACTGGGATTACAGGTGTCTGCTACCACGCCCGGCTAATTTTTGTATTTTTAATAGAGATGGGGTTTCGCCATGTTGGCCAGGCCAGTCTTAAACTCCTGACCTCAGGTGATCCGCCAGTCTTGGCCTCCCAAACTGCTGGGATTACAGATGTGAACCATCACGCCTGGCCTTTCTTCCTTATTTGTGATACTTCTCTGTCATAGTTACATTTTTTATTGTTTGCGTCTGTCTTTTGGATAATTATTCTGTTGTACTTTTTTTTTTGTACTTATGATAATAATGCTTTGTTATATGCTGTCACATTTGAGAAGGCAAACATTCCTCATTACTTTTGATTTTCAGGTTTTTCCCTGTTTTTAGCATTGTTTCACTTAGAGATTAAGTTTTCTTTTTTTTTTTTTGGATATGGAGTCTCGCTCTGTCACTCAGGCTGTAGTGCAATGGCGCTGGGCTCACTAATTTTTGTATTTTTAGTAGAGATGGGGTTTCACCATTTTGGCCAGGGTGGTCTCTTAACTCCTGACCTCGTGATCTGCCCGCCTCGGCCTCCAAAAGTGCTGGGATTGCAGGTGTGAGCCACCGTACCTGCCCTCAGATTAAATTTTAAAAGTTTGTCATGCTACAAAATACCTAGGTGGAATTTTCTTTTTCTTTCTTTTCTTTTTTCTTTTGTTCTTTCTTTTCTTTTTCTTTTTTTTCTTTCATCTTTCTTTTTTTTTTTTTTTTTGAGACAGAGTCTCATTCTGTCACCCAGACTGGAGTGCAGTAGCATGATTATAGTTCACTGCAGCCTTGACTTCCTCCCAAGTAGCTGGGGCCACACACACGTGTCACCACACCTGGCTAATTTTTTAATTTTTTGCTGAGGTGGCATCTCACTATGTTGCCCAGACTGGTCTTGAACTCCTGGGCTCAAGCAATCCTCTTGTCCCAGCTTCCCAAAGTGTTGGGATTACAGGCATGAGCCACCATGCCTGGCTATAGTTTTAAAAATTCTCCTTTTTTTTTCTTTAGTCACCTCCCTGACAATACTTCTAATAAATTTTATCCAGGAAGAATTGATTTTTTTTTACGTTGAGTCTTAGCTCTAACATTTCATAAGACAGCTCTAACATGTCATGTAAGTGTTTCTAGATACCTTTTTCTTGCCATTCTGATTTTTTTTTTTTTTTTTTTTTTTTTTTTTTTGAGACATTCTCCCTCTGTCACCCTGGCTGAAGTGAAGTGGCGCGGTGTCGGCTCACTGCAACATCCGCCTGGGTTCAAGCGGTTCTTCTGCCTCTGCTTTCTGAATAGCTGGGATTTTATCGTGCCTGGTTAATGTTTTGTATTTTTAGTTGAGATAGGGTTTCCCCACGTTGTCCAGGATGGTCTTGAACTTCCAAGCTTAGGTGATCCACCCACCTCACCCTTCCAGAGTGCTAGGATTACATTCAGGAGCCACAGCACCTGGCCTGAATGTTTTCTTTATTGTATCTTTTGACTCCTGTTTGAGCTTTTACTGTTTTGCGCAGGATTGTCACAACATATTGAATATAGTGTCATATCCTTTGTTTTTGTGTTTAAGAGAAATGTCTGTGGTGTTTTATTACTATGGTGTTTTTTTGGGTTGAAGAGAAATATCTGTGGTGTATTATTATAGAATTTCTTGTTAGTTTGAAGTGATCTTTATCAGCTTAAGGAATGATTTTTATGTTCTTAATTTTTATTTTTATCCGTGCTTAATTTTAATTTTTATCAGTGAATGAGTGTTGAAACATTAGTGTCTTTTCAATTTCTGTTAAGAAAGAGTTAATTTTTGTTTACCATTTTTATATTGTCAGTAAATTTCCTACTATGCTTTAAAAATTATTAAAGGTATTTAAAATGGAAAAACAGTGCAGTTTAGGATAGAGACGTTAATATCATCTTTTAGTAGTTAACCAGGAATATGGGGATACAAGAATTCGAAGAAAATATGTAGTTTCTTGCCTCCTGGCTTTAATGATCTGACATAGTCACAGTCAGGCCCCACAAACTGCTCTTCTAGTCTCTCTAAGCACTGTTCTTTGCACAGTATATTTATTGAATTGATTGTTGTGCTGTTAACAGTGAGGTGGCTGATCGAACTTTTTTCTGTTTACCAAATGGCTTCAGACTGTTTATGTCAACAGTAGAAAAGATGATTAAAAATTTAGAAGAGAAATATGGTATTTGGAAATGCCAAAATAAGGTCCTAGATCTGCATTTGTGAACTCTCAAAAAGAGCTTAGTTGTATGTACTTGGTGGCTTACTGCATTTATCACTGAATTTCCTTGGAATTTTTCTCCCCCGCTTCTCTCTCTCCTCTTCCTCCTTTTAAATTTTTTTTAATTCTGGAGGCTCTAGGCTCAGTTAAATATTTTCATGTGGCAGAGAGCCAGATTTCCAATAGCCCTGAACTCAGCATGCTGCTGTTGCTTAGCAACTACTTGTGAAGTCTTGTGGCTATAACTGAATTATAAATAGGGTTATGAGCAGAAGTGCAATTGAAATTGAGATTGGAAAGAAAGGCATACTCTTTTCTTTCCCCCCCATCTCACTTGAATTTGAGTGATTTTTTTTTTTTTTTAATGCAGAGTCAGTTTTCAGAAATCTGGCTCATAAACATTGGTAATACTAACCCTATCAGGAAGACAATATGGGCATCTTTGTAATTACACATTTGGAAGCTTTTTTTTTTCCCCCCCCCAAGACTGAGCAGTCTATAATGGAGACATGGCAGTTCATAGAGACTAGAGAACAGAACTTCTCCTAATTTTCATGGTCATACATGTAGAACAATATCCATACATTGTATTACTGCTATATTTCTCTTCCACATTTACGTTAAAATCTACATACAGGAACACTTTATTAGATTATGTTCTTGTACTTTTCATCACATCATTTCTTTAGAATGGCTTAAAAATTGTCCTATAATCATGACCACATAGGCATTTGATGAATATTGAATACATGAGTAAATCAACCTATCTTTATTATTGCTTAAACAGTACATTTTAAAGTACACTTTATTAAAATGTTATCAGCAAAAAACCTGAAAGATTCTTTAAGGTCTTCTAATTTAATTTCCTTAATTTCACATGGAAAGCTATAGACCTAATGATGTTAAATGATTTGCCTAAGATCTATCACACCCTGGTGTGTGTATGTGTGTGTGTTTTTTGCATTGGTCTCTCTTACTGTTACATACTTCACAACTCTCTTTTTTTTTGCACTTATATTTCATCAGTTTACACAAAATTTAATTGAATTCTGTAATTTATTAAAAAATGTACAACTAAGTTTAGTAACAAACACAATTTATATGAACAGGTTTAGTTGAGAGCAGAGGACCATAGGTATCAGTGAGTATATTTGTAGAATGGATGGAGAACACTGGCTTATTTGATACGATGATTAGGAGGTTAAGAGAGTTTCCATAGTATAGAATTTTTGGTCAGAACTCTACAGATTTTTTTTCAGGTTCTAAAAGATGAAACTAAGTGGCAGTTCTTGGTTTTGGATAAAGAACTCCGTGCTTCCTTAAAATATATTAAACTTTTGTTAATAGTTTTTAACAGCCCATCCTATGAAACTAAGTCGATTGCAGACATTTGTGAGAAACAAGTAGATTGTATTCTTAGGCATTGTTGCTAGGAAAAATTTAGAGTGGTAATGTAATTTTTTCTTTTGCTGCCACTGGAGGTGCTGGTTCATTCTTTGTTGTATGCCCAGTAGCAGAGATCTTGCTATCAAAAGTGTAAGTTTCTTTGAAGGAAGATGTAGAATTATAAATAGAATTGGCTGGAAAAGTTGTGATAAAAAATAATTTTAATTAGATCTACAAGGAGGGATAACCAGCAGTATGCTCTGCTATAGAAGATAAATAGTTGGTACAAAGAGGAATTTGGATTTCTTCCATAATATGGAAGAGGATTAAGAGTCTTTTTTCTTTCACTTTTTTTTTTTTTTTTTTTTTTTAAGTGACAGGATCTCACTCTGTGGCCCAGGCTGAAGTGCAGTGGCACAATCATGGCTCACTATGACCTTGACCTCTTGGGCTCAAGTGATCCTCCCACCTCAGCCTCCTAAGTAGCTGGGACCACAGCTGTGCACCACCACACCCTGCTAATTAAAAAAATTTTTTTGTTGAGACAGGGTCTTACTATGTTGTCCAGGCTCATCTTGAACTGCTGGCCTCAAGCAGTCTTCCCACCTATAGGCATGAGCCACTGCACCCAGACATCTCAGCTGCCACTTTAAACTCCTGTGGGTTTTTAGTAGGGCAGGGGGAAGAGACTAGAAATAAGATAGAGATCCAGGGTGAAGTTCCTGGAACTCTCTAAACTATTCTAAGGCATTTTAGTTGCTATACTAATTGTTCTAAGGTACCTTGATTATTCAGTTTCCCTCAGATTTGGATTGGTATGTGATGTGTAACTGCTTTGAATAAAGTTTTGCAAGCATGATGCCTTCTTGCTTTTCTTGAAACAGAACTGACCAGTATAAGCAAAAATTATTTTAAAAGTATTAAAACTAATAAAGAAAATATGAAATACCAAGACATAATTAAAGTGATACTTGATATGTGGGATTATTAAATGTTCTCACTTGTAGTGCTTTTTTTTTTTTTTAGTTTTTGAGACAGAGTCTCGCTTCGTTGCCGAGGTAGAGTGCAGTGGTGTGATGTCAGCTCACTTCAACCTCAGCCTCCTGGGTTCAAGTGATTCTCCTACCTCAGCCTCCTGAGTAGCTGAGACTACAGATGTTTGCGCCATGCCTGGCTAATTGCTGTATTTTTAGTAGAGTTGGAGTTTCACCATGTTGGCCAGCTGGTGTCGAACTCCCAACCTCAAGTGATCCACCTGCCTGAGCCTCCCAAAGTGCTGGGATTACAGGCGAGAGCCACCGTGCCTGGCCTGTAGTGCTTTATTAACAAAATCTGATATGTTTGTGATACACTCTTTCACTAATTGTGACTCGGGTTTATTCATATTGCTTTCCTTGCAGTGAGGATAATAGTATAAGTTAAGATCTATTTTAAGATATTTTAGATATAAATATAATGTGGTTAAATTTTGGATATCTGTTGCATATGAATGTAACATTTAAAAAAAATAAGTAAAATAAACTAAGCTACTTTTCATGTAGACCAGTGTTTAAAATAACAGTTTTGTTTCTGAGATGGAATCTCGCTCTTTCGCCCAGGCTGTAGTGCAGTAGTATGATCTCAACTCACTGCCACCACGCCCGGCTAACTTTTTGTATTTTTAGTAGGGATGGGGTTTCATCATCTTGGCCAGGCTGGTCTTGAACTCCTGACATCATGACCCACCCACCTCAGCCTCACAAAGTGCTAGGATTACAGGCGTGAGCCACCGCGCCTGGCCAATGTTTTTAAAAACTTGGTTAAATTTCATTTTAAAATCTAACTACTGTTAAATGTTCGGTTAAAAAGAGCATCAGTCAGTGGATTACTCGTATAATTTTTACCCTTTCTCCACTGGAGCTTTTTGTTACTTCAAATGGTTATGTGTTCTTATATGTTTTAAAGGCATTGTCTCTAATCTTTATTTCATGATTAAAGTAAGTTCTCTACATATAATTTTTATATTAAGTGTTTAAGGGTTTCATAGTGTCAAGTATATGAATTCACTTTGCATTTTGGATAACAAGTAGTGACCAAAGAAAACATTTAAAAATTAATTTGTCATTTCATCAAAACACACTACTGGTTAGTTTGATACAAGAAATGCATGGAACAAGTAGTTTAATAAATAGCATTGGTTTTAACATGACTTGGCTGTCAAACCAGCCATTTGTTTCAGCAACTGTAATTTAAATTCTTGAAATTAAAAGATTGGGTTTTTTTTTCTTTTTGTTTTCTCTTTCTTATTTATCTATTTATTTTTTGGTTTGATTTGGTTATTTCCTACTGATCTGTAATCCTCTTCATGATGTTATATTAGACTATACATTGTTTGCCATGTTTAGGAATTAAAATCCACTCCATAATAAATTTGTACTGTACAGAGAGACATGCCTATTAAGCATTATTAGGTTGGAAAGGTAGAATGATAAAATGCATTCTGTTATCTGGGTAAAGGACTAAGAAATTTCAAGTATTGTCAACTTTATTACACTTTAGGTAAAATTTAAAAATCAAAAATAGCAGTGCTGTACAGATTATTTATGTGCATGTTTAACTTTTACTTGACACAATCATAAGATAATTTGTTTTTCTAACTGACAGAAATTATTTTAACTTAATTGAGAAAATAATTATTGAATGCCTACTATGTATAAGACACTACTGTTTGTGGAAAGAAGTTTGTGTTAAAAAATGTATAAGGCATACTTCCTACCTTATTTTGAAGTCTGCTTTGGTAAGTTATGTAAGCTTTGTATTTTTAATACATATTAAACGGTTTTTTTTAACCAACAAATCTCATCGACTCATAAAATTATAGAAAAAAAGTGCTAGGAAAATTGCAGTACTGTTTAGAATTTGAGATTTTAGAGAACCTTTAATGTATTAGGACTGTGATTCAAGTGTTTTATGATTCTTCTGTAAATAGAAAAACACTTAAATATATAGGTATTGATGTGCGCTTGCACACACACACACACCCACAAATATATATGGACAATGGCATGTTTCTTGAAAGTAGCCCATTTATTTAGCTTAACATTCATTTCTTTAATTGGCACCTAATAAGTAAAGGTGTCAAGTTAATATTTTAGGTGATGAAATGCAAGGCACATATTTTTTTCGAAGAAAATGGAGTGTTTTTGCTGGAAGTTTTGCTTTTATATTCGCATCTATTCTAAGATTCCTGCTAGCATATTGTTTCTATTTTTAGGCTGTTGCCAGGCAGATTTAAAATTTCTTCTCTTATGGCTGTCTAATTTCTATCTTCCTGATTGGTTACATGATGCTGCTTTTATTAGCCAACCACAGTGACTATGCAAATTGTATTTCAGTTTCTGTTGCTGTGAAAGAACTGATAAGATGGCTGCAGGGGGCTCCCTTTGGGGTATGTTTTTTATTTTAAAGAGGGTTTTCATCAGTACGTAGTAAGAAGCAAAGGTAGATTTCCTTTGAAGGGGCATTTTATTTTTGAAATGGGAAATCTAACTAAGCAAGCTTTATAAAAGGCTGAAAAATGCCTCTCTTGTGTATTTGATTTTAATGCTGCTGTGTTTTGCCTCTATTAGGCAACTTATAAGTGGGTATATTTTATTACTTTTTGTATATAAACATGCCAGCATGCTAGTTTAGAAGTCTGTTAAAATGTTCTAGATTATCGTCTTTGCTTTCTAAAATAATAGTTTTTTTCATGTAGGAATTATTTTAGATGTCAGTTATGTGTATATAGCGCATCATTCTTTTAGCCAATACTTACCTGTATTCTATGTGCTCAACAGTATGTAGTTCACTAATATTATACTAGAATACTTCATTTTTTTGTTCTCTGTGAAATGACCTCAGAGGCACATCATCATGATATCAGCACATTTAAGATGTTTTCTAATGTCAAAGCTTTGGACACTTAAAATGTATTAACTTTTCCTGAGATTTGACAGAGATTAAAATTTGAAAGAAGCAGTAATTTTATACTGGATACTTGGTAAAAAAAATGTCAGTGTTCCATTAAACAATACACAAATGTAGTATTAGAGTCCATTTATAATAAAAATGTCTTAAAGGATACCTTTAGAGCATTGGCAAATACAGAGAATGGTGACAAAACACGCCATATGAATAAAAACAATATTGATAAAGTGTGATAAAGCCATATGTAACATCAGAAAGTTCAAGAAGTATACCTCATTTAAAAACATTTATCATTAATTACATATAAGGCCTTTTGGTTATAGTACCATTTTATAATAAAAGATAATGTTTTTGTTTCACTTAAGACTGTCTAGTCTTTTTGGTAAAAGATAATTAATTGCATTTTCTATGTGTAGAAGACTTTATTAATATTTGCTCCCGGAGGGGTCACCTGTGTCATGCTTAGTACTGCTTCCTTTTTTGTTTTTAAATATCTTGCATGGGTATTTTATGCCCATTACTGCAATCCTGCAAGATGAGCATACTGTAGAATTACGTACCATTTAAGGACAGGGAAAAAGAGTAATGACCTCATCCAAGATGAGCACATAAGAGAACAAGGCTGTGGCTATTTTACACATACTGCCTTTCACCATCAATATAATTACAGATACACTTGTTGGCTTAAAAATGTGAATGCTCTAAAGTATAAACCAACACTCGGTTCTCTTGGTATAGTTGTTCTGTCCATGTTGGAAGTGTGACCCAGTAAAGGGGTTTAGGTTAAAAATAAATGAAAAACACTTGACTGAAGTTCTGCTATTCTTTTTTTTAAATATCAAGTTTATTGAGATACAATTCACATGTCATACAATTCACCTGTTTAAGTGTATAATTCAGTGGTTTTCAGCATATTCACAGTCGTGTAATCACCACAATCAATGTTTGAACATTTTTATTACCCTATAAGGAAATCCTGTACCCTTTAGCAACCAACCCTCATTTCCTCCCAGGCGCTCCAGCCCTAGGCAATTGGTAAGCCACTTTCTGTCTGTATAGATTTGCCTATTCTGGACATTTCATATACAGTAGTACCCCCTTCTCCACAGTTCTGTTTTCTGTGGTTTTAGCTCTCTGTAGTCAACTGTGGGTAATATTAAGTGGAAAATTTCAGAAATAAATAATTCATGTTTTAAATTTGGCACCATTCTAAGTAGTATGATGAAATCTCATGCCATTCTCCTCTGTCCTACCTAGGATACGAACCATCCCTTTGTCCAGTATGTTCAGCGTGTCTATACTGTAGACGCTACCCACCCATTAGTCATTTAGGAGATGTCTGGGTTATTAGATTTGTGCTGATATCACAATGTTTGTCATAAAGTCACCCTTATTTTACTTAATAACAGCCTCAACATGCAAGAGTAGTGATGCTGGCAATTTGGTTATGCCAAAGAGAAACTGTAAAGTGCTTCCTTTAAGGGAAAAGGTTAAAGTTTTTGACTTAATAAAGGAAAGAAAAAGGAATCGTATGCTGAGGTTGCTAAGATCTTTAGTAAGAACTGTCTTATACTTTTGTGAAACGAACAGTGTATTGTTATAATTGTTCTACTTTATTGTTAGTTATTGTCAGTCTCTTACTGTGCCTAATTTATAAGTTAAATGTCTTATACGTGTAGGAAAAAACACAGTATATATAAGTTTCAGTACTATCCGGTTTCAGGCATTCACTGGGTGTTTGGGAATGTATCTTCTGTGGATAAGCGGGGAATACCGTAAATGGAATTATTCAGTATGTGGCCTTTTGTGATTGGCTTCTCTTACTCAGCATGTTTTCAAAGTTTACACATGTAGTAGCATGTTCAGTACTTCATTCCCTTTATGGCTGAATGATATTCCATCATATAGATATACCACATTTTATTTATCCATTCATTAGTCACAGGGCATTTAGGTTGTTTCCAGTTTTGGGCCATTATGCGTAGTGCTTCTATAGAGCATTCGTGCACAAGTTTTTGTGTGGACATATGTTTTCATTTCTCTTGGGTATTTACCTAGGAATGGAATTGCTGGGTCGTATGACAACTCTGTGTTTCACATAGTGTGGAACTGCCTGTTTTCCAAAGCAGCTGCACCTTTTTGCAATCCCACCAGCATTGTATGAAGGCTCCAATTTATCCGTATCCTTACCGGTACTCATTATTCTTGTTGATTATAGCTGTCCTGGTGTGTGTGAGGTGTTATCTCATTGTGGTTTTGACTTGCATTTCACTGATGACTAATGACGTTTACTGCCTGTGAATTATTGACTTATAAAAACCATAGCTTTAGGAGAAAAATCTAATGTAAGTGACGGGTTGATGGGTGCAGCAAACCACGATGGCACTTGTATACCTATGTAACAAAACTGCACATTCTGCACATGTACCCCAGAACTTAAAGTATAATAGTAATTTTTTAAAAAAACAGAAAAAGAAAAAAGCCTTTTTGTGGAAATGCCTATTACGTCCTTTACTCATTTTAAAATGGAGTTATTTGGTGTTTTATTATTGAATTGTAACAGCTTTTATATATTCAAGATACAAGTCTCATATTGGGTATATGGTTTGCAAATATTTTCGTCCATTGTGTGAATTGTCTTTTCACTTTCTTAGTGGTTTCCTTTGCAGCACGAACAGTTTTAATTGTGATGAAGTTCAGTTACACTGTTTTTTTTTTTCTTCTTCTTTTGTTGCTTCTTCTCTTTGGGTCATATCTAAGAAACCATTGCCTGTTCCAAATTTATGAAGATTTATGTCTGTGTTTCCTTCTAAGATTTTAGTTTTAGCTCTTAAATTTAGGTCTTTCATTTGTAGGAATTAATTTTTGTATATGGCAAGAAATAGGAGTCCAACTTCATTCTTTTGCATGTGGCTATCCAGTTTTTCCAACACTCTTTGTTTAAAATACTATTCTTTCCCCATTGAAAGGTCTTGCAACCCTTGTCTAAGACAATTTACTGTAAAAGTGAGGGTTTATTTCTGTTTCAAAATATATCCTAAGGATATACCTGTCATTTTGCTAGTAGTGCCACACTGTCTAGGTTACTGTAGCTTTGTAATAACTTTTGAAAATGCAAAGTATGAGTTCTCCAAGTTTATTTTTCTTCTTCAAGATTGTTTTGGTTGTTCTGGGACCTTTGCATTTTCATATTAAATTTAGGATCAGCTTATCAGTGTCTGCGAAGAAAATAGCTAGGATTTTGATAGAGATTGTTTTAAACCTGTAGCTTTAATTTGAAGAGTGTTGACATCTTAAGGATATGAGTCTTTCGATTCATGAGTATGGAATGTCTTTTATTTATTTATGTCTTTAATTTCTCCAACAGTATTTTATAGTTTTCAGAATGTTAAGTGTTGTACTTTTGGCAAAATAATTTTCGATATTATTGTAAATGGAATTGTTTTATTTTTGGATCATTTGTTTCAAGGATATAGAAATGCAATAGATTTTTATATATTAATCTTATAGTCAACTTTGTTAAACTCTTATTAGTTCTAATAAATTTTTAGTTGATTTCTTACTATTTTCTATATACGATATTTTATTATCTGTAAATAAAAATAGTTCTTTCTTTTTTTTAAAGTTGTATGACTTTTGGCTGGGTATGGTGGCTCATGCCTGTAATCCCAACACTTTGGGTGGCTGAGGCAGGTGGGTCACTTGAGCTTGGCAGTTTGAGACCAGCCTGGCCAACATGGTGAAACCTCGTCTCTACTAAAAATACGAAAATTAGCCAGGCTTGGTGGTTCACGCCTGTAATTCCAGCTACTCAGGAGGCTGAGGCATGAGAATCACTTGAACCTGGGAGGCAGAGGCTACAGTGATCTGAGATCGTGCCAGTGCACTCCAGCCTGGGTGACAGAGAGAGACCATGTCTCAAAAAACAAAAAAACAAACAAAAAGTTGTTTGACTTTTATTTCATTTTCTTGCCTAATTCTCCTGGCTAGAACTTCTAGTTCAATGCTGACTAGAAATGGTGAGGGCAGATAACTTTTCTTGTTCTGATCTTAGGGTGAAAAATTTCAGTCTTTGACCATTAAGTATGATAGCTGTGGGTTTTTCCTTGGTGCCCTTTATCAGGTTGAGGAAATCCTCTTCTAAGTTTGTTGAGTGAATTCTGCTCTTAATTGCTATGTTAAATTAAGGATGAGATAATTTAATACTTAGAAAACTGCTGGTAATACTCTTGTATCTAATACATGAAGTAGTCAACAGGCTGGTGAAACTGGGGAGGGAGTCTACTCTCAGGTCTCATTTACTGAGTAGATAGGTTTTACCAGTGATCTTAAATGACATCTCCATTTTCAAAGAGATAAAGAAGACAATTGTGGAAGGTACCATGTAGTTGATTGTTCAACATTTTATTAAAATGGTACCAAAACTTAAATGATGAAATGCATAAGAAGGGTTCCTGTGCTGAAGAAAACAACTTGGTACTGAATTGGGTGTCTGCTTTACCTTACTAAGTTAAAATTACTATCTGTGTAATTATTGATAGTAGCATAGTTATTGATTTATTAATTGACATGATATGTAAAGTTGAAATTATGTAAATTATCACATAAACTAATGAGAAAAGGATATGTTTTGTTATAGTGTCTGACATATATTATTCCTCGATAAGCATCAGTTTCTTTTTCTCCTTTCAAAGTGTGTAATAAATAAAATGGGGTTTTTTCAAGGTGTTAATAAAAGGCAGAATTTATAAGGCATGGTTGGGGATAATAAACATCAAATTCAAGATTATGCTTATCTTGGCATCTATGAGTCAAGGATGAGGAAGGAGGAGTAAGCTGTTGTGTTGCACAGGGCACTTTATTTTTATTTCATAATGAAAGATTATGTGTTAGTATAACTAAACATTAATAAAATAACATAAAACTTGAGCTAGAATGGAACTTAGCAAGCATCTGGCCTAACCTCTTCAGTTTTACAGTTGAGGAAACTGAACTCTAAAGAGTTAAATTGATTTATTCTATGCTGGTGTATACTAATGTTAGAACATGGAATAGAACCTAGTTTTGTTAGTTTAGAAGTCTTTTTGTTATGCCAAGCTTTTTAGAATATGTATATTTTAAATTAGTGTGATAGTTTGTATGATATTTTATAATTATACCTTTTTACAGCAAGAGGATTATATGTCCCTACCTTTTGCCATGTGATGTGAGGTGTTTCCCCTTGGGAGATTTTTACTTCCCATGCCGTTAATGACTAATTTGGTTTTAGCCAAAGGAATGTGAATGAAAGTAATGTCTAAGCAAAAGCTTTAAAATAAGCTGGTCCTGCCCATGGCCCACAGGCTGCATACAGCCCAGGGCTGTTTTGAATGTAGCCCAACACAAATTTGTAAACTTTCTTAAAACATTATGAAATTTTTTTTTTCAGCTCATCTGCTATCGTTAGTGTATTTTATGTGTGATCCAAGACAGTTCTTTCATTGTGGCCCAGGGAAACCAAAAGATTGGACACCCCTGCTAAAAGCTGTTGTATACTGTGTATCTCTGTCATATTGGTCTTTTCCCTCTGCCACAAGGCCTAGATGGGGTGAGGGGGTGCTGTTCCTTCAGCCTGGTGTCCTATAATGAAAAAGTATACAGTTATTGGCCAGTGAAATTTTGTTGTTGTTGCTGCATTATCATCTGGTAAAAGGTGACTGACACAGAAAGTTAGCTGTCCAGCTTTTCTCTTTAGGTTGGGTTAATAAGAAAAGTAAGAGCTATTTCCTGGCATTTGAGGGATTTACATCTTTCAGCTCCTCATACCTCATTCACCCAAGCAAAATGTGAAAAGTACGTTTGGACAAATGATTTCTACTGCTGGTTATTTATTTATTTTTTAAATGAGACCTGGTCTTGCTGTGTTGCACAGGTTGGTCTCTACCCTTCAGGCTCAAGCAGTCCACTGCCTCAGCCTCCGAAGTAACTGAGATTACAGGTATGTGCCACTGCTCCCAGCTCTGGACAAATGATTTCTTAAATTCCTGTGGAGATAAATACAAGACCTTCTATAACTTCACTCCTTATCTGCATAATGATAGTAGAGTTTGGCAAGCTAGTGAGTAGGGCCTTGATGGAAAATTGGCCAGTTTTCTAAAGGGGTGTAATTTGCTGTATGTATTCTAAAATGGCATTTGTTGGATCAGGTCATTTAATTTTATTTTGCCCTTGTAACACAGTGATCCCCAAAATTGACTTGGAGAAGTAATTTTAAGGTATCTTATGTTTTTATCATGTGGACCGTTCCAAAATTTCTGAAAACGTAGCACTGAATGCAACAAGAAGTTAGATTGTAGTGACAGTTCTGGCTTTGATGTAACCAAAATTTTAAGAACATGATTTACTCCTGCATAGTCTAGGGAATTGTTGGTAAAGCAAACTCCCTATTTCCTTTGTGGTTGGTTGTTTTTTACAACGTAGTTTGGGGATATTGTATTCCACATTTTGGTTGGTGACAGGCAGAGGGGTTAATTTGTGGACGTGTCAAATATTATGATCACTCGATAACTTACTCAACTGAGTTTATGAGTATTTGATAAACAGATTTCACCACTTACTGTTTTTTTTTTTTTTTAAGACGGCAGGATAGCTAGTGACAGTTATTTTATACTAGTTGAGAGAACAGTAGTTAACAATGCAACAGTATAACATCTATTTACATAGCCTTTATGTTATACTGGGTATTATCAGTAATTTAAAGACGATTTAAAGTATACAGCAATATGTGTATAGGTTATATGCAAATACTACACTACTTTATATAAGGGATTTGAACATTGTCAGATTTTATCTGTGGGAAGTCCTGAGACCAGTCTCCCACAAATACTGATGGACATCATATTTAAAATAAAAATTTCAAAATCTTTATACTAAATTTGAACAGATAAGTATCAAAGTGAGTGAACAGACTCACTAGTCTATTTAATGAACAATAAGCAGTAAAGCAGATTATTAGCATTTATTGTGCAACCCATTATTCTTTATGATTTTAAGAGTATTGCAAATTCTCAAGCAAAATTTAGAAATGCAAAATAAAATCATACAGTTTTCAACTGAGATTGGGATTCTTAAAGAACCTAATAGCAGAGTTGCATTTCTAAAGAGGTTAGAAATTATCAGTTAAATATTAAATATTTAATATTTAATTCAGCCATTTAATGAAAATAAACTTGAATTAAAATTATTTTCACTAGAAAAATGCATGAAATTTTCATTCAGAAAAATGTTATACTCTCAGCCAACAGCATGAATATAATTGAAAAGCCTTTGTCAAAGATAGAAATGCCATGTCCACTTAATGTTTTCTAAGCTTTTGCTTTAATTTTATTTTGAAGTATACTTCATCAAATGTTCATTACTTTGAATTAATACAGCATTTGTTTTGTTTATGTGTTGTATATGCTTTTTGACCCAACAATCATGGTACTTAGTTAAGTCTGTTCTTGGAAAGCAGTACAGACCCTAGTTTATTTAATCAGAGAAACCCTACCATAGACCTGTTTTTCAAACAGAGCATCTGGAGTTAATATTCCTGATGTTTCCAGTTCATTGTTCACCTTTATTTTCACATCCTTTGGATTTTTGATAGAGCACTTGCCCTCATCTGCTTCCCTTGTTGCTGGGCAAGGTTTGTGACACTGATGTCTGATTGGTTTTAGACTATTTCGGCTTTGAGCCAATCAGACAGTGAATTTCAGTTCTCTCACAGGACTGAAACATTGAAGCAGCTGTTGATATATTTTTCCTGTGGGGAGATTATATAAACTAAGAGTATGACTGCAGCAAGCTCCCTCTTGGGTATGTTTGAAAAATTACAAGGTTCATCTGTAAGGAAGGGGGGAAATGAGGTTTATTTTTAAAACTTGGTTATTAAGAACACCTAGTAAGTAGTGAATTTGAGAAAAAAAATTCTGATAAATTTTCCATTTTTATTTTATAATCCTATATTTAAAGAACTATAGAATGGTGTAATGTAATAAAAATGTCTTTTATTTTCATGAATATTTACTTTGTAATCCACACTTGTTTTATAATAAAGCTTTGAAAAGACTTCTCATATAACCTTTTGTAACGCTGCGAAAGGCAGTTAAGGAGAAAAGGATGTAGTAATTGTACTTTTACCACTTAATATAGGTTGTCCAGCATCAGACATTTAGATTTCATTAGATGAATTAAACTAAGTCAGTTCAGTGCAGTAGACAGCACCAACACTTCATAATACTATCCCTAGTAATCCTTTGGGTCCAGAATACTATTAATTTTTGGAATCGGAAATCTGCAACAATAGTGGTAGATGGATATGAAAAATTTTTTTTTTACTTGTCTGGATTTAAGGTTTTGCTAGATTTATATATACTATATATATGGTCTATGGAATTTTTAAAAATAAATTTACATTTGAATTTTTCATTGTATAGAAAAGTATGTTCTTATGTATATTGTCCATGTTTGACTTATTCCTCAGGTAGGAAATTAATTTATATTAATGTATATTTCTGGAAATGTTCATGGATATTTATTAAAGCAAATAGCATAAAAGATGTAAATCTTATTCATTTATGTGTGTGGTATATTTAATGCATGTTACATGGATTTAGGGTTTTATGTAAACTGTGTTCTAGATTCTTTATTTCAAACAAAGAACCACACTTAAGTATTGCAGATACAGCTTTTGTTTAACTATGTTTTTCTGACCTTATTGTCTGTCTCCTGTTGCTGGGCAGGAATCAGAATGCTGGCTGCTGATTGGCTGAGTTTGTGAACGGCTCTTGAGCAGCCATTTAAATTCTTGAGCTTTTTGAGCAGGCAGATTGTAGGCTAAGACATAACAGCTTCCCTTTGTTGTTTCATTGCTATGATCTCTTGCTAGAAAGAAGTGGGTGGAGGGGGATGAAGCAGAGAAGAGAGTAATGTTTTCATTTAAAGAAGAAGCTCGTTGGGCTTTCCTTAAAAATATTTTAAAAATAATTTACCAAAAATTTGAAAAAAGAAATTTCCAAGCCAGAGAGACTTAACCCTTCTCTGGTTATTTAAATATAAATTCCTGTGGAAAAGATTTTATTAGTGATAGTATTTTCCCAGAGTTCTTGAATATACAGAGACTTAACATTATTTTGACTCTCTTCCTCATGAAAAAAATACTTTCAGGAGAAACTAGTTCATCATGTTTTGCAGTTACTTTTAGACATGGCAGACATCTTCTGCCGTAAAATACCAATGCTTTTTCTGTGAAAATGAATTACAGTCATGTGAAAGTTTTCTGATTTGAATTGCCACCTAAAATACTAAATTTATTTTATAGAATAGTTTTATGAATGGCATCTTAGTTCTAGGTGACAGTACTAAAATGATCCTTGGAAGTGTTTTGCTGTGGTATTACAGCCATGGAAACTTGTTTGCAGGTAACACACCCTTCTTTAACGTGTATCTTTCTTAAATATGCTTTGCTAATGCAAAATACATTTCTGAAAGCAGACTGCTGATTGGTTTGTACAGATATGGCTGAACTAGTTTGAACTAATTGTTCATGCTACTTCCTTATTGCTTTGTCTGTTTTTTATTATGTTTAGAACTCATAAGATCCGGTAAATGGCTGTAGTGTGCTCCCTTGTGGGTATGGATGGTAGTTATTCTGTAATTCTTTTTAGAATGCTTTATTATTACTGAACTTAATGGCAATTTTATTGATAAAATCAACTTTTCTTAAATTATATATATTTTTATTAAATATTATTTGGTGGTGGCAATTTAATATTAAATGTGAGGTTTACATGTTGGATTTTCTAATTTATATGTAAAATACCAAAGGGGAATTTGTCTCAGACTCTTTAGTTTATTCCTAAAAACATTATCCTGAATATTTAGTGTATTCCTAAAAACATTATCCTGAATATATAGATGGTGATGGTTATAACATTTATTGAGTTCTTACTACATTCCAAGTGCTTAATGTATAGAATCTCATTTAGTTCTCATGGCAACCTTTGTGACAGGTGTTGGTATTCATCCCTTTTTAAGGTAGCCAAAACTAAGAAATTGATGTTAGTTTGCCCAGTCTCACACAGTAGGTTTCCTGGAAAAATTGGAATTCAAATCTATGAATTTGTCTACAGTCTACAGAGTTCATGTTCTTAATTGGGTTATTACAAGTTATGACTTTTTTTAAAGGAATGCTTACTTTTAATGTAAGAGTTCATGTTCTTAATTGGGTTATTAAAAGTTATGAATTTTTTAAAAGGAATACTTACTTTTAATGCAATTGGTAATAACTAGCAGCTATCCATATAATATCTGAGATGTGGATATTATAAGGCTAAATTCAAAAGAATGGCCTTTCAGTATTTTGAAATACTTACAGGGTAACTATGCTACTTATATTATAAATTTAATTATTTTGTAGTTTTGGAATTAGTAAGGAAAAGTGACAGCAAAATACAATGCATTGTATATGTATCTTTTTGCAGAAAATTTTGCAGTTAGAAAATAACTGTAATGATGGGAAGGGAAAAACCTTGAAGGTGTGAAATTTTAGTCTGTAATTAAAAATCCTTAACATAGTGTCTATTATAATTTTGTATTAAGGTTTCTGTTTAAATGAAGAGTAATTTTCCTAAATATTTAGTTATATAAATAAAATGGCTAGAATAAGACATGTTCTAAGTTATTGGCTCAAAATGAGAGAATGAATACAGAATGTATCACAGTCTAGAAATTCTCTGACAAGGTGGTAGAATCTCAAGCTGAACTGGCCTCCAGCAAATAGGCTAGGCTTATTGTTTTATGCCCTTTAGCCAAAGATCAGCAGGAACACCTTTGTAATTGAACAACTTAGGTTTACTATTTGTTGCAGGGAGGAAATAATGTTCACTATGGGAAAACTGTAAGGCACATCAGTCAGTAAGAGGATGTTAGAAAAAAGCTAGTATAGGATTTGAGTATAGTATAGTATAGGTTGGGTTACTCTGGGGAGAGATTAAAGAAGTAGATCCTTATCGTGGATTGGGTGGCATCAGAAAGTTGGGGCACTTCTATACTTGGGTATCTCAATAAATGTTATCTATATAGGGAGGACAGACTATTATAAGATAAAGCTGTAACTGATAAAGAAGTAGCCATCACTTATTTAGTGAGGGGGGATGTTTGGAATTTTGTGGGTTGCACAGTGACCTTGTCTGACTTGAATGTTCTCTGAGTTGGTTTTATGTCCAACCAGAGAACAGCATGGCTTAACCGTAAGCATCAGATCCGTTAACAACATTGAGTCCTAACTGTGAGTGTCAGTTAAGTTTTCAGACATCAGGGGCTGCATTTCTTTCTTTCTCAGGCCAAAGCAAATGTATTCTACCATATCATTCCTACTGGTGATGGTAATGGTAAGTGACTATCCAATGTTAAAACAGTATTCCTGCCTCCTATACATCTTAGTCCTTAAAGGTATTTTGTTTTATTCTACTGTTGATTGATGACATTGTTTTCTTCAGAACCACATCCTTGTGCTCTTTTGTTTGCCTTTATTGCACTGGCCAGATGTTAACATGGAAATGGTTACAGGAAACATCCTTGTTTTTTTCTGATCCTGTTTCAATGTCAGACATGATACCTCTGTTTTCTTGGTAGATGACCTTTATCAGATTTGAGTAAGTTTCCTTGTATTCTTAGTTTCCAGAGAGTTGTAATTATTCATCAGTCTTGAATTTTGTCAAATGAATATTCTGTATTTGTTGAGGTAATCCTTTGTTCATTTTGTCCCTCTGTTCTGTTTATGTGGTGAATTAAGTAGCTTGATTTGTTTTGTGGTTTTCTTTCATGCTTAACAGTATTGTTTCAGAGTTCTGGAGGCAACGCATTTGAAATCACGGTGTTGTCACTGCCATTCTCCCTCTGAAGGTGCTGAGGAAGGATCTGTTCCAGGCCTCTCTCCTAGCTTCTGGTAGTTGCTTGGCTTGGGGTACCATAACTTCAATCGTCACGTGGCATTCTCCCAGTATGTATGTCTGTCTGTGTCCAGATTTTCCCTTTATAAGGACACCAATTGTATTGGATTAGGGCTCACTTTAGTATCCTTATATTACCTTGATTACCACTGTAAAGGCCCTGTTTAAATAAGATCACATACTGAGGTACTGGGGCTTAAGACTAATATCTTTCTGGGGATGTGGTGGGGTGTGGAATGTTGCACAATTCAGTCAGTAACAACCTGGTACCAGACATTCAGTTTAGGCAAAACTCATAATTGTACACTCTGCTGGGTGTGAAATAAAGTCAGAATGCATCATGGCTTGTTCATGGTCAACACTGCTTGATTTTCGAATGTGAAATCGGCCTTATATTTTTCTAAGTAAGCTTCACTTGGTCAGAATTCATTACCTTTTAAAAAAGCCTACTTCTAAATAACTCATAGATGAAAGAAGAATCATGATGGATATTAGAAAATATTTTAACAGAATAATGTAAATGACACATGAAAATGTGAGATGCAACTAAAGTAGCTCTTAGAGGGAAATTTATAGTTTTATATGCACACATTGCAAAAGAAGAAAGATTGAAAATAACACTTAAGCTTGAATCTCAAGGAAAAGGATGGCATGTTAAACTCTTTCCAAGAAAAAGTAAGAGAAAAGAAATAATAAATATTAGAGTAAATAATTAAAATAAGAAAGCAGATGTAAAACTAAGAAATATCAGCCAAGTAAAGGTTCATACTTTAATAAGTGAATAGAATTGATAAAACTGTAGCACAACTTACCAAAAAAAGAGAAGAATACACACACACACACACAACCTTTGTATTTATTTTAAAATTTTTTTTGTAGTGGCATTACTGAGATATAACCACATATCTACTATTCACCCATTTAAAGTACAATTCAGTAATTTTTAGCATATTCACAGAGCTGTATAATCATCACCATAATCAATGTTAGAACATTTTCATAACCCCATAAAGAAATCCTGTACCCTTTAGCAGCCACTCCTCATTTTCTCCAGAACCTTCCAACCCTAGGTAGTCACTGATTTACTTTCTGTCTCTAGATTTGCCTACTCTGGACATTTCATATAAATTGAATCATTCAGTATGTGGCCTTTTGTGACTGGCTTCTCTCACTCAGCATATTTTTAAGGTTTATGCATGCAGTAGCATGTTCAGTACTTCATTCTCCTTTGTGGTTGAATGATATTCTGTCGTATGGGTATGCCACATTTTATTTCTCCATTCATCAGTCATAGAACATTCAGGTTGTTTCCAGTTTTGGGCCATTATGAGTAGTGCTTCTATAGAGCATTCGTGTACAAGTTTTTGTGTGGACATGTTTTCATTTCTCTTGGGTATACACCTAGGAATGGAATCGCAGGGTCATATGACAACTCTATATTTCACATACTGTGGAACTGCGTGTTTTCCAAAGCAACTGCACCTGTTTGCAGTCCCACTATCATTGTATGAAAGTTCCAGTTTTTTCACATCCTTGCCAACACTCATTATTCTCATTGATTGTAGCTGTCCTGGTTTGTATGAAGTGTTATTTCATTGTAGTTTTGATTTGCGTTTCACTGATGACTAATGATGTTTATTGCTTACGGACTTTTGGCTTAGGGGTCTTTTCCTGAAAATGTCTGTTCAAGTCCTTTGACCATTTTTAAATTGGGTTATTTGATTTATTGAATTACAGCAGTTCTTATGTATTCTAGATATAAAAGTCTATTCTATATAAATATATGTTCTGTATTCTAGATATGAAAGTCTAGATTCGAGATAAAAGTCCTTTATCAGGCATATGATTTGCAAATGTTTTCTCCCATTGTTGTGAATTCTCTTTCTTGATGGTAATCTTTTGTTAATATGCTTATAGTTCTGCCAATCTAAGTATGCTTGGTTGCAAATGTAATCTTTCCTTACATGTTTCTTAATTCTTCCTCCTTTTTCCTTTATCTCTATACCTGTTATTTCCCTACTGTTTTTGTTCTTCCACTTTTATTTTTCTTTCTCATTTTCTTCAGGTACTTTTTTTTTTTACTTTATCTACCTTTTTTTTGCTTATACATCTCTATACTCTGTGAATTCCATATTGAAAATGAAAACTTGTCCCTTTTCCCCCAATACTTCCTAGTTGATTTTCTAGTAGACTATAGTCATTTTTGATTTTGTATTACACAGATGCAGTAAATATGAAAATCAGTATACACAAGCAGTAGGTTTTCTATGTCTTTATTTAAACATTATGTGAGGTGTGCTGCTTGCATCTCTTCTAAGATCAATTTGTATTAAGCCTACAATTTGGTGGCTACTGTTTCAGTTATTAAATGCTCTTTCTCTTTTTTCTTAAAGATTCAAAATGGACAGTTTAGAAGAACCTCAGAAGAAAGTCTTTAAGGCTCGAAAAACGATGAGAGTGAGTGATCGTCAGCAACTTGAAGCCGTGTACAAGGTCAAAGAAGAACTGTTGAAAACTGATGTCAAGCTGTTAAATGGCAACCATGAAAATGGAGATTTGGACCCAACCTCACCTTTGGAAAATATGGATTACATTAAAGACAAGGAAGAGGTGAATGGCATTGAAGAGATTTGTCTTGATCCTGAAGAAAGTAAAACAGAATGGAAAGAAACACCCTGTATCCTAAGTGTTAATGTAAAAAACAAGCAGGATGATGATTTAAATTGTGAACCTTTGTCTCCCCATAACATATCTCCAGAACCAGACTCTAAACTGACTGCTGAACCAGTTTCTGGTGATCCAGCCACTGGTGATCTAGATGCTGGAGATCCAACCTCTGGAGTACTGGCCTCTGGTGATTCCACCTCTGGTGATCCCACCTCTAGTGAGCCCTCCTCTAGTGATGCTGCCTCAGGTGATGCAACCTCTGGTGATGCCCCTTCTGGTGATGTCCCCTCTGGTGATGTCACCTCTGGTGATGCCACCGCTGATGATCTCTCCTCTGGTGATCCCACCTCTGGTGATCCCATCCCAGGTGAACCGGTCCCTGTTGAACCCATTTCTGGTGATTGTGCCGCTGATGATATAGCCTCTAGTGAAATAACTTCTGTTGATCTGGCTTCTGGAGCACCAGCTTCCACTGATCCAGCCCCTGATGATCTGGCCTCTGGTGATCTATCTTCTAGTGAATTGGCCTCTGATGATTTAGCCACTGGTGAACTGGCCTCTGATGAGCTGACTTCTGAATCAGCCTTCGATCGTACCTTTGAACCAAATACTGTACCAGTTTGTGAACCAGTTCCTGAAATTGACAATATAGAACCAAGTAGCAATAAAGATGATGATTTTCTTGAAAAAAATGGGGTTGATGAAAAATTAGAGCAAATCCAGAGTAAAGACTCATTGGATGAGAAAAATAATGCTGATAATAATATTGATGCTAATGAAGAAACTCTAGAAACAGATGATACAACTATTTGTTCAGATCGACCCCCTGAAAATGAAAAGAAGGTAGAGGAAGATACTACAGAGCTTGCTCTTGGAGAAGATGCTATATCTAGCAGTATGGAAATTGACCAAGGTGAAAAGAATGAAGATGAAACTTCTGCAGATCTTGTAGAAACCATTAGTGAAAATGTTACTGAAGATGACAAAAGTGAGAATATCTTAGAAAATACAGACTCTATGGAGACAGATGAAATCATTCCTATTTTGGAAAAGCTTGCACCTTCTGAGGATGAACTTACTTGCTTTTCTAAAACATCTCTCCTTCCAATCGATGAGACAAATCCAGATTTGGAAGAGAAAATGGAAAGTTCTTTTGGTTCACCATCTAAACAAGAAAGTAGTGAGAGTTTGCCAAAAGAAGCATTTCTGGTCCTCTCTGATGAAGAGGATATTTCAGGTGAAAAAGATGAGTCTGAAGTTATATCGCAAAATGAAACATGCTCTCCAGGTTAGCATATAACTTAAATTTTAAATATTTTTATTGACTTTGATGAACTGTTTAATAAAATATTATCATAATGTTTTAAATTTATTTCTGCTGCAGAGAAAGTTGAGAATAGTGATGACTCTATAGAAAGATGTCTTAACTTCATAGAATTCAGAATTACAGCGTGTCTACTCTGTGAGTAGCATTGTGCTAAGTACTAAGAAGGGAGATAAAATAAGTAGAAAATATGCCCTTATAGTCTGGAAATAGAGGTGAAATAGAGCACCCATAACACTGAGATAACAGTTTAAGTTAGTACATAATTGACTAGAGTTGTAGCAGTTCTTTCTTGCTATCACTTAGCGAACAAATAACTTAGAACTAAAAGCCTAATAGTTTATTCTGTTAGCTTCAAGTGTAACAAATTATATTTTCAATCAATTAATATTCCCAATGAAATCCTGTACTTTAATATTCTTTGTCCAGGGAATGACAGCACCATCGTTGTAAGCCAGAAACCTTAAAGCTTGATTATTCATTTGATAAAGACTTTACCCATTTGCTTCCCCAGCCCTTTTGATTCTACCCAACCTATTCTCTCCCTCATTTTCTGAATGAGCTCTCTATAACCCAGTTATCTTATTTGATATTGTCCCTCTATGTCTTAGATCTCTGTTACTTTTAGGTTGATTTCAAACTCCTTATGTAAAAGGTACATTAACTTTATGATTTGTTCAGTACCTCTCTCTCCCAATCTCTTTTATTTTATTTATTATTCCTAGAGAAAAAGAGAATGATAAAAATTCTTTTATGGTCAAATTCAAAAACGTTACTCCTGTATGAAACTTTCTCAGCCTGAGGAAGACTGAGAAAAGCATGAATACCTTTTTGTTCCCATTATATCACATTCTTTTAGATTTAGACATCTATGAGAGAAGTGACCTTGCTAGCATAAAACACCATCTAATTTGTTCAAAGAAAAAAAAAAATGGAGGCAGGTCTAAGAGAAACAGATAATTTTTTTCCCCCAATATATCATATCAGCTTTTGGAGGTAGAGATTTTTTACTTATTAAAAAATGGCGCTTTTTTTTGGTCAGGTACGGTGGCTCACACCTATAATCCTAGGACTTTGGGAGGCTGAGGCAGTCAGATTGCTTGAGCTCAGGAGTTCAAGACCAGCCTGGGCAACATGGCAAGACCCCGTCTCTACAAAAAATAGAAAAATTAGCCAGGCATGGCGGCACTTGTCTATAGTCCAGGCTACTTGAGGGGCTGAGGTAGGGGGATCACTTGAACCTGGGAGGTCAAGGCTGCAGTAGGCCGAGATCATGCCACTGTACTCCAGCCTGGGTGACAAAGTGAGACCCTGCCTCAAAAAAAAAAAAAAGGCTTTTTATTTTCAAAGAGCATTCAACTAAACCTATATAAAGAGGCCAGGCCCTTCTTGGTCCTAGAGATTTGAAGATAGTATTAGCCGTCAGGATACACACAAGAATTAAATCACAGACCATTAAATACAAGGCTGTGAGTACAGTGATAATGTTAAATTGGTATTCTGGGAGTGCAGAGGAAGGTAACTTCTTTATTAGAGCACCAGATGTATTCAGGGATGTCTTGTCCCTTTTAATATCTGTATAACATAGAGGTTTTTTTTGTTTGCGTGTTTTTGTTTTGTGAGACAGAATCTTGCTCTGTTGCCCAGGCTGGAGTGCAGTGGAAGAATCATAACTCACTGCAGCTTCCACTTCACTGGCTTAGGTGATCGTCCTGCCTAAGCCCCCTGAGTACCTGGGAATACAGGCATGTGCCACCACACTTGGCAAAGTTTTAATTTTTTTGTAGAGACAGGGTCTTGCTATATTGGCTCTGCTGTAACATAGGGTTTTAACGAGTCTAATTCTTTTTTTTTTTTTTTTTTTTGAGATGAAGTCTTGCTTTCGCCCTTGCTGGAGTGCAGTGGCACGATCTTGGCTCACTACAACCTCCGCCTCCCAGGTTCAAGCGATTCTTCTCCCACCTCCGCCTCATGAGTAGCTGGGATTACAGGTGCGCGACACCACACCTGGCTAATTTTTGTATTTTTTTTTTTTTTTGAGACGGAGTCTCGCTCTGTCTCCCAGGTTGGAGTGCAGTGGCATGATCTCGGCTCACTGCAAGTTCCGCCTCCTGGGTTCACGCCATTCTCCTGCCTCAGCCTCCCGAGTAGCTGGGACTACAGGCGCCCGCTACCTCGCCCGGCTAGTTTTTTGTATTTTTTAGTAGAGACGGGGTTTCACCATGTTGGTCAGGCTGGTCTCAAACTCCTGACCTTGTGATCCGCCCACTTCGGCCTTCCAAAGTGCAGGGATTATAAGCGTGAGCCCCCGCACCTGGCTGAATCTAATTCCTTTTAATGGCAGCTCCATCCTACTTACTCAGGCCAGAAACCTTGAAACCATTTTTATTTTTTCTTTCACACCCCATAATCAGTCCATCAGGAAATTCTGTTGGTACTACTACCATAATAGATCTAAAGTCCAATTCACAACTGTTATTACTCCTGCTCTGAGTCACTGTCATCAGGCCAAAACGGTGCCTGGCACACAATAAGTGCCCAGTAAATATTTGTAAAGTGAATGAATAATCAATAATGTAAGAGAAGCATATCATGGAGGACCTTGGTTATAATGCTAAAGCTTTATGATGGCACTGGAATGCCAATAAAGAACTTCAAGCAGAGGAGAATGAAATTTACATTTTGGAAAGATAATAGGTGACAGTGTTGAGAATGAATTTCACTCATCCATTTTCTATAAGTGTTTATACAGAGTGAGGCACTAGGGCAAGTCCTTAAAAGCCTTATAAGTCCTTTAAAAAAAAAGGTCTGTATAAGAAAGTTAAAAAAGCAAATTGCAGCTTATGATTTAATGAGTTTATACACCTTACCTTTATGTCAGAATCTTGATATTGGAGGGTATCCCACACAAGGCAGTGAAGTGCTGAGAGATGAATATTAAGCCATCTGTGTTGCATACTTCGAAAATTCAAAGTTGGGAATATTTTTGGTTACTTGGCCTTTAATCTAATATGCTATATTAGCAGGGTACATTTAGTGATAGATTTAATTTCTTGGCTCATAACTAAACTTTTATTTTGTATCTTTTCCCCTTCCTCTGAAGGTAATTTTGTGTATTTTGAGTTTAAGAATAGTTTCTTAATTGGTTCTTAAACTGTACTCTGTTCTCTTTATATGGTGGCAGAATCTGTTGCATGTCATTTATGTTGCTGTACTCCTGCTGAATTGTTACTTAAATAAATGCCTTTATTCTTCACTAATTTTTAATGTACTCAGAATACAGAATTATTAGCTGAAGTACTAAAGTCAGCTTCAGTACTGGCTCTTCCTTCTAGCTGCTAACATCTATGAGTGTAGTAAACAGAAAATAGCATGACCTGCCATTTCAGGTACTTGTTTAGCAAATATGTTTTAAATATAGTAATTGTGATGTGTATTAGCAGCAACAAGAAATAATGAAAGATGAAGCAAATAGAAAAGCTATTTTAATTTTACAAAAGTAGAAGAAAGAACTAAAAAAGTGTTGTGCACATATATATATACACACACACACACATACACCTTAATAGGTCTAGAGACACTATTGCATTGTAGCATAGTACTATGTTATAACTGATACTCACTAAATTATTAAAATGATAATGTGTTTAAAAAGGATGGCAAAATAAAGATTTATCCCTCTGGGAAAGTTCAAACACTAGAGGAGCTGCATCTCCATGCTGTATACTTTCCTCTAGCTACTATTTCATCTCCTTTCTTTTAGAGCCATTCTTCAAGTTATATTAACAAAGCTAGTACCATTTCTTCTTCTGTTAGCCCTTCCACTTAATTGGATTTTGATTTCTGCCTTGCTAGCCGCCCCGCTCCTAATTTTTCTCAGTGAAATGACATTGATGATCATGTTATTAAATACAGGGACATCTTTTCTTTGTCTTATCTATTCTTCCATACTTGGATGACCTGTTAATAACAGTCCTTCCCTCTTGAGGCTCTCCTTAGCTTTTGGGTTACTGCATTCTCCATCTTTCCTTCTGTTTTGGTCCTTCTCATTCTGTTTTTCATGGAAAAATAGGGATAGGCCTCCTCCACATGCTTTTTTTTCCTTAAACATAAGATTTTTGAAGAGAAAAATCTGTTTTAGAGTAAACCAGATATTTTTTACATTAAACACTGACATAGTTTCCTTGCAGATTTTATTTCAGATTAAAATAAAAATCTGTGGTTGATAATTTTCTCCTTGTTCATTGGATATTTAAGGTAAATAAACATAAACTGATGCTAATGAGGATAATTACATTAGACTAGAATTTGAGACTTCTATTTTTGCTGTAGGTTAGTATTGATAGAATTGGCATGATTTAGTCAATTTACTGTTAATTTGTTGTCACTTCAGTTAAAATTCTTTATCATCTCAATCCGTTTATATTTAGTTGTTACTTATGTACTTGGCTTCTCTTTGTGGAGCTTCTTAGTTCTGTACACTAGTGTGCAAGTTGCAGATTTTTCAGAGTTGAGGTAGACCAAAGATGAAGTAGATTTTGGAAGGAGGTATAATAGGAGGAAGATCATTTTCAAATGAGTACTGTTGTCCGAGTTAGATGTGTAAGTCTGGATTTCAGATCAGAGACTTGGCTTGCATTAGAAAAATGTAGTAGATAGCATGTAGCTATTAGGTAACAAGATGAAATCACCTCAGAGTGAGTATACATGGAGAAAAGATCCAACAACTGAGCTTTTGGCATTTCAGTGTTTAGTGGTTGGGGAGATGAGGAAGAACCAACAAAGGAGCTGAGAAAGAGCAGCCCCTGAGGTAGAAAGAAAATGGAGAGATTTTGGTGTTTCAGAAGCCAAGTAAAGACACTGTTTTGAGGAGGAAATAAGGTAACCGTTTACTATATCAAATGCTGCTGTGTGTGCTCATAAGATGGAAGAGAAGTATTTAACAATCTGGAGATCATTGTTGACTTTTACCAAGGGGCAGTTTTGGTGAATGATGGAGTGGAAAACCTGATTCGGATTTCAGAGAGAATGGGAGGGGCAGAATTGGATATAAAAAAATGTGACTTTCAGAGGCCAAGACGAGTGGATCATGAGGTCAGGAGATCGAGACCATCCTAGCTAACCCGGTGAAACCCCGTCTCTACTAAAAAATACAAAAAATTGGCCGGGCGCGGTGGCTCACGCCTGTAATCCCAGCACTTTGGGAGGCCGAGGCGGGCGGATCACAAGGTCAGGAGATCGAGACCATGGTGAAACCCCGTCTCTACTAAAAATAGAAAAAATTAGCCGGGCGCAGTGGCGGGCGCCTGTAGTTCCAGCTACTCGGGAGGCTGAGGCAGGAGAATGGCGTGAACCCGGGAGGCGGAGCTTGCAGTGAGCCGAGATTGCGCCATTGCACTCCAGCCTGGGCGACAGAGCGAGACTCCGTCTCAAGAAAAAAAAAAAAAAAAAAAAAAAGTGACTCCCCCCCCCCCCCCAGGTTTTGCTTTTAAAGAGAGCACAAAAATTCACATAGGATACATTATTTGCCACTCTATATTGGTTAAATAAAACTAATACAAAATGTCTGGAAAAGTGACATTACCAGTCATGCTTCATTTTTCTGATAGATCTTGTTAAGAATCTTTATATGTTTATTGGCCTTTTGTAGTTCCTTATCTATGAACTGCCTGTTCATCTCCTTTGCCCATTTTTCTGATGGATATTGTTTTTAATTAGTCTGTAGGAATTTCTTGTTTTATAAATATTTTCATGGAGCCAGTAATCTAAATCAGGAATGGAGTAGACTGGCCTGTGAGCCCTGTTTTTATAAATAAAATTTTATTGAAACATAGCTATGGTAATTTGTTTACATATCACATAGCACTTACTGCTGATTCCTGCAACAAGGACAGAATTAAGAGGTTGTGTCAGAGGTCTTGTGGCCCACAAGATTGAAAATACCTATTTTTTGGCCACTTACAAAAAAAGACTTGCCAGTCGCTGATCTAAGGCAATGGTTTTTGTCCTCCATTTTTCCTTAGAATAAAGTTCTATAAAGTATAATTCTGAAATGGGAAACTAAGTCCCCTAATGTAAATTCTATTTTGTAATCCTTTAAAAACACAGTTTTCTACTTTTACTTAATGGAACCTTATTAAAGATAGTAGTCTTCTGATAAATATTAAACATCTAATTGTCTCAGCTATTTCTCAAAGTTATGGTACTACCAAAATTATGAGATCTGGTATCTGCCCTTAATGAGCTGTCTAGTTTGCTTGAAAGGAAAGAATATCACACATGAAACTATGAAAACTTGCCAAATTGTGATAAGGCTATACTCAAGAAAATCAGAGGAATTATAACAGAAACTTATCTGTAAGTAAGGACAGATTCTAAAAAAGACATTATTGTTATTTATTTATTTTTTTTTTTGAGATGGAGTCTCACTCTGTCGCCCAGACTGGAGTGCAGTGGCACCATGTCGGCTCACTGCAAGCTCTGCCTCCCGGGTTCAAGTGACTCTCCTATCTCAGCCTCCCGAGTAGCTGGGACTACAGGCACGTGCCACTATGCACAGCTAATTTTTTATATTTTTAGTAGAGACGGGGTTTCACCATGTTAGCCAGGATGGTCTCAATCTCTTGGTCTTGTGATCCGCCCACCTCGGCCTCCCAAAGTGCTGAGATTACAGGCATGAGCCACCGCACCCGTCAGTAAAAAAGTCATTCTTAACCTACTATTTGGGTGAGTTTCAGGAGTCCCAGGAACTACCTGAAATTATGTCTAAAGTTGTCTGTGTACCAAGGGCCTTGGATTATTACTCTGGGTTGAAGAAGACCCATTCTCAGGTTTTCTTCAGGCTTTGTGAACAAAATAAAATTAAAGAAATACAAGTCCCTACCCGTCTCTGTAGAATCTGTTACTACCATTTTTTAAATTCCAAGGTCTTTCCGTTACATAAACCTCTAGCATGTATTTTAATTCTGTGAATCCTGTGTGTTTTAAGTGTTGGGAATCCAGTAATATCTTCTAAGCATATCTGGAAACTGGGAGTTGGGTAATAGGAGGAGGTTTTTGAATAAGATGAAGAAATCTCAAGCTGAGCTTGACATACAGAGAGGAAACTGACATGCGTATAAAAGAGACAAACCATACCAGGCCAATTTACTCTGCTGTGTTCTGGATGCTCTGGCTTGGAGTCACTCTAATTGGAGCCATGGCTAATTTTGTGCTTTGTGCGATGCGAGGATTTGCTCAATAAAGACTATGTAAACCTTTTATCTCAAGCAACCCAGTTACTCTGTCTCTCTGGAAACTCTGGGGACTAGGAAGCTCAGGAGTTACCAACACTCAGTATTAAAATCAGGAAGATACGGAAAGATATATAGAGAAAGAATGTGTTTTAATGAGTTTGTGATCTGTTTACAAGAAAGCAAACATAAATTTTTATTTCACTGAAACTGAAGTTGAGAGATGAGGTCTTAAAACACTTAAAATGAGCAAAGGGTAGTAAATGGAGAGTTACTTTTCAAATAATTTATTTTAAAGTTCAAAAATAGCTTTAGTAATCCTGTGTACTATGTTAGCTTATTGTTTATCTTAGAATGAAAAAAATACTTCTAGCGCCTTAATAGGTATTCATCAATGATCCTTTTCCCTACATATTTTCACCTAAAAGTATCTTTTAAATTTTTTTAACCTTTGACTTTTGCTATTAGGGCTGTTGTGATTAAAACCCTGATGATTGGAGAAGAAATGTCGTATCAGAATCTTTATATAGCATGATATACTTTATGATTATTTATTTAATACTAGTTGCAGAACATGATGAAACATAGTATGCTTGATTGAAGCCACTGAGAAGCAAGTTGCAATGACATAGGGAGAAAAATAGAAGTCAGATATCTTAGTGATTTTTTTTTTTGTAGCTCCCTTATTCCTCATTTAATGAGTAGGTTAGTTGAAGAGACATTGATTGACCAAAACAACATTTTGGTACCTCTTGGATTTTATTTAATATAATTGCATAGACATTTTTAGCAGTATCTTTTGGCAGCACTCTTCAGTTGTTACATTTTATATGAGTCATGCAAATTAACCCTTCTGGGCCAGTCATGGTGGCTCACGCCTGTAATCCCAGCACTTTGGGAAGCTGAGGTGGGCAGATCACCTGAGGTCAGAAGTTGGAGACCAGTCTGCCCAACATGATGAAATCCTGTCTTTACTAAAAATACAAAAAATTAGACTGGGCGTGGTGGCTCATGCCTGTAATCTCAGCACTTTGGGAGGCCGAGGCAGGCGGATCACGAGGTCAGGAGATCAAGACCATCCTGACCAACATGGTAAAACCCCATCTGTACTAAAAATACAAATTAGCTGGGCCTAGTGGCGGGCGCCTGTAGTCCCAGCTACCCGGGAGGCTGAGGCAGGAGAATCGCTTGCACCTGGGAAGTGGAGGTTGTGGTGAGCCGAGATCATGCTACTGCACCCTAGCCTGGCGACAGAGTGACACTCTATCTCAAAACAAACAAACAAACAAAAAAATTAGCCGGACGTAGTGGTGGGTGCCTGTGATTCCAGCTACTCAGGAGCCTAAGGCAGGAGAATTGCTTGAACCCGGGAGGTGGAGGTTGTAGTGAGACAAGATCACCCCACTGCATTTCAGCCTGGGCGACGAGAGCGAAACTCAGTCTCAAAAAAAAAAAAGAAAAGAAAATTAACCCTTCTGAATGTTTTCCTCGTTTATGTGAAGACAAAAAATAGTTTACAGTGTGAGATTATATTGTGGCAATGTGATAACTATATTAAGCACCCAGCTCAGTTGTTGGCACTGTTATCAAAGTAGGTATATGTTTAAAGTTTTTCTTATATTTGGGATAGCCTTTCCATTCCTTGTTTATGAACTCTCTATACCATAAGCATTAAAGTAACTTAATGATTCAACCTGTATGTTCAACATATTAGGTGTTTTGAATGCTCCAGTACTTTGGAATTTTTTTGATAATTGTCACAGGCACTATTTTAGTTTTAATTGTTGAATGTAGAGGAATCAAAATGCTCTACAGCAGTTGTTTTCACATTTTATTAATGTTATTGGTGACAGAAAATTAAGTAATTTTTTTTTAAGTTACTTAAAATCTATATTAAGATTAAATTCTGTGTTGAGTTTGTTGTGAATTGCAGAACAGTTGAATATGGACTTAGTCATTCATTCGACCAGTTCCTGCTCCCCTTTTTCCCTCCCCAAATTTTACATTTTGGGACTCTGATTTCATAAAAGGTTAGTTTTGTAACTGGATAGTGACTAAAAATGTAAATTAGTGAGCTGTTACGAATTCCAGTAGAAGTAAGACTTCTTTTCTATATTTGTTAACAGCAGAAGTAGAAAGTAATGAAAAGGACAGCAAACCTGAAGAAGAAGAGCAAGTAATACATGAAGAAGATGAAAGACCTTCTGAGAAAAGTATGCGTATATAAACAAACTTGAACTGGGTTGAAAAATACTAATTCATTGTTTCTATATTTACAACCATGTAATATTCTTTTTTGCCCATGAAATAATTGTAAAATTTTGCAATTTAAGTAAGCCACAACTATAGCATTTTGTTGATGGCTAACTGAAGGATTTCTGAAAGTATGTTTCATACACTTCAATATTTTATTTTGTTTATTTATACTTTTTATTGTTCCTCAGAAAGATTTAGCTTAAAATTTACTAAGGTACTGACTGTTTTGAGATAGAAATTGTTTTACATTTATGTTCAGAGAATGAAACTACAAGAATTTTGTATGGGCTAACATAAGTAAATGGAAGGATGTATTTTAGTTTACTTAAGGTTCTTTATCTTCATGGGGCCGGATGTAGTGGCTCACACCTGTAATGCCAGCACTTTGGGAGGATTGCTTGAGGCCAGGAATGTAAGACCAGCCTGGGCGACATAGCAAGAACCTGTCTCTGCAGAAAAAATATTTGAATTAGCCAGGCATGGTGGCACACACCTGTAGTCCTAGCTACTTGGGAGGCTGCAGTGGGAGTATTGCTTGAGTCCAGGAATTTGAAGTTCCAGTGAGCAATGATTAGTGATTCAGCCACTGTACTCCAGCCTGGGTGACAGAGTGACACCTTGTGAAAGAGAGAGAGAGAGAGAGAAGGAGGGAGGAAGGGACGGAGGGAGGGAGGGAGAGAGAGGAAGAAAAGAAGAGGGAAGGAAGGAAAGAAGGAAAAGGGAAAGGGAAGGTTCTTTAGCTTTATGGGAAGGGAGGGAAATGGTGAACTGCGTGTCCTTAGGTTTATAGAAAGATCATTGGACTAGAAGTCAGGAAAGCTGGGTTCAATAACTCTCCTGTCATGCTGCTATCCATCTGTGACCATGGGTAAGTTAAGATTATAAGAGAAATTGTGGAATACAGTGAATTTAAAAGTAGGCACATAGATACAGATATATACAGAGGGATAAGCATGGTCACATAAGAGCATTTGCATTTAAAAAGTATGAAGATATTAGTGTTTTAATTTTTTTAGATATTGAAGAAACCAGATACAATTTGCTTATGATCTCATGAATATTAACAACACTTGAAACAAATTTTCTAAGTGAAATCTTCTAATCTATATTCTTTATAAATGTACTTTTAATGACGTTAATTTTATTTTTATTTGAATTCATTAGGATATGTTAAAAATAACTATGCTAGTTTTGTAAGGCTGATGATTAAGAATTTTTTCCTGTACTTACGGAGGAAGAAGAATAAATAAAGCTGTGCGTAGTTAAAAATCTGACGTGATAATGAATACAATATTTTGTCAGAGGATTCATGTGCACTGTGATATTTAGTTACAGGAATGAATATGAGATGATTTCACCTACCTTCTTCATGACACAATTGTGAGGCAGTTCTCCTTCTTAATGTGAAGATTTCAAGGAAATTTTGTGTTCAAAGTATGCATTGCTTGACCATTAGAAAGTTCTTATTTAGTATATTGAAAGTCATTTGAAGTTTAAAGCTAAAAGCTATATACCTACTTTTCTGATCTCCAAAACAATTTACAAAATAGTTGGTTGAGAAGGCTATTGTGATAGAAACAATATTTTGCTGAGGATGGATAATACGCATTAAGAGCTATAAGAAAAACACCTGAGTGTGATCATTGTGGTTTTTCTTCTCAGATGAATTTTCCAGACGAAAACGTTCTAAATCAGAAGACATGGACAATGTACAGTCTAAACGTCGTCGATATATGGAAGAAGAATATGAGGCAGAATTTCAAGTAAAGATTACGGCCAAAGGAGACATTAACCAGAAACTTCAAAAGGTATCGTGTCAATTATAAGTTATAAACCATATTGAATAAGTAGCACCACTGTCTTCTTCTAGGTTTCTGGCATTATTCTGTATTTTATTGACCTAATGTGGTTTATCATAGAAAGAAAGAACTTGAAGAAAGTGGTTGAGCTTTTAAAGTCTATTACTGGCCAGATGTGGTGGATCATCCCAACCCTTTGGGAGGCTGAGGTGGATGGATCACCTGAAGTCAGGCGAGACCAGCCTGACCAACATGGTGAAAGTCTGACTCTACTAAAAATAGAAAAATTAGCTGGATGTTGTGGTGGGTGCCTGTAATCCCAGCTACTTGGGAGGCTAAGGCAGGAGAATCACTTGAACCTGGGAGGTGGAGGTTGCAGTGAGCCGAGATCACAACACTTTACTCCAACCTGGGTGACAGAGCAAGACTCCATCTTAAAAAATAAACAAACAAATAATTAAGTCTATTACTATCCTTGATAATTTAATTTTAAAATTCCTTCTGACTTATTTTTGGCTACATCTTTTTTTACAAAAATGCTTATGATTATCAGAACAGAAGGGAGAGAAGGTAACATTTTTATTTATTTGCTTTGGTAACAAAACTGAATGTTGTTTTTCAGCTTTTCTTTTTCCTTCTCATATTGCACTTTATCTTAACTGTGAAAAGGAAATGTTAGAGTTTTAAATATTAACATTTTAATCTTTTTAAAGCTGGTTTCATAGTTATAAGTCTCTACATTCTAAACTCTTTATTGTGTACTTTAGGGTTAGTATAAAAGTGGTAGAGACAGGGTTTTAAAAGGACTAGAGAAAGGAGTAAAGTACGGAGTTTGAAATTCTCCTTACATCTGTTCGACTAGAGATAGAAATAATGAAAATATTCAGTATTTTATATGTTTATCAACATATATTCACAAATGTTTGTACAAATGCTTTTCTTAGAGAGGAATATTAAACTTCGATGATAACTAGTTTTTCAAGGTGTATATATTTAAGGATGACATTTTACAATCAATGTTTTAGGACAACATTCTTTAATTAAAATATGGCATACATATTTGCACTTTGTAGAAAAAAGAATAGTGTGGCAGTAGAAACTCTCAGTGTTGTTTTTTCCCCTAGTTTCTTTTTATTTGACATATGGAGATAATAATGCTTATTCAGTCTTTCTTACAGAGCTGTTAGAATTATGAAGGTAGCTATGTGAAAAATTTTGAAAACTGAGGTTTCCTGAGAGTTTACTTCTTTAGAACAGTGTTACTCAAGTATGGTTCATGGATATGTGCCAGTGTCTTTTTTGTGGTCCCATAATGAGAATATGGAAATTTTTCAAAAGTTTACTCTCTGGAAATTTTCTATTTTTAGTATGTATTACCCTCTTGAAGTAGATTTTATATATATAAAAGTAGAGAATTTTAGCAGATAGTATTGTGTTACAGATTCTAGCATGTTTTATTCATTAAGTTAGTTAATTTATCGTTACTGTCTTCTTGGTACTTAAGAATATTTACTGTTTATTGCTTGTTGGAATGCCTTCTTGGCATAATGAAGGAATATTTGTTTCTTTAGGTTATACAGTGGTTGCTGGAAGAAAAATTGTGTGCGCTGCAGTGTGCTGTATTTGATAAGACTTTGGCAGAATTGAAAACACGAGTGGAAAAGATTGAATGTAACAAGAGGCATAAAACAGTTCTCACTGAACTACAGGTTTGTACATTGACTTGAATTGTACTCCATTTGTCATTGTTTTTATAACTTATTTTCTGAGATATATATTTGAGATTGACTATAAAATACATTTAAAATCTAAATATAAGAAGTAAAAGGAGTTCGTTTAGTTTGCCAGGGCTGCTGTAAAGAAAGTACAATAAACTGAGTGGTTTAAACAGTAGAAATATTTAGAAGTTGAAGATCAAGGTGTCGGCAGTGTAGGTTCTTTTTGAGGGCTGTGCTGTGAGGAAGAATCTGTTCTGTGCCTTTACGCTAACTTCTTTTGGTTTGCGGACAGTTCTTTGGCATTGTAGAAACATCACCCTGATCTCTGGCTTTATCTTTACATGGTGTTGTCCTTGTGTGTGTGTCTGTTTGTAAATTTCCCCTTTTTACAAGGACACCAGTCATTGGAGTAGGGGCCCACTATACTCCAACATGACTTCATCTTAACTAATTACCTTTGCAATGACCTTTACAAATAAGGTCACAGTCTGAAATACTGAAAGTTTAGACTTCAGTATGTGAACTTCTAGGGGACACAGTTCAAACCATAACAGAGACTCAGAAATTACTGGATCTAATTAGTGCTTCATATTTTGTTTTCCAGTCACTAAAAGAAGGCTGTCATTTAGCATGCTGTAATAAATACTAAATAATATTTGTTAGGGATTCTTTTTATGTTAATCTGCCTCCTTTGGTGGACCTTATGTTTTAAAGATGTTAGTTTAATAACACATATTTATTAATTCTACTTTGCATTTTTTATTAAGTACAACTATATCTTAACACACAATACCAGAGCTTCTGGTCAGCTGAAATGAGCACATAGTGGTGTGCTGTAGTACTTTATTCCAAAGCTAAGAAGCTAGTATTTGAATCAGTACATTCATTCTGTCATAAGTAAGTGTATGTTTCCTATTGGGTTATTTTATATATGAGCATATCCCAAAGATGCTGAGTGGTAAACCATGTATAGGGCCTTATTTTGCAAATGAGGGAAAAGTGGCCTATAGAAGTTAAATCACTTTTTCCATTATGAATGAAATTTTAGCTAAATAGGATTAGAATTTAAGTGTATCTCCCAGACTGACCAATCTAATTATTAAACTTCATTTTACTATTACTGTTCAAACTTTTGAATTAAATTTGAAAATGCCTGAAGATTTGAAAGAATAATTTTATTCATTGTTTCTCATCACACCCACAGGTGCAACTATGAAATTGTGTTTTTAAAACCTGAGTTTTTGGCTGGGTGTAGTGGCTCACGCCTGTGAGCTCAGCACTTTAGGAAGCCAAGGAGGGCGAATCTCTTGAGTCTAGGAGTTCGAGACCAGCCTGGCCAATATGGTGAAACCCTGTCTGTACTAAAAATACAAAAAATTAGCCGGGTGTGGTAGTGTGTGCCTGTAGTCCCAGTTACTTGAGAGGCTGAGGCATGAGAATTGCTTGAACCCAGGAGGTGGAGGTTGCGGTGAGCTGAGATCGTGCTACTGCACTCCAGGCTGGGCAGCAGAGTGAGACTCTGTCTCCAAAATACATACATACATACATACATACATACATACATACATACTAAAACCTGAATTTTTGACACCTATCATCTCACACATAAGGTGCAATCCAGATTTCTTAACATTTAAATTTGTATTTAGGTGTTGCTTGTAGTCTCAGAATTTGAATCTTTCTAACACCAAGCCAATTAGCTTCTCTGCAAATGTTCCTCTTACTGACAATTTCTGAATTCTTGGAAAACTCTTGAAGAAAAATCTTCCCATTGTTCCTCTTATTGGCAGCTCTTGAATTCTTGGAAACCGATCCCTCAGTCATTTCATATACAAAGTGAGTTGCCAAGCTACAACTTGATTATTTCCTAGAAAAAAAAAATCTCGATTCTTTTCACTTTTCATTAGGCCATCATTACCCAATTCCCTGATTATAGTAACACCTTTTATATGAGCACTCTGGTACTAGTTTTTAACTTCTTGCTGGTCCTTCCAAAGCATTGTACTAATTTTTCTGAATACTGATTACTTCAGTCTCTTTGTAGTCCAAGTTCCTCAATTGTGTACCAGTAAAACCAGTATTCATTTTTTACATTTTTAAATTTTAATCTCTTAGTTTTCCATCCATTTTTTCTAATATCCACCAGTTGCTTCACTGCCTACGGGGTACTATTAATGTTTATTGTATTTTGATACCAGGCTTTTGACTTCATATTGTTTCCCCTGTTCATGCACCCGTAATCATGTGCCCTCACTGTATTATTTTTAAAATGTTACCAAGCCCAATTTAATTCCCATCTCTTTGTGTCTTGTTTCAGTGTTTATGTTTTTTTATGGAAATAAAATTCAGATACCAAACTGTTTTAAAGTGTACAATTCATTGTTATTTAGTACATTCACAATTTTATACGACCACTATCTATCGCATTTCAAAACATTTTTGTCAACTCAAAAGGAAACATTTTGCCCGTTAAACACTTGCTCTTCTTTTCCTCTTACACTAGCCCTTGGCAACCACTAATCTGCTGTCTCTATGGATTTACCTATTTTGCATATTTCACATGCCTCTTTCACTTAGCATGTTTTCCAGCTTAATCTGTGTTTGTAGCATGTATCAGTACTTCATTCCTTCTTAGGGCTAAATAATACTCCATTATGTGGTGATGTATGCCACATTTTGTTTATGCATTCATCCTTTGAATGGCATTTGGGTTGTTCCTACTTTCAGCTATTGTGACTGATGCTGCTTTGAGCTTGTATACAAGTATTTGTTTGAATACTTGTTTTAAAATCTTTTAGGCATATACCTAGGTATGGAATTGTGGGCCATATGGTAATTCTTTGTTTAACTTACTGAAGAATCACCCAACTGTTGTCCACAGTGGCTATATCATTTTCTGTTCCCACCAGCAATGTATGAGGGTTCCATTTCTCCACATCCTCACCAACACTTGTTATTTTTACTTTCATTTTTTTCTTATAGCATCAGAATGGTATGAAGTGGTATCTCATTAGGGTTTTGATTTGCATTTCCCTAATGATAAATGATGTTAACTTCATCTTTTCATGTGCTTGTTGATCAATCATATGTACTTGTTTATAGAAATGCCTGTTAAAGTCCTTTGCCCATTTTTAATTTGGATTTTTTGCCTTTTTGTTGTTGAGTTATAAGAATTATTTATATGTTCTGGATACCAAACTCTTTTTTTTTTTAATTTTTTTTTGAGAAGCAGTCTTGCTCTGTCACCAGGCTGGAGTGCAGTGGCATGATCTCAGCTCACTGCAGGCTTCGCCTCCCGGGCTCACACCATTCTCCTGCCTCAGCCTCCCATGCTGGGACTACAGGCGCCTGTCACCATGCCTGGCCAATTTTTTGTGTTTTTAGTAGAAATGGGGTTTCACTGTGTTAGCCAGGATGGTCTCGATCTCCTGACCTCATGATCTGCCCACCTCAGCCTCCCAAAGTGCTGGGATTACAGGCGTGAGCCACCACGCCCGGCCCAGGATACCAAACTCTTATTAGATATGTGATTGCAAATATTTTCTCCCATTCTGTAATTTGTCTACAACTTCTTAATGCCTTTTGTTGCACAAAAGTTTTAAATTTTGATGAAGTCTTGCAGATGGTATATAGTTTGGTCATGATTTATTATCAGTTCCACCAATCTCTGCTTTTTAATCAGGGAGTTTATTTACATTTAAAGTAGTTACTAATAAGGAAAAACTTTTGCAATTTGTCATTTCTTCTATGTCTGATACCTTTTTTGTTTCTATTTTCTCCATTACTGCTTTGTTTTGCAATTGATTTTTTCTTAGTATATCATTTTGATTCCATCTTGTTTCTCTTCTTATATATATTTTTAGTTTTTTCCTTAGTGATTACCCTCAGGATTACACTTAACATCTTAACTTTATAACAGTTAGGTTTGAATTAATATTTACTTGTTTTCAATAGCATACAAAATCAAGCATCATTATGGTTGTGCTCTAGAGAGGGAAATATGTTTTTTTGGTGTGGATAGTACCCATGTAGCAATTGTTGGCAACCGTTCTACCCAAACTTTGCTGCCTGTTTTGCAATGCGTACATAGTTCAGCCCGATTTTGCCCTTCACTCTGCGTACAGTAACACTTAGCAAATCGAGTCCTGTTATAACAAATATAAAGCATAGTGCACAACAATGAGAGGAGTTTGTTGAGATCTGTTGTGCTCATTTTGGCCAAATTTATGTGGTGTAGTTGATTTGGAAATAAAACTTTCAATTTGTTCTTACTGCATATTTCAGAACAATTTCCTGTTAGCTAATATGATATTTTGACTTTTGGCTTAATATGTTTTAGTATAATTATCCAGGGACAAATTGTTCAGTTGAATACATCTGAGACAAATTGTTCTATTGGTCTGATAAGTCTTTGACCTAGAATTAAAATAAGTACAAATAAACTGCACAAGGATTAGAAAAGAAGGCAAGATCCAGAAGAGATTCTTTAAGAACATTTTTATGTTAACAACTTTGTACCAATGAAATCTGTTGTATATAAAAAGGAAGCAGGAGGCCGGTTGCGATGGCTCATGCTTGTAATCCCAGCGCTTTGGGAGACTGAGACAGGTGGATCACCTGAGGTCAGGAATTTGAGACCAGCCTGGCCAACATAGTGAAATCCCGTCTCTACTACAAATGCAAAAATCAGCCTGGCGTGATGGCCCTTGCCTGTAATCCCAGCTACTAGCAAGGCTGAGGGAAGAGAATCTCTTGAACCCGGGAGGCAGAAGTTGGAATTAGCTGAGATTGTGCCCCTGCATTCCAGCCTGGGCAACAGAACGAGACTGTGTCTCAGAAAAGGAATCAGGAAAGCTAGGTTTTGAGGAACTCTATCAAAACTGTAGTCAAAGATTTATTTCTGAAGAAGTCATGGAACCCAGAAAGCTTTGCCAGATAATTCTGGCAAGTCATTGAGGAACAGATAATTCTTGTGTGATGTAAACTGTTTCAGGGTATGGAGAAAGATGAGACATCCATTTGATGAAGTAAGCCCATCTGTGAAACCTCTAGCACAAGAAGAGACAAAAACATAGTTTAGTTGTATTCCCCAGCATAGATTTCTCTTATGAATGCAAGCCTAGTTCAGTATTAACAATTATATGTCACTCTGCTAATGTAGGAAAGGTGAAAAACAGTGTGATCATCTCAGTACATGCCAAATCCGGATTTGTTAAAATTTACTGGTCATTCGTGGAAAACATAGGAGGTAAATACCTTGAATCTCTTAAAGGGTTGCTTTCAGAAACCTATTGTAAATATCATATTTAATAATGAATTATTGGAAATATATCTACTAAAGTTGAGAATGAGACAATGCCTATTAATAGATGCTGCTATTTAGAGATTTGGTATTAGTCTTGGGCAATACAATGAGACAGGAAAAAGAAATGAGTAACAATTGGTAAGTGGGAACCCAATAGAATTCAGTTGACAAACGGTTGAATGAAGAAGGAAATACAGCAACTACTTCATATAAGAACAACATATTCTAATAGTTCTCCTTACATCAACAATAACCAATTAGAAAACATAATGAGAAAAAGGTTTCACATATGGTAGTTATTTAAAAATGAGTAAGCACTTAAGAATAAATTATTAAGACCATTATGAAGAAAAAGAACGGAACAAGAAAACAGGAGTCAATAGTACTATGCTCTTAGATAGGAGGACTTGATTCCTCTCAAATCACAGTATAGTTCAAATTCATAATACTTGGAATTTCAACTAGATTTCTTACGGAAATGGAAAAGCTGTCAGCACACTCTGGAATATAACATTCCATTGGTTATGATTTAGAAAATGCCGTTTTAAGTAGATTTAACTGAAAATGTGTATTTTACTTTTTCCTTTCAACCTCGGCTCCTGTTCCCTATCAATTAAGTAAATTTATGATAGCCTAATACGGAGACAGTTTTAAATAATAGAAACTGTGGGTCTGTTTATTCACTTGCTTTTATGAGCAGCAATATTTTGTTATAGGCCAACCTTGATGTTAAGGAAACCTTCTGTTTTTTGTAGACAGAGTTATTTCCTAAAGGTACATATGCAGTGAAATTCTTGGTTTGTCTAGTTTCCCAAGTAAAACCCAATGTGATAGAATATTACTTTCCTGGAGTTACAAAAATGACTTGTTTATTTATTTTTTAAAAATGTCTCAGAATATTTACCAGAATAGCCATTCTTGGACACAGTATGGCAGATATTTTGAATTATAATTAAAAAAGAATTGTACAGCTTCCTATGTAAAAACAAAAAGGCTGCTCTTTGATTTTTCTGTTTTATAATATTACATATCAGAAAACTATAAATCAGTGTCCACATTTTGAGTTTGTTTTTCTGCTACTAGTTTCATTTTTAAAATGATAATTCTTTTAAAAAAGAGTTTGAATACTACAAATCTATATGATGTGAAAGTGAGGTCCTTAGTTCACTTTCTTTCCCACTTTCTGCCAATCATAGCTTCCAGGGGTGACTACTTTTAACCGTGGAATGTATCCTTATAGATATTTTTCTATACATGTAACATATACAAGATGATTTTGGGGGAGGGCTTAAGTAAAAATAGAATAATAACATTGTGCATACTGTGCAATTTATAGTATAACCACCTAGATTTTTTTTTTTTTTTTTTTTTTTTTTTGGAGACAGAGTCTTGCTCTCTCATCCAGGCTGAAGTGCAGTGGCGCGATCTTGGCTCACTGCAGCCTCTGCCTCCTGGATTCAAGCAATTCTCCTGCCTCAGCCTCCCAAATAGCTGGGACTATAGGCGTACGCCACCACACCTGGCTAAGTTTTGTATTTTTAGTAGAGATGGGGTTTCACCATGTTGGCCAGGCTGGTCTTTGTGATCCACCCATCTCGGCCTCCCAAAGTGCTGGGATTACAGGCGTGAGCCACTGCGCCTGGCCCCACCTAGATAATTTGACTAAAGGAAAATTGACATTCTCGCATAAGTTGGGGTACAGAAAATACCTTCCCCTTCCCATATACCTTTCTTATCTTTTTCTTTTTTCTTTTCTTTTTTTTTTTTTTTTTTTGAGAGTTTCACTTTGTCACCCATCCACCCACCTTGGCCTTCCAAAGTGTTGGGATTACAGGCGTGAGCCACTGCACCATATACCTTTTCAGAAAGTTATATGACATATTTTAGTTATCAGAAAGGTAGATTCATATTAAGGACATGAAATTATGCTTTATGATCTTGAGCCTTAATAACATGCATAAATAACTAAGTCCTTAGGAAAATCTTTACCTTTGAGAGTCATAGGTAACTGATTGCCTAGGCCATAATATTGGACTTAAGCACATTTTAAGATTTGGGGTCTCCTCTAGAAGTGACTGCTTTCTGAAAGAAACTTTAAAAGTAAATCATAACTTTTTCTCATTTTTATGAAGTGAATGCCCTTATTAGATAAAAGAAATTCTCTGGCAGAGCTCTTCCTTAGGTAGGGCCTCATGAATACACTCAGAAGTGTAATTTTCTTGAAAATATGTTTAATTTAAAATGGCTTCAGCAGCAGCAGCAACAGAAACAGTTGAATATTACATCTATGCTTAGTAAAAGACTGAAAGGAGATACAACCAAATATTCATGTGGTGAAATGATTATTTTTATTTTTGTTCTGCTTTTTTTCCTCTCAGATTTCCTTTTAGTATGTATTTGGGCAAAATATGTGATCAGGGAGTTTATATAAGCACAACAAATAATTAGTAATCTCACTGACCGTGTTGACACAAACAAGGTAATGGGTTTTTTGTTTGTTTTTTGTTTTTTGGTTTTTTTTGAGACAGAGTCTCACTCTGTTGCCCAGGCTGGAGTGCAGTGGTGCCATCTTGGCTCACTGCAACCTCTGCCTCCTGGATTCAAGCTATTCTCCTGCTTCAGCTTCCTGAGTAGCTAGGATTACAGGCACGCACCACCATGGCTAATTTTTGTATTTTTAGTAGAGATGGGGTTTCACCATTTTGGCCAGGCTGATCTCGAACTCCTGACTTCAGGTGATCCACCCACCTCGCCCTCCTAAAGTGCTGGGATTACAGGTGGGAGCCACAATGCCTAGCCAAGGTAACGTTTTTATCAGATTGTTAACAGATTAACAGAATATGTAATTTAATTTGTGAAAAAGTAATATATGAACATTCATCTACACTTCTGTTGAAAGTGTCACAGTAAAGCCTATACATCCATCCATATGTAGTATTGGCAAGGGATCTTTTATGACTTATAGATATGTCCACTTTATAATTCTCAGTGAGAAAATCAAGTGTGATTGCAACTGTGTTAAAAAAATAACAAAACACAGGCTTACATAATCAGGAATGTACTGGTAAGTGAGCAACACTCACAGTTCGAGGAAGAAATAGGCTAACCTAATTAAGAGTGTTTACATCTGAGTATTGAATTTAGGGGTCACTTAGTTTTAGTCATAACGATATTTTCCAAGTGTATATTTTATAATCAGCTTAATTTATTTTCTTTGCTCAGCTGTCTTCTGAGGATCCTGCTTTCTATAGGTTTCTTGTTATGTATTTATGTTTTTTTTTTTTTAAATGCTATAATACCATTTGATTTCCATTCGTTTTTGTCTTTTTTTTTTTTTTCAGGCCAAGATAGCCAGGCTAACCAAACGCTTTGAAGCAGCCAAAGAAGATCTTAAGAAAAGACATGAAGTAAAGTTTTCTATTCTTGCATAATTAATATTTAGCTCTCTTAAGTGGTAATCTTAGAAAATGCTGAATTAGGAGGAAAGTCTGTATTACAAATCTGAAATTTGCTTTCATACTGTGTACTCCTGTATGTAATTTGTGTGCCTTCAGCCCTAGAACTAATGAACCCCTTTCAAATCCTCATTTACTATTCTCATATATCAACATTTATATTTTATTTTAGGTTGTGCAATTCTTTTTTATTTATTTATTTTTTTTTTGAGATGAAGTCTCTCTGTCACCCAGACTGGAGTTCAGTGGCACCATCTTTGTTCACTGCAACCTCTGCCTCACGAGTTCAATTGATTCTCCTGCCTCAGCCTACCAAGTACCTGGGATTACAGGTGCCCACCACCATGCCTGACTGATTTTTGTATTTCTAGTAGAGACAGGGTTTCACCATGTTGGCCAGGCTGGTCTTGAACTCCCAACCTCAGGTGTCCATCTACCTTGGCCTCCCAAAGTGCTGGGATTACAGACATGAGCCTTTATGCCTGGCCCCTTAGGTTATGCAATTCTTGAAGCTGTATTTTCTGTCCATCTTTAAAATTAGGCTTCAGGGATTTGTCTTACCTTGTTTCTTTCATTTTGCATTCTTGTCAGTTTCCCAGTATGGTCTCTTACTATTTTCCCCAAAGTATTTTAGTATTCTACTGCCTATAGTGTTCCTGTTCTCCCCTTTCTTTCTTCCCCATGTAGTCAGACCTCTTTTATGCTCTAATTGTAATATACAGAGATTAGATTAAGTCACTTTATTGCCTTAAACAGTTTGAATATTTTTTAAAGTATACAATTAAGTCCAAACTTTATAGCATAAATTGACTTCCATAGTCTGACTTTTGCTTTTTATTGTTTCCTTCATTTTTCCTTTGTTTATCATTTTGCTACTCTTCTGTTATTTCCTTTATTATTCATATTTTAATATAGTCTTTGTATATTGCATTATAGTTTTTAGTTGGATTTATTTTCTTTTCCTACTGAATTTTGTTTTTAATTTTTTTATTTGAACAAGTTCCATTTCTTCATATTGATAGTTCCATTATCTGGCACATAGTAAATTGCCAATACCAATAAATAGTAATCATTTTTCCTAGAGGTTTTCTGTACTGATGCATGTTCATATATTCTTTCCTGTTTTTACAGCAATAGTACATAGAGCCGTATGAACTCTTCCCCTAGCTTCCCCGAGTGGTGAAATCTTATCACTGTAGTATAGTATCAAAGCGAAGAAATTGACAATTTTGTTAAGTAGTTTATAGACTTAACAGTTTTTACCAGTTTTTACATGTGTATGTAAAAATTCATTGTGCGTGCATGTCTGTCTGTGAGTGTTTATGCTTCCGTGCAGTTTGATCACATGTATAGATTTATGTAGCCCCCATCACAGTCAAGATATAAAATTGTTACATCACCATAAGTGTATTCCCTCATGCTACCCTTTTGTGGTTTTATTTTTATTATTATTTGATCTGTTGATGAATGTTTGGGCCATTATTATCTTTGGGCTATTTTGAATAATGCTGCAGTGTACACGGGAGTGCAGCTATCTCTTCGAGATCCTGTTTTTAATTGTTTTGCGTATATACCCAAAAGAGGAATTACTAGGTTGTATGGTAATACCTTTAGATATTTGAGGAGCCCCTATTCTGTTCTTCATAGAGGCTGTACCATTTCACATTTATACCAGTAGTGCTCAAGAGTTCCAGATTGCCCAAAACCTCATTAACGTATTATTTTCTGTTCTTTTGATAGTGACCATCCTCATGGATGTATGTGATACCTCATTATAGTTTTGATTTGCATTTCTCTAATGACTAGTGATGTTGAACATCTTTTCATATGCTTGTTGGCTATTTATATATCTCCTTTGGAGAAAAATCTCTTCAGGTTCTTAACCTATTTTTAAATCAAGTTCCTTATTTTTGTTGTTATTACTAAGTTGTAGGCATTCTTTATATATGCTGAATATTGACCCTTATCATATAAATTATTTGCAACTTTTTTGCATTCTTTGTTTCCTTTTCTCTTGATTGTTTCCTTTCATATACAGAAGTTAAGTTTGATGCAGTTCTGTTTATTTTTGCTTTTCTGACCTGTGCTATTAGTATCATGTACAAAAGAATCATTGCCAAATCTAATGTCATGAAACTTTTTCCCTGTGTTTTCTTGTAGGAATTTTTTAGTTTTAGGTCTTACATTTAAATCTTTAGTCAATTTTGAGTTAATTTTTATATATTTTGTCAGAGTCCATCTTCATTCTTTTGCATGTATATATCCAGTTTTCCCAGCACCATTTATTAAAGAGGCTGTCCTTATCCCATTGTGTGGTTTAGGGAGTTTTGTTGAAGATTATTTGACCATATATGTGAGTTTATTTCTGAGCTCTCTGTTCAGTTCCTTTGGTCTCTGTCTATTTTTGTGCCAGCACCTCACTTTTTTTGATTACTGTAGCTTTGTAATATATTTTGTGTGGTTCCCCCACCCTTTACCCCCTTGGCCAACTTAGCCTAATATGTAATATGTTTTCAAATCAGGAAGTATGAAACCTCCAAATTTGTTCTTTTTCAAAATTGTTTTGGTAATTCAAAATCCTTTGAGATTCCATATGAATTTTAGAATTTTTTTTCTGGAAAAAAACAAAAACAAAACCAAAACCCACTATTGCAATATTGATAGGGATTGCACTGAATCTGCAGGTTGCTTTGGGTAATACAGATATTTTAACAATAAGAAGTCTCCCAATCCTTGAACACAGTGTGTCTTTTCACTTATTTGTGTCTTTAAACTTTTTCCAACATTGTTTTGTAGTTTTTGTTGTGTAATTGTTTTCTCCCTTTGTTAAGTGTATTCCTAAGTATTTTATTCTTTTTGATGCTATTGTAAATTATATTGTTCATTTCTTTTTTGTATTTTTTATAATTTATAGATATGCAACTGATTTTTGCAGGTTGATTTTGTATCCTGCAACATTGCTGAGTTTGCTTAGGTTTGAACAGTTGTCTTTAGGGTTTTTACATATAAGATCATATCACCTGTGAACAAAGATATTTATACTTCTTTTTCTGATTTGGATGCCGTTTATTTCTTTTTCTTGCATAATTGTTTGGTTTAGGATTTCCAGTACTATATTGAATAGAAGTGGCATGCTTGCTTAATTCCTTATCTTTGGAGGAAAGCTTTCAGTTTTTCACCATTGAGTATGATGTTAACTGTGGAGTTTTCATGTATGGCCTTTGTTAAATTTAGATAGTTTCCATTTCTGGTTTGATGAGTGTTTTATTTATTTTTTTCCATGAAAGGATGTTGACTTTTGTCAAGTTCTTTTGCTGCATCAATTAAGATGATCATGTGGGTCTTGTCCTTTTTTCTGTTAATATCTTATGTTACATTGATTTTTATATCTCGACCTATCCTTGCATTCCTCAGATAAACCAACTTGGTCATGGTGTATAATCTTTTTAACATGCTGTTGAATTTGGTTTGCTAATATTTTCTTGAGGATTTTTATATTAGTATTCATCAGGGATATTTGTAGTTTTAGTATCTTCGTTTGGCTTTAGTATCAAGGTAATGATTGCCTAATAAATGGAATTTGAGGGTACTCCTGCTTGGAAGTACTCCTCTTGGAATACTACTAATTGTTTGGTAGTATCCTCCAGTGAAGCCATCTGGTCTTAGGCTTTTGTTTGTTAATTTTGTTTATTTTTTACATTTATTATTTATTAATTATTATTATTATATTTTCAATGGAGTCTCACTCTGTCACCCAGGCTGGAGTGCAGTGGTGTGATCTTGGTTCAAGTGATTTGTGTGCCTCAGCCTCCTGAGTAGCTGAAATAATAGGCCTGCACCACTGCGTCTGGCTAATTTTTGTATCTGTAATAGAGACGGGCTTTCATCATTTGGCCAGGGTGGTCTTGAACTCCTGACCTCAAGTGAGCCACTGCACCTGACCTCAGGCTTTTGTTTGTTAGGAGATTAGTATTACTGATTAAATCTCCTTACTAATTACAGATTCATTTATTTACTTTTAATAATTCAGTCTTGGTGGGTTGTGTGTTTTTAGGAATTTATTTATTCTAGGTAATCAAGCTTGCAGGTGTGTAATTGTTCATTGTAGTGTCTTGTAATCCTTTCTGTTTAGCATCAGTTCTAATGTCTTCTCGTTCTTTCATTTCTTTTCATTTTTAAAGTCATCTGTTTTGTTAGTTAGCCTAGCTAAGGATTTATCAATTTCGTTGATTTTTTTTTTTAAACCAACTCTTAGTTTTGTTTTTTGCTTTTCCATTTTTCTATTTTCTATTTTGTTTACTTCTGCCCTAATTTTAATTATTTCTTTCCTCTTGTTGATTTTGGGTTTAGTTTTTTCCCTCTAGATTTTTGAGTTGTAAATCTAGATTGTTGATTTGAGATCTTTCTATTTGTAAGTGTTTTACCACTATAAACTTCCTTCTTAACACTGTTTTCACTGCATACAATTTATTATATTTTGTTTTCATTTTCGTTTGTCTGAAGATATCTTGTAATTTACCTTCTTCTTTGACTTGTTGGGTTTTTTTTTTTTTTTAACAGCATGTTTAATTTTGACATATTTGTGACTTTTCCTACTTTTCTTCTGCTATTGACTTCAAGTTTCATTCCATTATGGTCAGAAAAGATACTTGGCATGATTTCATTCTTTTTAAATTTGTTAAGACCTGGGTTGTGACATGTGACCTATCCATGAGAATTTTCTGTGTGCTCTTGAGAGAAATGTATATTCTGCTGTTGTTCGATAACTTATTCTATTTGTCTGTTAGGTCCAATTAGCATATAGTGTTGTTAAAGTTCTCTGTTTCCTTGTTGATATTCTGTCTGATGGTTCTCTCCATTATTGAAAGTGGGATATTGAAGTTTCCTACTATCATTGTGTTGCTGTCTGTTTCTCCCTTTCATTCTTTCATTGTTTGTTTCATATATTTGGAGCTCTGATGTTAGGTAGGGAGGGGTGTGTGTGTGTGTGTGTGTGTGTGTGTGTTACAACTGGTGAATAGACCCTTTTATCGTTATGTCCTTCATTGTCTGTTTTGACAGTTTTTGACTTAAAGTCTATTTTGTTTTACATAAGTATGGCCCATCCTTACTGTCTTTTTGTTACCATTTGCATGGAATGTATTTTTCCATCCTTTCACTTTCATTCTATGTTGTATTTTGGATCCAAAGTGAGCCTCTTGTAGGCAGCATATAGTTGGATCTTATTTTTAAAAACATTAAGTCAACCTGTGTTTTGATTGGAGAGTTTTATCCATTTGCATTTAAATAAACTGCTCATTGGGAGGGACTTACTATTGTCATTTTGTTTTTTTCTCTATGACTTACAGCTATTTTTTGTTTCTTGATTCCTTCGTGTTTCATTGCTTTTTTTCTTTTGGTATAGTAGTGTGCTTTCATTCCTTTTACAATTCCTTTTGTGTATTTTCTGTAGATGTTTTCTCTGTGGTTACCATGGGGATTACATAAAATATCCTAAAGTTACAACTGTCTATGTTAAACTGCAAATAACTTTAATCATATAAGAGTGCTACTCTATATCTGCCTCACCATGACTTGATGTTACTGATGTCATATATCATATCTTTTTATGTTGTGTATCTGTTAACATATTTTTAGTTTTTTTAAGGTTTTAAGTTCTATACCGAATTAAAAGTGATTTATGCACCAATATAACAAGAATACAGGATTCTGTATTTTTCTCCTTATCAACTTTTACCTTAGAGAGGTTTATATTTTTGTATGCTTCCATGACGTTGTGTAGCACTTTTTAGTTTCCACTTGAAGGACTTTCTTTAGCACTTCTTTTTTTTTTTATTATTTATACTTTAAGTTCTAGGGTACATGTGCACAATGTGCAAGTTTATTACATATGCATACATGTACCATGTTGGTGTGCTGCACCCATTAACTTGTCATTTATATTACGTGTATCTCCTAATGCTATCCCTCCCCCCTCCCCCCCTCCCCACAATAGGACCCAGTGTGTGATGCTCCCCTTCCTGTGTCCAAGTGATCTCATTGTTCAATTCCCACCTATGAGTAGTAACATGCAGTATTTGGTTTTTCTTTAGCACTTCTTATAGGACAGGAATAGTGATGAAACTCCTTCAACTTTTATTAATCTGGGAAAAATTTTAATTTCACCTACATTTTTGAAGCATATTATTGCCGGATATTGTATTCTTGATTGACAGTTCTTTCATTCAGCACTTTAATAATATATTATCTCACTCCTTCAGGCCTACAAGGTTTCTGCTGAGAAATCTGCGTGTTATCTTATGGGAGTTCCCTTGTATATTGTTATGAGTTGCTTTTCTCTTACTGCTTTCAAGATTATTTACTGTGATTCAGACAGCTTGGTTATAATGTATCTCAGTATAGATGTTTTTGGGTTAAGGATAGTTGGAGGTCTTTGGGCTTCTTGAATTTGCATCTCCATTTTCTTCTTCCAGTTTCAGACATTTTCAGCAAATTATTTATCTAAATGAGTTCCCAGCCCCTTTCTCTCTGTCTTCTTTTACTTCCCTTATGTGTATATTGGTTTGCCTATTGGTGTCCCAAAAGTCCTTTAGACTTTCTTAGCTTTTCTTCATTCTCTTTTTGCTCCTCTGACTTGATAATTTCAAATGATCTGTTTACAAAATTGTGGATTTATTTTTCTGTTTGATCCGGTCTGCTCTTGATTCCCTACAGTGAATGTTCATTTTCAGCTTCATAATTTCTGTTTGATAAGTTTTTACAGTTTCTCTTTGTTGACATTCTCATTTTGTTCATGCACCCTTTTCCTGATTTTGCTGTTTTCTGTCGTCTTTTTCACCTCGTTGAGTATCTTAATGATAGTTATTTTGAATTCATTGGCAGATAATTCATAGATCTCTGTTACTTTAGGGTTGATTTTTTGAGGTTTATTTTATTTATTTGGACCATATTTCTCTGTTTATTTGTATGCTTGTTGAAATTTTAGCATTTGAAAAAACAGCCACATCTCCCAGTCTTTGTGGACTCTTGTACACAGGAAGGGCTTCACCAGTCAGCCTTGTTAGAGAGTCTGTGGGCCTCTAACACCTTTTTTTGGCTGTGTGTCTTCTCTGGGCTTTTACTTGTACTCTTCCATCTGAAGAGGTTTGCCTCTCCACTCTGAAGCTTCCTCTGGTACCTGTCTTTGCTGTAGCAGCCTCTGGTACTTTAGCAAGCTGTTGTATTAGTGCTTCCCCTGCTGTCTGTCAGTGTTACTGCAATTTCTCTGGTGCTCTATCAAGTTGAGGGTCCTGCCTTTGGTCTCTGAGACTCACAGGCATCCAAAGTGCCATAGTCACAGTTCTTACTACAGGTTAGTCCTCCATTTTGGGTAAGACAAAATCTAGTGCATTGGGCATCTTCTTAAACAGTTAGATTCAAGCTCCACCTTTCTCTTTCCTTTCTGATGTAGAAGCTGTGTTGGGAGGTTGATGGGGTATAGTGAGTAAATATATTTTCCTAACTGTTCCAGTGTGCCTCTTTTTGGCCTTGTGCCATATCCTCTCAACTAGTTTGTGGAAATCTCATGCAGGCAATATGATGCTTACCTTGTTAAGTCATCTCCATATGGGAAGCAGAGGGGACTTCCTGTTCTGACACGTTGCTGATCCTACCACAGTTTTTAAAAATCCTCCATCAAATGACTCCTGTGTTCTAAATCATTTGTTTTATTTATTCCCTATGCATTTATTCTTCTTTTTTGTTTTTCTCCTGAAGTATTCTTTTAACCATTTTGAGTGTAATTACTTAATGATGGCCAGGCACAGTAGCTCGTGCCTGTAATCCCAGCACTTTGGGAGGCCGAGGACAGCAGATCACTTGAGGTCAGGAGTTCAAAACCAGCCTGGTCAACATGGCGAAACCCCACCTCTACTAAAAATACAAAAATTAGCTGGGCCTGGTGGCGGACACCTGTAATCCCAGCTACTCAGAGGCTGAGGCGCGAGAATCTCTTGAGCCTGGGAGGCGGAGGCTGCAGTGAGCCAAGATGGTGCACTCCAGCCTGGGTGACAGTGAGACTCTATCTCAAAAAAAAAACAAAAAAAAACCTCAATGATATGCTTAAAGATGCATTCCTTTCCCTAAAAGCTTATTTTTTAACCTTTTTACATTCACATTACACTGTTATTTTAATTTGCTTTTCTCTTGTTTTACATTTGTTTGTCTTAACAGCCAGATTTTAAATACCTTTATAGCATATTATCTTAATTCTATTGTTTTTCCCTCTACACATATCTAATGCAATGTCATACTAGAAGGTTGAAATTATTGTTGTGTCATATAAAAAGTAGCAAGATGTATTTGTTGTTAAGAAGAGTGATTAAGGGCATCTGCTCAATGTAATTCTAAGCATTTATTACTTTTGGTTTAATATGTTATTCTTACACTTGACTTAGTCTTGAGTAGAGATATTTTATTCTTCTCATTTTTTTTTTGTTTGTTTGTTTTTGAGGCATGGTCTGGCTGTGTCACCCAGGCTGGATTGCAGTAACACAATCTCAGCTCACTGCAACCTCTGCCTCCTCGGCTCAAGCTGTCCTCCCACCTTAGCCTCCCAAGGAGGTGGGACCACAGGCGTGTATTAACACGCTTGGCTAATTTTTACACATATATATGTATTTTTAGAGATGGGGTTTCGCTACATTGCCCAGGCTGGTCTATAACTCCTGAGCTCAAGCAAGCCTTGCCTGTCTCAGCCTCCCAACGTGCTAGCATTATGGGTGTGAGCCACTGTACCCGGCCTCCTTTTAAGAGATAAATGATGATAGTGTTATTAATGACGGAGGCCTAAATAATGATAATTAATATGTAGGTGTTATAATTCCATTTCTGTATTCCCTGGTTGTGGGGAGAAAGGCTGAAATAAGTTGTTACTGAAGCTTAGATTTGTGACGTTTTATGAAATAATTTAAGTCACACAGTGGTAGGTAGTATTTTTTTAAAAAACAACTTAAAAATAATTTTGGTTTGAAAATTTTGATTTGTGACATTGGATACCACTTACTTGTTGAACTGCTGGTGCTAATATGATGCCTGCTACATAGTAGGCATTCACTAGTTATGTGTTAAATGAGTGAGTCTGGTTATTCTTTAGATTTATATTGTTAATGTTTTTAAACTCTTACAGCATGTGAGCCATTTTTGTGTTTTTAATTTAATCCTCATAAGAACACTGAGATGCAGGAATTATTTTATTAATCTCTCAAATGATAAGCAGTTGCCTTCAGCAAAGTGAATGATTTATTAAGATACAATGAACAAGTGATAATGCCAAGATTCAAATTGTTGTCTCAGCTAGCAGTGTTTCCCATTGTATTAGAGCACTAACAGATAATATATTGACAGGCATCTACAGGTCTTATTTTTTTTTAAAGATTCCCTGTGTGTTGAGTTTTATTTTTACCTTGATTTTTTTTCTCCCCCAGCATCCACCCAACCCACCAGTATCACCAGGAAAAACTGTAAATGATGTCAACAGCAATAATAACATGCCTTACAGGTGAGAATTTGTAGTCTGTCTAGTTTTTAAATAACAGAACAAAGTTCTAATTTTCTTTATTTGGTTGAAGAATCTTGCAGTGTAATCATGGTATTTATGTGGAAATAAGTGGTGTACTTGGTTAGTATATTTTCTTTTTCTGCTTCATTATATTGTTCATCTGTGAATAATACTTTTGCTAACTTATTGTAAGGCATTCTTTGGTCACTATATATTTGTTTAACCACTTGTCTTAAATAGTATTCTCTCGAGTAATTGAGAAATGCTTCTGTTAAGGGTGAGAAAGACTAATGTTTGTACATATTAGGACCTACTTTTGGTATTCAGGTTAAGTACCGATAACAGACATTAGAATACAAGAGTTAAGACTCTTCCCTAATGCCATAGACCCCAGCATTTAGAAGTCTTTGTGCCAGCTATGCCTCACTGTTTTTGCTTGCAGTTTAGGGTTGTGAAACCCAAGTCTAGCCACCCTTTTTCCCCTATGGGCCACTGCTTATTCTAGATATCAGTTGGTTTTCCCAGAGTGGCATATCTGTTGACTATTTGTGTGTATATATATTTCATAGAAATGCAGGCACAGTGAGACAGATGCTGGAGTCCAAAAGAAATGTAAGCGAGAGTGCACCACCATCCTTTCAAACTCCTGTGAATACAGGTAACTTTTTTTTAAAAATACCAAAATACATTTTCTTAGGAATTAAAGGCTTTGGTTCTCTTTTCTTACATTCTTTTGAGGTTGAAATGGATTAAGAAATTGGGCACATTGGTCTAAGTACAAAAATTTTGTTAAAAATTCAGGATCAAACTGGGCATGGTGGCACATGCCTATAGTCTCAGCTACTTGGGAGGCTGAGGAGGATTACCTGAACCCAGGAGTTCGAGTCAACTTGGGCAACATAGTGAAATTCACTTGTCTCTTAAAACAAAAAAATTTAGGGTGGTAGATAAGTATATGTGAAAATACAGTATAGATATTCAAATCTCTATTGTAGTAGTTCACAAACTTTCTCGTCTCTAGATCCCTTTACAATCTTAAAAAATTATTAAGAACCCCAGAACTTTTATTTATGTGGGTTACATCAGTTGATGTTTATTTTCAGTTGAAATGAAGTAGAAATTAAACAGAAATTTAAAGATATTTTTAAAATAAAAGTAGACTGGGCTTGGTGGCTCACGCCTGTAATCCCAGGACTTTGAGAGGCTGAGGCAGGCAGATCACTTGAGGTCAGGAGTTTGAGACCAGCCTGGCCAACATGGTGAAACCCCATCTCTACCAAAATACAAAAATTAGCCAGGCATGATGGCTGGTGCCTGTAATCCCAGCCACTCAGGAGGCTGAGGCAGGAGAATCGCTTGAACCCGGGAGGTGGAGTGCGGTGAGCCGAGATCACGCCACTGCACCCCAACCTGGGCGACAGAGTGAGACTTTCTCTCAAAAAAAAAAAAAATAAATAAATAATAAATATAAAAATAAATAAAGTAATAGTAAACTCATGTCTAACATAAAAAACTTTTTAAAATGAAACTAAGTGTATTTTCCAAGCCTAAAAATAGCAGCACAAAGAGCATTATTCTCTTACATTTTTTACGTATCTCTTTAATACTTTGAGACATTAAGACAGCTAAAGATAGCTGTATACTCATATCTGTATCTGCTTTTAGTCTGTTTTAAAATGTTGATTTGGTTGACGCATATGAAGGAAATCCAGTCTTATACAAATATATAGATGGAAAAGGGCTAGCCCTTACAGATAATTGTGGATATTCTTCTTTGATACTGTCCAGTAGTAGTTTCTTTAAGGTTGGTTGTGAAGTATAATCTGAAACCACACCAAAGAACTTTTCTAACTCCTCCATTAAAATCCATTTATTGGACAAGTGTAGTGCCTTACGCCTGTAATCCCCGCACTTTGGGAGGCCCGAGGCAGGTGGATCACTTGAACTCAGGAGTTCCAGGCCGGGCAGGGCAACATAGTGAAACTTGTCTCTACAAAAAATACAAAAAGTAGCCGGACATGGTGGTGCACACCTGTGGTCCCAGCTACTTGGGAGGCTGAGGTGGAAAGATGACATGAGCCCAGGAGGTGTAAGCTGCTATGAGCCAAGATTGCGCCAGTGTACTCCATCCTGGGCGATAGAGGCAAACCCTGTCTTTAAAAAAAAAAAAAAAAAAAATTCCTCTATCTTGTACTTGCACATGGAGTTTTACTAATATTCATTGATCATTTGAAAACGATTCACCAAGTTATGCAAATCTTCCAAATATTGACACATTTTGTTGATATTATTTTTAAAAATTACATTTACTGATTTTATTATCAGTTCTAGTCAGAGAAGCATTTTAAGGATTTAGGGAGCTGTCATGCTTTCAATGACAGATAAAAGTTTTTTCTAATGTTCTTTGTTTTGCTTAAGAACTCAAATGTTATTATTACTGATAAATACAGTTGGGCTTTTTTTCTTTGAAGTGACTGCCTTACCTAGTTTATTTCTAAGAAAAGATCTTCAAAATACCCACATGTGAATCATCGGTGTGTCTGTAGGTCATTCTTTCAAGTAAAAATAATCTTTCGTGGGAAAGATTGCTAGTTTAGTTTATAGCTCAATTGCACAAGCATTTTTCCTTGAGTTAACTATCCTACTTTGGCACGCAGTAGTTGTCTCATATGTACTGCCTATTCCTTCACATGGAATATTAAGAAAAGAACCGCTATTCAAAAGTTGAGATATAATAAAGTTAATAGTTTTTACTGCTGTATCATGGGGATTCTTAAGTAAAACTGACTTTGTTTTTTACTGTAAGCATGTGATGAAGAATGCAGCAACGTTTGGTCCATTGTACTACCTTGATTTTTGTACTAAGCATCAGAAGTTTTACTCACCATTGCTTTTGCTCCATTGGTGCAAATGTCTGCTCATTTAAAAAGTCAAATAATGTCTCATTGTTATGAAAATAGTTTTGACATTGCAAACTCCCCAAAAGGGTCTCAGAAAACCTCAGGCACCCCCCTGGACCACACTTTGAGAAACTGCTGCTCTAGTGAACCTGTGATTTTTGGAAAGAGTATAAATCAGTGAGAAAGAAGTTTGGTCATGTATTTTAAACCTGTTCCAATGAGAATAAACACAAGTAGTTGAAAATTGCTATAAAACTGTAGTGACCAGCATTTGTCAGCATTTGTATTTTCTCTGTTCTTCTGTATATGCTACCTAATTTCTTCTTAATTCATCTGTCAACTTCACTCAGTGCTGTTTTTCATATCATACAATGTCAGTAGAGGGAACCTCCCCCTAATAGTTCCTCTCCCAAGGAATTCAGTCAAACTTGATCCAAAGATACAGACATGGTTCAAATAATAAAATATAATGAGTAAGCTTACCTGTTATTCATTAATGGTCATGACTCTTCAGATTTACTATTTGAGTTTATATATTACTTGTGTTTTAAGGCATTTATAATGTTTTTAATGTAGTTTCAAAAATACATATTTTTACGTAACTTTTTAGTATTTTTTATTTGTTTACTAGTTAGGTACTCTAAAGTGATTATAGTAATTTTCAGAGACCATTTTGATACTCAGTAGTCTTGCATATTAATCATCCATCATGTGCTGTTTTTGTAATATACTAAACCTACATGCAAAATTCTTCTAAGAATTTAATTCTAAATTAAATTTCGGAATTTGAATCTGGAAAAAATTTCATGATAAAAGACTTTACAGTCTTTGCGATGTATTTAGTCTATGCTAAGTCTAATGCAATGTATTTAATTTGTATCTGTCATATTTTCTTAGTTGATAAATTAATATAACCATTTAAACGGAGAATTCTGTTTTCTTTCTATAGTATCTTCAACCAATCTTGTCACTCCTCCAACAGTTGTCAGTAGTCAACCTAAATTGCAGACTCCAGTGACTTCGGGTTCCCTCACAGCAACGTCAGTTCTTCCTGCACCCAATACAGCTACTGTAGTTGCTACTACTCAGGTGCCTAGTGGAAATCCTCAACCTACAATCTCTTTACAACCTTTGCCAGTGATTTTGCATGTACCTGTTGCAGTATCCTCCCAGCCTCAGCTTCTACAGAGCCATCCAGGGACTTTGGTGACTAATCAACCATCTGGCAACGTTGAATTCATTTCTGTGCAAAGCCCACCTACAGTGAGTGGTCTTACCAAAAATCCAGTATCCTTGCCATCCTTGCCAAATCCCACTAAACCAAACAACGTTCCTTCTGTGCCCAGTTCTAGTATTCAAAGGAACCCTACTGCCAGTGCTGCACCATTGGGAACAACACTTGCGGTGCAGGCTGTTCCAACGGCACACTCTATTGTACAAGCCACAAGGACTTCTTTGCCCACAGTGGGCCCATCAGGACTCTATAGTCCATCAAATAATCGAGGTCCTATACAGATGAAAATTCCAATTTCTGCATTTAGTACTTCGTCTCCTGCAGAACAGAACAGCAATACCACCCCAAGAATTGGTAAGTCACCATGTAGGTTTAATGCTAGAAATGCAAGCATGTTAATAGCCTTGTAACGATTGAACTTTTTTTTTCTAAGTGGCTAGCATTATTGGAAGGACAAAATAAATAGAATTTTCTTGATTATTTTTAGTAATTTTTTAGATACCTCAGAGAAATGATGTTGCTAAAATGGGGCTTGAGAGGGGGTTTATTTTGAATTAGAAGTTAGTATCTGTGTTTTATCTTTTAGTAATTTTCCTAAGTTCGGTGAATTTTGAATTTATGGCTTTGTGGCAAGCATTATGAGTTACTTTTATGATACATTTGCCAGCAATGTCTGTTTAAAACATTTTAAAGTATCAAATTTACATAATATATGCTTTTAAGAAAAAAAGGCACGTTTATGTTCCTTACACATTTGGAAAATCCTTTGTGCACTCATTCATAGCTTCCAAATTTGAACAACTTAAAAATAGATTTTCTTTCACATTTACTATAAAATGTTTGAGTCCTTCTTGTTTTATCCTTTCCGTTTTCCCATATGACATATTATATGATGGTTTGTATTTTACTTAGAAATACTGCAAAAAGGAAAACTTGACTATACCTGTTTAAAATCTGCCAAACTCTGTGTCTTACTGGCTCCTGGAACGAGTTTGTTTTGTATGCATTCTTGAGCTTGCTTATTCTTCATTTCTGACTTCACATGTATCCGCACTACTTTTGGAAAGGCAGGGAAGGGTAGGTAGGCATCATGTGTATAGTAGAATTGCTACAGTGTTTTTCTTATTGATGTTGTAAGTGACCATGTAATGTAGGAAACAAATTCTAAAGTACAAAATTACTTTTATAAGTGAGATGTACAAGCCTTAGTTTTTGTCATATAGTCATTACTAGTGTAGTTACTCCTTAAGTGTTTTCTCATATAAAACAATGACGGTATTTCAGAGTTGTTAAGAAAGTAAATGAGTGGCAGATCAAAATTAATGTTGGATTGAAGCTGGATATCACTCTTATCATATTTATAAGAATAAACTAATGTTTTATATGAAAGTGTAATTATTATTTATAGTATTTACAATTTAAATGTTTGCATAGTACAGGGGCAAATGTTTGTTAGTATTATCTGCTACCACATTATTTTTTGGATATTCTTTCATGTTTACAACACTAAAAGAGATGCTTACTTTTAACTGAGGTCAGTGGACATACAAGATTTTTGGGTGATATTTCATTTTTCTGTAACTTCTTTTTCTTTTAGTTCTTAGTATTTTTTAATGCCAGATGATTTAGTGATGGACATTGTTTTATGTGATTTTGGGTTTTCCTCCTTATGAAATTTTGAGGCAAAGTTGACATTGTTTTAATTTCATGGTCATGAGATGAGATATATTCTTAAATAGAGAACTTTTCCTGAAAAACCATGACTTGAAAAGAAATAATTTAAGAGTATTTGTTTAATGTCATGCTCGTACTCCAAACACTTCTAAAAGTGTCAGAATTATAATTTCATTATTCTGTTCTCTTACAGTTTTTATAGAAAGGGTATATTCCCCAAATTATCTAGTTGATGTACACTATTAGTAATGCATGTCAGTCTGTTTCATTTGACTATTCTTAATTTTTTTATATAAAAGTAAGTTTTCACAATCATTAATTGGTGTAGCATTCTAAGATAATGTACAATTATTTCTAAACATAAAATTACATATTTTAACACATATATTTATTTAACACATTTATATATTTTTAATATGTAATTATATCAAGATCTTCAAGTTCCATTTAGAATGCTTACCTACATTTGATAATGAATAAATGTGAATGACAAGCTTTGTTTGTATTTTTTTCATAATGCTAACTAAAATGAGATCTTATGAACTTGCTTATTCTTCAGTTCTGACTTTATTACTTATAATATGTTCTTTGATCAAGTATAATTTCAGCAGTGACATAAATGATGTTAAAGTAAGCATTTGGCTTTTTAGGATTCCCAAAACCTAAACTGAAGCCGAACTTCAGTACATCTCTATTACATTTAGTAGTTTGATAGATAAATTAGGTTATATAATTAAAATTTTCTAAGCTCTATACTTATGTGGGTATTATATTTGCTTAATAAGAACATATGCTATATGTTCATGCATTTGTATGTATTTTATTATAGTTAAGTATATCCTCATGGATTTTAAATCTGTGTTTCTGTTTATAGTGAGGTAAATGTCCTCCTAAGGGCTTAGAAATTTAAAGCTCAAACTATAGCTGATTTCATTCATTCACAAAGTAATGAATGCCTATATTATCTGAGGTTCTTTAGATACACAGAAATGTATAAAATAGTCACTATGATCTCACCAAGCTTACAATCAAATAGGGAATGTAATCATTAAATAGCGAATTAATTATAAATGTGATGAGTGTTAGGATTTGCAGGTTTTTGTGAGAGGACAAAAGAGAACATGGGAAATCTGGAAAGGTATGAAGTAATGAACAGAAGAATGGGGGAAATAGGGTTAAAGGGTTTTTGTAGGGGGTATAGAGGGTAATGTGACATCCATGAACCCTGGTTACAGTATGGAGAATGGTTTGGAAGGGATAAGAATAGTGTTAGGAAGACCAATTAGGAGACTGGAGGCTCTTGTAGTGTACGAGATGAGAGATGGTGGTATGAAAAAGATTTAAACGTTATTTAAGAGGTAGCATTGGCAGTACTTGGTAATTTATTAATAAAAGTTTAGATGTGTGGAAAAAATGGAGAACTCAAAGATGACTCAGCTTTCTAAGACATTTTTGAATGTTGTTACATTTACTAAACTAGACATTAAAGAAAGAACAGATTTTGGGGGAAGTTATATGCAATCCATGTACAAGGTACACTTTCAAATTACATTAAACATCTTGTTCTAAGACTATGTAAAACTAGAGTTGGCTGGGCATGGTGGCTTATGCCTGTAATACCAACACTTTGGTAGGCTGAGGCAGGAGGATGGCTTGAGCTCAGGAGCTCGAGACCAGCCTTGCAATATAGCGAGACCCCCATATGTACAAAAAATAAAAAATTAGTTTGGCATGGTGACACATGCCTGCAGTCCCAGCTACCCAGGAGGCCGAAGGAGGAGGATTGCTTGAACCCAGGAGGTCAAGGCTGCAGTGAGCCATGGTCGTGCCACTGCACTCCAACCTGGGCAACAGAGGAAGGACCCTGTCTCAGAAACGAAAACAAGTAAGAGTTTAAACACAGCAATTATTTCTTCATTTCTTCAAGGATAGAATTAAATGAATGAAGTATTTGCCTTTTTTATGTTCATACAATTATCCAGAGCTACTAAGGGATACTGCCAGTTTAACTCCTGTAAAGTACTTTTTAATTTTATTTACTTTTATTTTTATTTTTATGGAGATGTATTCCATATGATAGAAGGATTTTAAGCTATAATTTCTTATTTTACATCCTGACCAGTTTTGTTGCCTTGATAGATGGAGTTATATTTATATCCAGAAGTCATCCAAAGTAGATCTTACAGAAGAAAGCAAAAGCAATGCAATGGAGCTATAAGACATTACATTAAGAATCAAGGGAAAAATTGTGTAATAATGGGCAAGGGAGATGTTAGTTGAGAATCTAGAATAAGGAATATTATTACAGTTCCGTGAATAATTAACTTATAGCTCTAAGGCAATTAGGTCTAAGAGAGAATCATGCTGGGTAACAAAGAAATGTGTATGTAACATTTTATTAAGCAGTCTAAATCTTTCTTGCATCTTTAGGAATTTTCTTATATGAAAATATTATGACAAAAAGTAAAAATGAGGCCAGGTATGTTGGCTCATGCCTATAATCCCAGCACTTTGGGAGGGTGAGGCAGGTGGATCACTTGAGGCCAGAAGATCGAGACCATCCTGGCCAGCATGGTGAAAGCAGGTCTCTACTAAAACAAAAATTAGCCAGGCATGGTGGCACTCACTGGTAGTCCCAGCTACTCAGGAGCCTGAGACATGAGAATCACTTGAACCTGGGAGATGGAGGTTGCAGTGAGCCAAGATCGTGCCACTGCACTCCAGTCTGGGTGACAGAGCAAGACTCTCTCAAAAAGAAAAAAATAAATGAAGAATTAAAAAATAAAAACACAAAAGTGAGGCTTCCTCATTTACTTTTTATGTAAAGTTATCTTGTTTTGAGTTGAAGATGAAAGTGTTTCAAATCCAAATGAATGTATTTTAACATCGTATATAAAAACCATTGGTAGTAAATCACTGATATTTTGGTAATATCACCTAGTTTATCTTAATACTCCACTATGTAACATCAGTAACCTAGAATTAGTTTTGTTAGTCTTTCAGGAACTTCATAGTCCCAAACAGATGCTCATTTGTAATAAATGAAGTAATTTGAATATATTTTTAAATAAATAGATAATATATTAATATTTTTCTTACAAAAAGAAAGTAATTCAGACAAGGTAGGAGAAATCAAAGGGCATCCTTTTTACTTCTGTACCCTAGAATACTTCTCTTTTAACAGGTGAATATTAACCCAACTTGATTTTTTAGACATACAGATTTATATATGTACATATGGAAATACATAGGTAGTTAAATCTCCTGTATTTTTTTAAACGTAAATTGTTTACTCTGTATGCATTCTGAAGACTTACAAATGAAAGGAATGCCATACTTTGACCAAGAGGATTTTATCTCCAGAAAGAAAGGATGGGCTGTTTCAACATTTAAAAACCCCGTATTACCAAACAGGAAACCCTAAATAATCTCAATAGGTGCATAAAACCTTTGATGAAATTTAATGCATTCTCTCTTTTCCTCTCATTAGAAATTGGGACAAAATATGCTTTGTTTATTTTCTGTGCTGTTCTGGAAGTAACATTATTTTTTAACTGCAAAATCATTACAAGTTAATTGAAAAATGAACAGAGAAAGAAAAATCATGGATGATTGAACTACTGAGAAATATACATGTGTATTTTCTTGGATTTACTGCAACTGTTTCTACCGAATTTATTGGAAACATTTTTGACATATTAAATTTTTTTCTCCAAAGGGACATAGTATGCAGGAATTATATTTTGTTTAACTATTTCCTCATGGTAGCACATTTAAGTTTTGTGTATCTTAAATTATTTCCATGAGATACTGCTTAGAGTTAAAATTGCTGGGCCAGTGGAAAGTTTTTTTAAATCAGTATTGTGAATTTCCCCTTCTGAAAGATACTATAGCAGTGATCTGTGAGTTTGAGTTTTTATTTACATATGTGACATGTTGACAGAAAAATAGTTGGAGAAAACAATATGTCCAGTTTTATATAAAGCAACTTAACTTTTTACATTTTGTAGATGTTTTTAAAAATGGCTTTTTTTTTTACTTTTCAGAAAACCAGACAAACAAAACAATAGATGCTTCTGTCAGTAAGAAAGCAGCTGATAGCACATCACAGGTAAGATTTTTCCTTCTTCAAAGTAAAATCCTAATTATGGTCTACAGGAAAATGAATTTTCATCATTCTTTGATTGAATGAAAATTGTTCTTTGTCTGTTTTTTATAACTGTCCAAACATTGTCTCATAACTTCTCTGTAATATTTGACAAGAATTGAGATTTTTTGTTTTGTCTTGTTTTGTTTTTACATATCAGTTCTCTTAGAGGTAATAGTTTATTAACTGAATGATTTGATTAGTACAATTGACAGTCCAGTCATTTGCCTTTACATTCTGTAAAGATTGTCTGCAAAAAGAAAACACATGTAATTTCTTCCTGGTACATCTTTTTTAAGAGTGTTTCACTGGTTTACCCTCACTTGTACCACTCTCTACCCCTACCACCATTTTAATTTCCTCAAAGGTAATCAGAATACCTTTTGAGGAAGAATTTTTTGTCTGTCTGCTTGTTTATTAGCACTTTGCCAGTCTTTGTACTTTTTCCTATTAAATCTTAACCACCCAATAATAGAGTAACTACTTCTTTCCTGTATTAACAGTATTCTTCCTTGTTCTTTATTGCTTTAGGTATAATCAATTCATAGTGGTTAGGTTGCTGATAGTTTTATTTTCTTCACTTCCTTTGAATCATTTCAAGAAGCTCCTATATTCCTAGAAGAACAAAAATCTTTGAGCATGTCAGGCATGAAAAACTGACAAGATTTTTAAAACTTTTTTGATCTTTAAATGTGACTATTTTCCTTAAAAACAATGGATTTTGACCAACCTAGATATACACCATAGTTTATAGATCAAATAAAAGCTATTAAAAATATCTTATCTTCTTACAAGTGTTAGCAGTTTTTGTGTGCAGTATTAGAGATCAAAGTTGTGATTGTTTCTCAGCATGTCTTGTGGATTATAACTGTGTTTTCATGTAAAATTATAAGATTGAGATACTTTCTAGAAGACGTATAGAAAATGCTGATATATTCAGTGATACTTAGTGACATTTATAGGAAGTCTAGTTAAACTTTAAACAAAGGATTTATGAACATCTCTACTTCCCTCAGTGAGTTTTTTTTTTTTTAAAGTAATATTTTCAAGGAAAGGAAAATGGACATTATGATGGCTGTTTTTTGTCATTTTATAAATGGTGGTTCTTCTAGAGCTGTGATATCTAATATGAAAGCCACTAGTCACATGTAGCTATTTAAATTAAATTACAAATTTAGTTCCTCAGTCAAAATAACCGCCATTTCAAGGTTCAGTAGCTACAAATGGCTGGTGGCTAGCGTATTGGACCACACAGATATAGACTGTTTTCATCATTGCAGAAAGTTGTATTGAACTCTATTGTATAGAGTATTTTGCTGAAATATAGTATATGTAGCTGGGCATGGTGTCTCACGCCTGTAATCCTAGCACTTTGGGAGGCCAAGGCGGGCAGATGATCACCTGAGGTCAGGAGTTTGAGACCAGCCTGGCCAACATGGGGAAACCCCGTCTCTACTAAAAAGACAAAAATTAGCCTGGCGTGGTGGCAGGTCCCTGTAATCCCAGCTACTTGGGAGGCTAAGGCAGGAGAATTGCTTGAACCCAGGAGGGCGGAGGTTGCAGTGAGCTGAGATCATACCACTTCACTGCAGTGTGGGTGAAAGAATGAAACTCCATCCCATCTCCAAAAAATAAATAAATAAATAATATATGTAACATCATAAATATATAAGTGAAATTAAAATGGATATAATATAAGACACTTGAGGTGGGGCATGGTGGCTCACGTCTATAATCCCAGCACTTTGGGAGGCGGAGACAGGAGGATCACTTGAGCCCAGGAGTTCGAAACCAGCCTCGGCAACAAAGTGAGACTCCGTCTCTATAAAAAAGAAGAAACTTAAAAAAAAAAAAAAAAAAAAAAAAACACTTGAAACAGGAATTGACTTCATCAGAAAGCAAAGCAATAGTACAACTTAATGTTAAGCTCTCAATAGATATTTTATTTGGCTTCAAGGAAGAGGAATTTAATATCTGAGTATAAAAAAATGCATACAAGCAGTTTGAGCAGCCAACCTGCTGAAGCAGTGCCTTATCAAAAATAACAAAGTTTCAGCTTTGAATCAGTGTCAATTATGTATATGAAGAATAAATACAATTACAGGAGTTTTATTGTGTAATAAGAAACCATGATGGAAGTATATATGTGCTTTCAGTTATGAAGTTATGCTTGCCAGCCAGAATTTTTTGAAACAAATATCATTTTTGTCATTGTGATGAATACCTTTATTAATGTTCCACTGTTGACTAAGAAATTCTTGTTATCTTTCTACCCCAATGTGCAACTTTCTAGCAGATAGAAACTAGTGTGAAACAGGTAGCCTGTGATTCTTTGAATTGTCACATTGTAAGTACAATTGGCTAACTTCATTTTTCTATCCCAAACCTACTTAGTTGTACTTTCTTAACACTTTTAAGGCTATTTAGATCAGCAGAAATCTGGATGTCTAAGGCCAGGCACAGTGGCTTATGCCTGTAATCCTAGCACTTTGGGAGGCCAAGACGGGCAGATCACTTGAGGCCAGGAATTCGAGACCAGGCTGGCCAACATGTCTCTACTAAAATTACAAAAATTAGCTGAGGGTGGTGGTGCATGCTTGTAATCTCTTGGGAGGCTGAGACAGGAGGATCACTTGAACCTGGCAGGAGGAGGTTGCAGTGAGCCAAGATAATGCCACTGCATTCCAGCCTGGGTGACAGAATGAAACTCTGTCTCAAAAAAAAAAAAAAAAAGAGAGAGAAACTTGGATGTCTAGTGTGGAAATGCTTGTTGTTCAGCTGTAGTTAATTAGCAAATGATGAAATATGTAAAATATTCTCTTGTAGTTGTTAAATGAAGATTTATCTGAGATCCCCAAATAACTATTTATTAACATATTGCACATAATTTATTATTGTATATTTTATTACTATATATCATTTATATAATGAATTATTAGTTTTACATCCTGAAAAGCAAATTTATTCAAATTATCAATGTAAGTTATAAAATAGCATTGCTATCTGTAATTGTTGTTTTGAAGGACTCAAGATCACCTTTAAGTTTGCTGATTTGCTAGAAGGATTTCATAAGACCCAGTAGTAGGTTATACTCACCATTATGATTTGTCACAACAAAAGGTGTAGAGCAAGAGCAACAGGGAAAAAAATGTGCAGAGTTGAAGTTCAGAGAGATCAGGCAAAGACTTCCAAGTCGTCTGTCTGGGATCGCACAGAATTTGTTTTTTCTCTGGCTTATTAACCTTAGAGACGTGTGCCAAGAGTCTTTTCCCAGAGAATCCTGACTGAGTCTCAGGGTCTGAGGTTTTTTGGAGGTCTGGTCACATAGTGACATTTTTCTGTATGGCCATGACATTGGAAACTGAGGATCCCAACAACGAAACCCAAGTATACATCATCAATCTTCATATTTATGCAAAGCAATCCTGATGAACACAGTATGGCACAGTTCACTGTTCAGAGTATATATAAGAGAATTAATCGTTAACATGACCTTCCAAGGGCAACATTCCTGATAACTAACCAAGTCTCAATTATGGTTCCAAGTTCCCTTGGAGAGATGTGCAAGGAATGAACAACCAGCTCTTCTGTGTTAACTCTTTCTTCACATTTGCTGAAGTGTGCTTTTCAGGTATATTCTTGTTTCATTACAAAAAAAGGCTACAAAGCCAGTATGTTTGCTCTCTTGAAATTTTCTTAGTGTTTGCTTATTGAGACTATTCATTTTGGAAAATGGCACATGATTAGCTAACTTTTTAATAAAATTTCTAGTGTTAAAAACTATTTGATATAATTTTTTAATGATTTCAAACTGAAAGTTTCAGTAATATGTGTAAAAACAGATATAAACGTGTCTCTGATTAGATTTCTCAGACATGTTTTGTCAGGAAAAAATGTAAAGATATATGTATCACATGTATGTGTATCACATGTCTGTGTTTGTTCATTTCCACCTGGTGGCATAGAAATAATAAGGTCTACAGTCAGACAACCTGAAGCTTGTCACTTAATAGTGGGTGGGTGCTATGTTAAGTTATTGAACACCTTCGACTTTTCACCTATGAAATAGAGCTAGTGCTAGTACTTACCACATAGAAATATTAGGAAGGGTAAATGTGTTAATGCATGTAAAGCATTTAGCACAGAGTCTAATAGGAGTAGTGCTAGCTATCATGACTATCTTATAAATGTACTTAATAGTTATTGAAGTAATTACCAATTTTATTTGTCAAAAAAGTCTATTCGGGAAACTACTTGTAGTATATGATAATAGATAAATTGTATCTGTCAGTTTATGATCAATAAACATAATTTATCATTAGATCATTGCTTGTAGATCTTCTCGATCTATATAAGCATTTAATGATACACATTTTCCTCTGAGCACTGCTTTGGCTACATTCCATAAATTTTCATGTGTTGCATTTTTATTTCATGTAGGTTCCTTGTCATTTCCTTTTGGGTCCTGGGTTGTTTAGTTAGTAATTTGTTTAATTTCATAGTATTTGGGGATTTTGCAAATTTTTTATTATTGATTTTTCATTTAATGCTATTGGATTTAGAAGATATCCTCTGTATGACTTTGTTGCTTTTACACAAATTAGATATGTGTTATAAAGTTCCATCTATGGTATATATCTTAGTGAATGTACCATTACACTTGAAAAGAATATGTATTCTGCTGTTGGGTGTAATGTTTTATAAATGTCAATATGGCATGGTTAATAGTGTAATTTGGATTATTTGTATGTTTACTGATTATTGCCTTTTGCTGTAGTGGTTTTATCTATTACTAAGAGTGGTATGATTGTGAATCTATTTCTTCCTTTAATTTTATCAGTTTTGCTTCATAGATTTTGACCCTGTATTACATTTTATTTTTTATAATGCATAATTTGTAATCTTGCCATACTTTTATCATTGTAAAATTTCCCTCTTTGTCTCTGTTTTTGATACTAACATAATTACAGCAGCATTTTTATGCTTACTGTTTGTATGTTACTTTTTTCAGCTTTTTACTTTCAGTCTGTGTCTTTGTATTTAAAGTGAATCCGCAAGAGAAAAAAAAATCATATTTCTTGATTTGTTGTTGTGTTATCCCATTTGATAATCTCTACACTTTGATAGGAGTTTTTAGACTGTTTATAGTTAATATAAGTTTTGATAGGATTGTGCTTAGTTCTGCTATTTTGCTATTTGTTTTCTATTTGTTTCATCTGTTTTCTTTTTTTGTTGGTTTCTGTGTACCTTCTTTGCTGCTTCATTTTGTATCAGTTTTTTTTTTAAAACATTCTGTCTTAATTCCTCTGTTAGCTTTTTAGCACTCTCTCTATCTCTCTCTCTGTGTGTGTGTGTGTGTGTGTGTGTGTTTATGTGTGTGTGTGTATTTTAGGGTTTGTTCTAGAGTTTAAGTATGTATCTGAATCTTAATTATAGGAACCTTGCAATTGTATGTGTACATTTACCTCCTTAATGAGGTTGCTTTCCTTAAATATCACGTTCATGTTTTCACATATATTGCACATATACTACATTGTTTTTAATCTGCATGTTGTAGAGCTCTAAATACATTGTTTTTAATTGTTGCCTTACAGAATTTTAAAGAAGTTAAGAACAGAAAAGAGATATAGTCTTTAATATTTATCCTTATGTTTACCTTTTCTGGTCCTCTTCTTCCCATGATCCAAGTTGGTATTTCCTTTCAAACTGAAGAATGTCCTTAAGCTCATCTTTACAGTGTAGATCTGCTAGTGATGTATTCTCTTGGTTTTTTAATATCTAAAAAATGTACTTTTGTATCTTTTGTCTCGTTTTTTCAAGGAGAGTGTCATTGGATATACAATTCTTAAAGGGTTTCTTTTCTTAATCATCAGCAATTTGAATATATTGTTCCAGTGTCGTCTTGCTTCCATAGTTTCTGACCGATAGTCAGCAGTTACTCTTTGCTCCTACATAATATGTAATTTGTTCTGTTTACTTTCAAAATTTTTCATTATTAGTTTTCAGTATTTGGACTATGATGTGTATAGATTTCTTAATGTTTCTTCTGCTTGAGGTTCATTGAACCTCTTGGATTTGTAAATTAATGTTTTCCACCAAATTGGGGAAGTTTTTGGTTATTATTCCATTTTTTCTTTAGATCTTTGTTTCTTCTCATTTAGTGTTTTGCTGAACTGTTTCTTATTGCACAAGTTTCAGGCATTTTTCATATTTTCTTCTGTTCTTCTTTGTGTCCTATGGACTAGAAAATTTCTGTTGATCTAGCATCAATTTTGTTTGAGTTTTTCCTGCCCCCTCCAATCTGCTTTTATGCCTACATAGCTAATTTTTATTTTAGTAATTATTTTTTCAGCTCTATTATTTCTGTTTTTTTGTTTCTTTTTCTCTTTAGAGATGTCCTATTTGTGCATTCATTGTTATTATATTTAACTCTTTGAATTTTTTTTTTTTTTTTTTTGAGATGGAGTCTTGCTCTGCCACCTAGGCTGGAGTACAGTGGTGCAATCTCGGCTCACTGCAACCTCCGCCTCCCAGGTTCAAGTGATTCTCCTGCCTCAGCCTCCCGAGTAGCTGGAACTATAGCCACCCGCCACCACGTCTGGCTAATTTTTGTATTTTTAGTAGAGGTGGGGTTTCACTATGTTGGCCAGGCTGGTCTCGAACTCCTGACCTCATGATCTGCCTGCCTTAGCCACCCGAAGTGTTGGGATTACAGGTGTGAGCCACTACTCCTGGCTTTAAACATATTAATAGCTACTTTCAAGTCTTTATCTGCTGAATCTAATCTCTGCTTAGAGTCAGTTTGTGTTGACTTATTTTTTGTCCTAAGTTCCACTTTTCAAAGCTCTGGACCTTAATGATAATATGTTGTAGTGAAACATTATTTTACATTTGTTGGTGATTTTGGGGATCTTTTAGTTTGGGATTTTATAGATTTTTGGTGTTTGTAAATAACCCATTTTCTGTGAAATCATTATTGTAGAAAGATTTATAAGAATTAGAATTGCATTATTATCTTGGGATTGGGCCTGGATATTATAAAGTCAAGGCATTATTTTCTTTAATTTCTCAATTTGAGTTTTGCAGATGAAAACCTTTATCATTTGGAATTGATCTCAGTATAATATATCAAAGTAAATTGTGATTATCAGTTATTAAACAGTTGTCCTGTATCATATATGGCATTAAGCACCGTATATACACATTTGGATTAATCCTCACAATAGCCTCAATATTCAAATATTGGAAATTGAGATAATTACCCATCTGAATCAGGTAACTAGTAAGTTAGAACTGTAAGACACACTCAATCTTTCTGACTTCAGAGTCCTGGCTCTTTAGGTTTATACTGTCTTACCTTCCTTTTCAGTTGCTATCATGTGGCTTTTAAAGGTTTTTCTTACAATCCTAGTATTTCTCATGATTTTGGATGATGGGTTACTGGTCAACTTGGCTGTGCATTTACTAGCATAGCAAACCGTATGATTTCATAGTATACCATACCGTTTTTTTAGGGCAAAAAAATTTAGATTATTTTCTATAACCCAATTCTAGCTTGAATGATTGCCTTTGGTGTTGTGGTGGATTAATATTGATAATTTAGAGTAGTACTGATAAACATTTTAAATGTCACAAAATGAATAGTGTTTGTATTTAATCTTATTTGCTGTGTGCAACAGATAGCCTAATTTTTTAAAGATAACGTCTTGAATTTCTTTTGAAAATTGTATTTCATATAGTGGATGTTTAATGCGTGAGTATCCTGGGGCATTTGTCAGACAAACTCTCTTTATTCAGGTACAGCCTTTTAGGGGTCCCGATTGAACCAGGTTACTCATTAGTCTCATTTTACCTCACTTATCATTTCATTTTTTAACATGTATATCTGCCAGAGTTTTCTTTGTAAAATGTAGAAGCTTTGTTTTTCAGAGTGGAAAAGCCACTGGCAGTGATTCAGGTGGTGTCATTGATCTCACAATGGATGATGAAGAGAGTGGAGCTTCACAAGGTACTTCAATAGTAATTTGGAATTGGGCCTGGTTTTGATACCATTTTTTTTTGTTTTAATACAGTACAATATTCTATGAAGACAGATGTTTACAGCATTATGCTTGGTTTATTTGTGTTCTTTTTGTAATGGAAGTTTCTATATTAGAATTTTAAAATTTGGCCAGGTGCAGTGTTTCACACCTGTAATCCCAGTGCTTTGGGAGGCCAAGGCAGGAGGATCAAGGCAAGAGGCCAGGAGTTTGAGACCAGCCTGGGCAACACAGTGAAACCCCATCTCTACCAAAAATTTAAGAATCAGCTGGGTGTGATGGCGTGTGTCTGTGGTCCCAGCTACATGGGAGGCTGAGGCAAGAAGATAACTTGAGTCTGGGAGGTTGAGGCTGCCGTGAGCTGTGTTTATGCTGCTGTATTCCAGCCTGGGTGACAGAATGAGACCCTATCTCAAAAAAAAAAAAAAAAAAAATTAAAATAGAATCAACTCTTAAATAAGTATGAACAATCCGTAGAGGAAAACAGCAATTAAGAGAATATTGTAATTTTTGGAGTACCTCTGTTTTTGTATCTCTTATTTCACTTGATCCTTGCAAAAAATCCTGTAATACTCATTTTAGACTTGAGGAAACTTGTTAGCCTTAGAGAAAACAATTCAGACTCAGTAAGGGTCTTGGAAATAAAATCCAACTCTTCTGTCTCTACATTAAATGTTATTTTTCTCTCTCTGTTTCAGTGTAGATACTGTATATGTATGTATACATTTAATTTTGGTCATTTGAATTAGTTTCTTTTATCTAGCATTATATAAATAAAAATAGAAGTAATTTTAAAAAGCATTCACATCCAAAATAATAATATTCTGAGTTAGAATAGTTAGAAACTGTAAACCATATTCCTAGTTATTCTGCAGTGTTAATAGGTGTTTCATGAATACAAAGTTCTATGGTTAAATATGCTTGGGAAATGCTGAGTTTAAAGTTAAATTGTTTTTTTATTAATGCAGACTTCTCTGAGCCTTTACTATGCTGATTTATAATGTAAATCTCTAAGAATGATTTAAGATATAAAGTGTTTCTCAAACTCACTTGGCTGTGCAAAATAACATTCAGCTACATATCTATAAAACTCTGGTGATAATTGCACGTGGAAAATATAGTAAAAATGTGCTGAATTACTTACTATTATCTTAAAGACATTACTTTTTTAAAAACCCAAATATTTTAAAAGTAATATTTTGGGGAATCAGTCTAGTTGAGCTTAGGAAAACAAAAGTTAAATAGCTATACAATTGATTATATGGCAGTAAAGTTGATTTTGTTATTTAAAACTGAATTGAGAAATGTATGCCATCCTTCATCTGGGTTGAACTCAAGCCAGTATGATTATTCTTTAAAAGTTTCAAATTATCTCTATTGCTTTCACTAATTTTTAATAGACAGCCATGACTATTATAATGGATCCCTAAAGAAAAAGATAAATACAGGTTTTTGAGAGGACACAGGTAGGCTTAATTCTGGATTAAAAAGTAAAGTCCTAAAAGTTTGTTTTCAGTGCTCTCACCGTTTCCCTAGCATCCATGCCTCATGGGGTCTCTCTGTTGCCCCACCTTTGAGTCTGTCTCAAATTCTCACATTCCTAAAGTACACTGTTTTCTAATGGCATTAAAGTATCCATCGTTAACGCCTTGGGTTTTATTTACATGTAGTGTGGAATTGTATGGGACAGAAATTGATGGGGATTATTTTGGATAGAAGGACTTTTGGGTGGTTTCCTGTTTTATTTAAGAGTTTTTTCTGAGATGCAAATATTTATTTTATAGGCTGTTGAAGACCTTTTTTGAGATTAGTCATTCTTTGTCTTTTTTAAAGACTATATAGTGATGATAAGCAACCATCGGTTATCAAAGAACCTAAATAATTGTTGTAATAGAAATTCAAGATCACAGCAAAAACTCATCATTTTATAGATATTTGTCTTGAAGAGTATTGTTTCTATAGGTATGTAGATTATACATTATGCAAGTAATGAATTATTCTAGTTGGCATATTGTATTGAATTTACAAGTAAGATTATTTCTGAATTTCTGTAAATGTGAATTAGAATCTGTGATAGAACCACCAACGAATTACATATGCTCTTAACTCAGTTTTCAAATCAGCAAAAATACAGATAAGTAAAATGGAAATAAATTGTTCTCTTAGAGGTAAATGTGACACCCAAGTGACAAGCAAAAGTAAAATTTGTCCATAGAGGAAAGACTTGTATTTCCTAATTTTTTTTCTTGTCGGTCATAATATTTCACTTTTAACTAACAGACCCCAAAAAGCTAAATCACACTCCTGTATCAACCATGAGTTCTTCTCAGCCTGTGTCACGACCACTGCAACCCATACAACCAGCACCACCTCTTCAGCCATCTGGGGTGCCAACAAGTGGACCATCTCAGACCACCATACACTTACTACCTACAGGTAAATTTTCTGAATCATTGAGTAGAAGCTTTAGTTTACCTGTAGAGAACTATGACTATGGAGTTAAGCAGAAAGATATGACAGAAAATTAAGAGTAATTCTTATTGTTAATTTAAGGACTACAATGTATGTCCTTTTGAAGACAGTATAACTTAGTTTTGCTGACTGTCTTAAGCAGCAGCACTGGTAAAGAATGATTATAAAGTATATATTTATTTACTTAACATTATATAAATAAAAATAGAAGTAATTTTAAAAAGCATTCACATCCAAAGTAATAGTATTCTGAGTTAGAATATTTAGAAACTGTAAACCATATTTCTAGTTATTCTGCAGTGTTAATAGGTATTTCATGAATACAAAGTTCCATGGTTAAATATGCTTGAGAAATGCTGAGTTTGAAGCTAAATTAATTTTTTTCTTAATGCAGGCTTCTCTGAGTCTTTACTATGCTAATTTATAATGTACATCTCCGAGAATGATTTAAGATAAAAAGTGTTTCTCAAACTTACTTGGCTGCGCAAAATAACGTTCACCTAATATCTCTAAAACTCTGGTGATTCCTAATGCATGTGGAAAATAATATTATTCTGAGTTATATTCTTGAGACTAGCCTGGGCAACACAGTGAAACTCCATCTCTACAAAAAATTTTAAAAGTAGCAGATTTGTCATCTGCCACAGCAAATGTTCTGTAAACGGCAGAAATGAGTGTAATTTCTCTGGAAGAGATGAATATAATGACTTGTTCTGAGTGTAACCAAGAAGTTGTAACTGACCGATCAAACAAGAAGTTTTAAATGTGTCTTATCTTGAAATAGCTTTAACTAGTCTAACACTACCACCAGGAATCATATGCTTGCTACCTTTCAAGAAGCTGTAAATTCAAATTTTTTAAGATTTAGCCTGTATTCCCTAAACTGTTCAGAAACCAATCAAGATGGTTTGTCTTCTGTAAAACAGTCCATTGCTTGAAGATTTATCTGCACAGTTCTTATATAAGTACTCCTCTCATTAAGGAAAACTTTGAATTAAAGTGGGGTTTTATCCAGTAGAATTTACACTTAAAACACCAAATAACTTGTAGGAATCAGGATATTTTCCGTAGTGATTTAGCAAACTATTTGTTAATTAATCTTTGAGTTATGAAATTATTGTTGATGTAGCAAATGCATGGTTGTTTTGATAGGGACTGTTTAGATTTGTTGAATTTCAGAATCCTAGATGCTTAATCAGACTTTCCCATCAGGTAAAATAAATTTTACCTTGTTGGCATTTCCAGGCAAAAGAATGTGCTTGTGTGACTTTATCTGGTGTGTAAATTTTATATTGGTTCTCATATTTCAATACCATTGTTCTATCTAAATAGGCAGTTATAAGTAAGTTCAACCTTGGGAGCTGTGTTGTCTTTCTTTACATTTATACAAAGTTATAATGACAGTCATCAAAATTAGATATTTTGGAAAGAAATATCGTTATTCAAACCCATGGGCAGTGTAGATTATGGAATGGGGAGTAAAGAGATGAAGAAATAAGTGTTCTTTCTTGTTAATACTTTCTTCTTTCTTCCCATTTCTGAAGACTCACATCAAAAGTTAGGATCTGTAAAGTCCTTAGTAAAGAAACCGTTTTATCTTTGTTACAGCTAGTATTTTCTTCCAAATTGATTTTTTTATAGGACCCATGTTTTTCCATATCAAAGTAGATTGATTTGTTATTTTTTATTATACAATTACTGCATGGTCATTTGTAAAATATGATTCTAATTCAGAGAGTTGTTAACAAGAAAGTGTCACTAAAAATCATTATTATAGATACATGCTGTCAGTGAATGTTTATGACTCATTTTTTGATAAATATTTATTAACATTACTCAAGATATTAATGCTTTCTGGAACATACAATAGGAGGAATGCCAGAGTAGAGAAGGGAGAAGTCTGTTTTTTAATGGATTTTATTTACTGTTTTTAAAAAAGATAGATTGGTTCAGCTAAACAAAATGTTGATTATAATGGTCAAAGAGTTAGGTTGGCTCACTTGAAAAATAAATGAGAATTAACAATAGCCAGTCAGTTTCTTTATCTTTGGGAATACAAAGATACTCTTTTGGATTTACACCCCCTTGGTAGAAGGCCTGGAGGGCTTATGATTCTACTTTGCTAAGAACAATTAAAAGTAGGAGGTTTTTCTCTTTTAAGTCACTCCTGTGCCATCATACTCTTGATTCTGCACCTTTTAAAAAAATCTTCACATTGCTTGTTATCTGGTCAGACCAGAGTGGGAAGGGAGTTGGATGTGGTGGAGGTGTTCTTTTCCTCTGAAGCTTGGATTTTAATATTATTAATGTTTATTGGCCCTATCATTTTTATCTTAGAAGACCACAAAAGGAGACTGTTATTTCTGTCTTTATCAGTTAATTAGATTTTATACAAAGATAACTACCATTTAATACTGTTTGCTTAACGTAAATTTACTGTATTCTTATCTTTTTCTGCCTTGCATTAGCTCCAACTACCGTGAATGTAACACATCGTCCAGTAACTCAGGTGACCACAAGACTCCCTGTACCAAGAGCTCCTGCAAACCACCAGGTGGTTTATACAACTCTTCCTGCACCACCAGCTCAGGCTCCCTTGCGAGGAACTGTTATGCAGGCTCCTGCTGTTCGGCAGGTCAATCCCCAAAATAGTAAGAGATTTTTCTTGTATATGGCCCCAAGATACATGTAGTTCTCTTCAGCATTTAGTTGGAATGGCATATAATAATGTTAAATTTTGCAACAGTTTCTTATAATGTCATATTAAAAGTACTGTTATAAGTTCAAGAGATCTGTACTACAACATAGAAACTATAGTATAGTTAAAATCAATGTAGTGTATTCTTGAAAATAGCCAATAGAGCAGATTTTAAGTATTGTCACCACACACAAAAAAGGTAAGTATGTGAGATCATGCATGTGTCAGCTAGATTTAGCCATTCTGCAATGTATGCATATTTCAAACATGTTGTATACCATAAATATATATGATTTTTGTCAATTAAAAAATAGTTTTCAAAAAAGAAATGGCAGTATAACCAAAAATAATCTATTATTATTTTTCTTCCCTTAGGAGAGTTAAACAGAGAAAATTGTTCATGTATACTAGTTGATTTGTGCTCTGAGTGTTGTCTTTAAGTTTATTTATGGCCTGTATTGGTATAGTACACAATTTGATATTGGTATATTCTCTACTCTATTAAGAAACACCTTACCTAATTAGAGTGGTAATGGTCAATTGTGATTTAGCCCAGATGATGGAAATCATGGTAAAGGATAGCCTTCAATGAGAGTCTTAAAGATATGGAAAGTGGCTGAGAAAAGAAGGGAAAATGTTAGAGAAAGCTTATAGTTTCCTGTATATATCATATATTAGATACATACGTTACATATATGTAATGTATGTTACAAATATGACATTTTAAAATTATATGTTAACCACATATAAGCAGTAGTAGAATATATCATATAAACACAAGCTTATATAAAAAGTATGTCTAAACTTTAAAGTAAAGAAAAATAATAAAATGAATTACATATGAACTCTTCATCAGGTTAAGAAGTAGAAATTTTTCAGTATCCTGTAAGTGCTCTTGTATCCCTATCTTGACTACATCCCTTTTCCTTTTCATCAGAAGTTAACCACTGTTCCTACTTTTCTATTAGTCATTCTGCTTTTCTTTATGATTTTGCCACCAAAACTGATATCATTTAAACATATTAGGGTTCTCTAGAGGGACAGAACTGACAGGATAAATAGATACATAAAGGGGAGTTTACTATTAACTTACACGATCAAAAGGTCCCTCAATAGGCTGTCTGCAAGCTGAGGAGCAAGGAAAGCCAGACTGAATCCCCAAACTGAAGAATTTGGAGTCCAATGTTGAAGGGCAGAAAGCATCCAGCACAGGAGAAAGATGTAGGCTGGAAGGCTAACCAGTCTCTCCATTTCATGTTTTTCTGCCTGCTTTGTATTCATTGACAGTTGATTAGATTGTGCCCACCAGATTAAAGGTGGATCTGCCTTCCCCAGCCCACTGACTCAAATGTTAATCTCTTTTGGCAACACCCTAACAGACACACCCAGAATCACTATTTTGTATCCTTCCATCAAGTTGACACTCAGTGTTAACCATCACAAGTCCACCCCTTGTCAACTTGAACCCATACACATCTCCTCAGATTATACATATTCTTCAAATAAAGAGAGTAGTAAGGCCATAATTAAACCTAACATAATATAGCTATCCTTTGTACAACCGGAAATGCACCAATCCCCAAGCCAAATACTATTACATAAAATTAACAATACTTAAATGTTGATAGGAAGTCAATAAATCTTATGTCACATGATGAAGGAAAAGGAAATAAAGATATTTTCTTGTACAAGTGTATACATGCACAAACATGTTTTTAGTAAAAGAAGGAGGAAATACTCATGACAATTATAGTCCCTGATAACTGCAACTGGTCACATGGTCGTGGCTGGTATTGATTACTACCTTCTTCTACTACCTATTCTGTATTCTCTTTGCCTTCAGCAAGCACCTCAGCTGGTCATGGTTTATTCCTGGTGGAGTGACCCAGTCTTTCATTCCTGAGTATTTTTAGTGCTACATAGATTGGGGTGTTATAGTTTCCTGTTGACCTTAATCACAGGGCATGGTAAAACTAAGAGACACTTTAATGGATCTCCTGTATTCCATGCATACTCTTCCTTACATCCATTGTGGAACAGTAGACTGATTTCTTCTTGGTGGTCCGGGACAGTCACCACAGCCAATACTAACTCCCTTGTTAGCCTGTTGACTTAAGAGGAGCCAAAAGTGTCCAGGGGGCAATCTTAAGTTCCAGTTTAATGGAATCATTGTGTCTCCTGGTGCGAGCGTTCCTCCCTCTGGAACTAAGACCTCTAGGCCAGCAGAACATAATGTCACAGGAACAGGAAGCAAAAATTTTGCTAGTAGATCCCTAGGGGTGAAGGTGAGTGGTGCCACTTCCACTTACACCCCCTGATTCCTGGACCCATGAATCCTGGCTGTGGAAGAAACAGCACCATATATATTGGACGCTGATTCAGAGCATACGCAGCCTTCTGGAGAACTTTGCCCCAGCCCTGCAAAGTATTGTCACCTGGTTGGGATTGTAATTATGACTTAAAAAGGCCATTCCACCATTCTGTAAATCCAGCTGCTTCAGGACAGTGAGGAAGATGGTAAGGCCAATGGGTTCCATGAGAACGAGCCCACTGCCACACTTCTTTAGCCATAAAATGAGTGCCTGGGTCAGAGGCAGTGCTAGTGTGGAATACCATGATGGTGGATAAGGCATTCTGTGAGTCCATTGATAGTAGTCTTGGCAGAAGCATTGTGTGCAACATAGGCAAACCCATATCTGGAGTAAATGTCTATTCCAGGGAGGACAAATCTCTTCCCTTTCCATGATGGAAGAGGTCCAATATAATCAACCTGCCACCAGGTAGCTAGGTGATCACTTCAAGGAATGGCGTGCCATATCGAGGGCTCAGTGTTGGTCTCATCTGTTGGCAATTGGGCACTCAGCAATGTCCATAGTCAGGTCAGCCTTGGTAAGTGGAAGTCCATGTTGCTGAGCCCAGGCATCACTTCCAACACTGCCACCATGGCTACTTTGTTCATGAGCCTATTGGGCGATGACAGGGGTGGCTGTGGATAGAGGCTGAGTGGTGTCCACAGAACGGGTCATCCTATCGACTGGATTATTAATCTCCTCCTCTGCTGAGGTTACCTGTTGGTGAGCACTCACAAGGGATACAAATACCTTCGCAGTTTTTGACCACTCAAAGAGTCCATGCACATATCTCTTCCCCAAATTTCTTTGTCACCAATTTTCCAATCATAATTCTTCCTAGTCCTTGACCATCCATCTAAACCATTGGTTACAACCCATAAGTATATATAATCGTGCATCTGGCCATCTATGCTTCCAAGCAAAGTGCACAACCAGGTGCACTGCTCAAAGTTCTTCCAACTGGGAAAATTTCCCTTCACCGGTGTCTTTCAGGGATGTCCTAGAAAGGGGCTGTAGTGCTGCAGCTATGCACTTTCCAGTGGTGCCACCATATGGTGCAGAACCATCTGTGAACCAGGCCTTAGTCATCTGTTCCACTGTCAGGTGATCATAGGGACCCCCCATGAGGCCATCAGTACAGGCTGGGTAAGAGAATGCAGGGTGGCAGGAGTGGAGACATGGCCATTGAGCCACTTCCTAATGTAAATTACTTGTGCCTTCGGCACCTGCTCGAACTCAACCACATATATACCACTTCCATTTGATGCATGACCTACTTTATGGCTAAATAGGTCAGAAAGCACCCAGTTCATGATAGTCAGCTCAGGTCACATGGGACTTGATGACCCATAATCAAATGTTCAGTTTCCACCAAAGCCCAGTTAACAGACCAAGAGCTGTCTCTCAGAAGGAGAGTAGTTACCTGCAAAAGATGACAGGGCCTTGTTCCAAAATCCTGGAGGCCTCCACTGTGATTCACCTATGGGGTCCTGCCAAAGGCTCTAACAGCATCCCTCTCTGCCCGTCACACCTCAAGCACCATTGAATCTGCTGGGTCATACGGCCCAAGTGGCAGAACATCTTGCCCAATAACCTGGACCTGTTGCAGAGCCTTCTCCTGTTCTGAACCACACTCAAAACTGGCAGCCTTTCAGTACACTCGATAAATGGGCTGGAGTAACACGCCCAAATGAGGAATGTGTTGCCTCCAAAATCCAAATAGGTCCATAGACGTTGTGCTTGTTTCTTGGTTGTAGGAAGGGCCAATTGCAGCAACTAGTCTTTGCCTTCACAGGAATGTGTTGACAGGCCCCACATCACTGGACCCCTAGAAATTTTACTGAGGTAGAAGGTCCCTGAATGTAGTCGGATTTATTTTCCATCCTCTGGCACACAAATGTCTCACCAATAAGTTCAGTGTTTTTGCTACTTCTTGCTCACTTGATCCAATCAGAATAATGCCATCAATATAATGGACCAGTGTGATATCTTGCAGGAGCAAAAACTGATCAAGGTCTCTCTGAATAAGATTATGACACAAAGCTGGAGAGTTGATATACCCCTGAGGTAAGACAGTGAAGGTATATTGTCGTCTTTGCCCACTGAAGGCAAATTGCTTCTGGTGGTCCTTTGGACAGAAATGGAGAAAAAGGATTTGCCAAGTCAATGGCTGCACTCCAGGTACTAGGAGGTGTGTTAATTTTCTCAAGGAATGAAACCGCATCTGACATAGTAACTGCAATTAGAGTCACCACTTGATTAAGCTTATGATAATCCACTGCCGTTCTTCAAGATCCATCTGTCTTCTGCATAGGCCAAATGGGAGAATTGAATGGGGACGTGGTGGCAAGCACCACCTCTACATCTTTCAAGTTCTTGATGGTGGCACTGATCTCCTCAGTACCTCCAGGGATGGGATATAGTTCTTGATTTACTATTTTTTAGAGGCAGCTCTAATGGCTTCCAGTTGACCTTTCCCACCATAGTTGCCCTCACCCTACCAGTCAAGGAGCCAATGTGGTGGATCTGCCAGCTGCTAAGTATGTCGATGCCGATTATGCATTTTGGCACTGGGGAAATGACCACAGGATGAATCTAGGGACCCACTGGACCCACTGTAAGTGAGACCTCAGATAAAACTCCATTAATTATCTGACTTCCATAAGCCCCTACTTTAAATGGAGCACCACAGTGATGCTTTGGGTCTCCTGGAATCAGTGTCTGCTCAGAACCAGTGTCCAGTAGTGCCTGAAATGTCTGATCATTTCCCTTTCCCCAATGCACAGTTACCCTGGTAAAATGCCAGAGGTCTTCTGTGGGAAGGATGGGAGAAAGATTCACTGCATAAGTTGTCAGGAATGTAGTGGGATCCTTCCTCAAGGGAACCCAGCCTCACCTTCATTCAAGGGGTTCTTGGTCTGTAAACTGACTCAAGTCTAGAACTGGAGGGGTCGTCATTCTCTGTTTTTATTATTCAATTTATTCTTTTGTTCCATCGACCTAGAAGTTTTCTGGTTGTATAAATTAGGAATGCAGTAGGCTTCCATCACTTTCACCTCTAGGAACATTAATTAATTAGCCGGTGCCAGAGCTCTATCCAAGTCAGACTCTTCTGATTGCCACTTTGTCTCTGCTGTCCATTATGGTAGCTATGCCCACCTTGCCTTGGACACTTGAGTGCCGCCACTTGGCCCCTGTCAACTTAGGATCCAGTTATTCCCAGTGTATTTACGTTTTATGGTTGAGTGACTGCAGTTCCCACTGTTAGATCTGACCTACAGAGTCGAGCAATTAGAGGGCTCTTCAAAGATACAGGTGCTGCCCTCACAAATCTATTTCTCAAGGCATTGGTCAAGGGTATATCTTCTGGGCCTTCCCAGCTGGGATGACTAGCTCTAAAGTGACTGATGATAAAGTTCACTCTATCATCCCAGTCTCTTTAGTCTTTGGATCCCTTCCTGTACATTAACCAAGGGAGGTCAGTCATTTCCAGCTCACTCACCGTATGCCATCTTTTAATCCTTATTTCAACTAACTAAGCAAATAATCTATTAGAACCTTTTATTTTTTAACTCCCTGAGCTAACCTGAAATGCAGAGTCCCTACTTAGTGGGCTTAAATCAAGAAATTCAGCCGGATCCAAAATTGTTCCTTCTACCATAATTTCATACCCTTAATATCGATCCCCATGCCTGTTCTCCAGGTTTCTGTTCATGTAAATTAGAGAACTCAAAACAGTTCTCTTTGAGTGTAGCGTACGTCCTCGTAGGTCACACTCAAGCTCACCTCTAGGGTCCCACCAGTACTTTAGTCTAGTTACAGGTCTAGAAGCAAAGAGAGGTGTTTGGAGTGGCTCCTGAGAAGACTCAACATTGTCTTGCCTGGCAACTGCCTCAGAGGAGGCCATCACTGTTGCCTCACATAGCACAGGCTTTATTTCCTCAGACAAAGTTGGAAAGACTGATGGCAGCATGGGTCAGGGAGGGTATGTTGCCCCCACTGGGTGTAGGGAAGCTGTTCCAATCAGTGCCCTCACTTTAGCTGTAAACACCTGGTGAGCCTGTGCATGCCTCTTTTGTTGTAGGTTAGCCAATTGCATGATAAGAGCTTGTGTCTGTTTTTCTACAATTTCAGCTCTTTCTCTATACGAGACAACTGTCTCTCTCACTCAGGGCAATCTTAGCAGATTTCAGGGTCAGTATTTGCTTCAGAAGCCAGGAGACTGAATCCCTGAGTTCATCATTTTCTTTGTTTTTCTTTTTCTTTTTTTTTCTTTTTTTTTTGAGACGGAGTCTCACTCTGTCGCCCAGGCTGGAGTGCAGTGATGAGATCTCGGCTCACTGCAAGTTCCGCCTCCCGGGTTTACGTCATTCTTCTGCCTCAGCCTCCCGAGTAGCTTGGACCACAGGCACCCGCCACCACACCTGGCTAATTTTTTTGTATTTTTGGTAGAGAAGGGGTGTCACCGTGTGGGTCAGGATCTTCTGATCTCGTGATCCACCCGCCTCGGCCTCCCAAAGTGCTGGGATTACAGGTATGAACCACTGCACCCAGCCCATCATTTTCTTTTATCAGTTTCTCCACTGAACTTAGGAGGAACCGACCAGTTTCATTATGTTCCTTGGTTCTCCACATACGGTCCAAGGTATCGTGTATAGAGTCACTGAACTCCTTGCCTCTCACAAGTGGCGATTCAGGAGTGTCAAATGCATTTATTTTGCATAACTCTAAACAGTTCACACCAGGTACTATCAGTGTTCTTTATACTATTAGAAGTAGAGTGCTTAGCATTTGTGGGTCTAATCACATTAAGCAGCCAACTCCAGAAACCCCAAAACCAACGAAAGAACTCCATCCTTCATATTCGGTTCTTCTAGACCCCAATCCTGGTACCAGAATCTGAATTAGGGTTCTCTAAAGGGACAGAACTAATAAGACACACACATAGCCTATTAATTTATAGATATAGTACATATTTTATATATGTCTATAAAGAGTAGTTTATTAAATGTTAACACTATCACAAGATCCCACAATAGTCCGTCTGCAAACTTAGGAGCAAGGAAAGCCAGTCTGACACCCAAAACTGAGGAACCTGGAGACCAATGTTTCAGGGTAGGAAGCATCCAGCAGGGGAGAAAGATGTAGGCCTGGGAGGCTAGACCAGTCTCTTCATTTCACATTTTTTTGCCTGCTTTTTATTTGCTGACAGCTGTTTAGATTGTGACCACCAGATTAAGGGTAGATCTGCCTTCCCCCGCCCACTGACTCAAATGTTAATCTTTTTTGGCAGCACACTTACAGTCCTTCAGTCCCATCAAGTGACACTTTGTATTAACTCTCACAAGTCTACCCTTTGTCAACTTGAATCCATATACATCTCCTAGTATCATACACAGTCTTCAAATAGAGTAATAAGGCCATACTTACACCTAATATAATACAATTATCCTTTGTACAACTGGAAACGCACCAATCCCCAAGCCAAATACTATGACATAAAGTTAACAATATTTAAATGTTGATAGGAAGTCAATAAATCTTACGTTACATGATGAAGGAAAAGGAAATAAAGAAATTTTGTTTGTACAAGTGCATATATGCACAAACATGTTTTTAGCAAAAGAAGGAAGAAATACTCATAAAAATTACAGTCCCCGTTTCTGCTACTGGTCACATGGTCATAGCTGGTATTGATGACTGCCTTTTTCTACTACCCATTCTGTAGTCTCTTTGCATTCAGCAAGCACCTCAGCTGGTCGTGGTTTTATTCCTGGTGGAGTGACCCAATCCTTCATTCCTGAGGGGTCTGGGCCATTTTTAGTGCTGCCTAGATTGGGCTGTTAAAGTTTCCTGTTGACCTTAGTCACAGGGCATGGTAATACTAAGACATGCCTTAATGGATCTCCTGTATTCCATGTATACTCTTCCTTACCTCCGTTGTGGAACAGTAGACTGATTTCTTCTTGCTAGTCTGGTACAGTCACCACAACCAACGCTGACTCCCTTGTTAGCCTGTTGACTTAAAGGTAAGAGGAGCCCAAAGTATCCAGGTGGCAATCTTAAGTTCCAGTTTAATGGAATCATTGTGTCTCCTGGTGCGAGCGTTCCTCCCTCTGGAACTAAGACCTCTAGGTCAGCAGAAGGTAATAATAGCAGGATAAGGAAGCAAAAATTTTGCTAGTGGATCCCTAGGGGTGAAGGTGAGTGGTGCCAGTTCCACTTCACCTGCTGATTCCTGGACCCGTGAATCCTGGCTATTGGAGAAACAGCACCAATATTGGATGCTGATTCAGCTCATACATAGCTTTCTGGAGAATTTTGCCCCAGACTTGCAAAGTATTGTCACCTCGTTGGCGTTGTAATTGTGACTTCAAAAGGCCATTCCACCGTTCTGTAAATTCAGCTGCTTCAGGACAATGAGAAACATGGTAAGACCAGTGAATTCCATGAGCATGAGCCCACTGTCGCACTTAGCCATAGAGTGCGTGCCTTGGTCAGAGTCAATGCTGTGTGGAATACCATGATGGTGGATAAGGCATTCTCTGAGTCCATGGATAGTAGTCTTGGCAGAAGACTACTATTGTGTGCAGCATCATAGGTAAACCCATATCTGGAGTAAGTGTCTGTTCCAGGGAGGATAAACCTCTTCCCTTTCCTTAATGGAAGAGGTCCAATATAATCAACTTGCCACCGGCTAGCTAGCTGATCACCCCGAGGAATGGCGTGCCATATCAAGGGCTCAGTGTTGGTCTCTTCTGCTGGCAGATTGGGTACTCGACAGCAACCATAGCCACGTCAGCCTTGGTAAGTGGACGTCCATGTTGCTGTGCCCAGGCATCACCTCCAGCACTGTCACCATGGCTACTTTGTTCATGAGCCTATTGGGCGATGACAAGGGTGACTGCGGATAGAGGCTGAGTGGTGTCCACAGAACGGGTCATCCTATCGACTTGATTATTAATCTCCTCTGCTGAGGTCACCCATTGGTGAGCATTCACAGGGGATACAAATATCTTCACAGTTTCTGACCACTTAAAAAGGTCCATGCACATATTTCTTCCCCAAATTTCTTTTGTTCACCAATTTTGTAATCATGCTTCTTCCAAGTCCCTGATCATCCAGCCAAACCATTGGCTACAGCCCATGAATATGTATAATCACACATCTAACCATTTCTCCTTCTAAGCAAATCATACAACCTGGTGCACTGCTCAAGATTCTGCCCACTGAGAAGATGTTCTTTCACTGCTATTCTTCAGGGATGTCCTAGAAAGGGGCTGTAGTGCTGCTTCTGTGCACTTTGCAGTGGTGCCTGCATATGGTGCAGAACCATCTGTGAACCAGGCCTTAGTCATCTGTTCCACTGTCAGGTGATCATAGGGACTCCCCATGAGGCCATCAGTACAGGCTGGGTAAGAGAATGCAGGGTGGCAGGAGTGAAGACATGGGCATTTGAACCACTTGCGCTTGTAAATTACTTGTGCCTTCAGCACCTGCTGGAACCCAACCACATATATACCACTTCCATTTGATGCATGACCCACTTTATGGCTAAATAGGTCAGAAAGCACCCAGTTCATGATAGTCAGCTCAGGTCACATGGTGACTTGATGACCCACAGTCAAATGTTCAGTTTCCACCAAAGCCCAGTTAACAGACCAAGAGCTGTCTCTCAAAAGGAGAGTAGTTACCTGCAAAAGATGGCAGTGCCTTGTTCCAAAATCCTGGAGGCCTCCACTGTGATTCACCTATGGGGTCCTGCCAAAGGCTCTAACAGCATCCCTCTCTGCCCGTCACACCTCAAGCACCATTGAATCTGCTGGGTCATATGGCCCATGTGGCAGAACAGCTTGCCCAATAACCTGGACCTGTTGGCAGAGCCTTCTCCTGTTCTAGATTGCACTCAGAACTGGCAGCCTTTCAGTACACTCGATAAATGGGCTGGAGTAACACGCCCAAATGAGGAATGTGTTGCCTCCAAAATCCAAATAGGTCCATAGACGTTGTGCTTGTTTCTTGGTTGTAGGAAGGGCCAATTGCAGCAACTAGTCTTTGCCTTCACAGGAATGTGTTGACAGGCCCCACATCACTGGACCCCTAGAAATTTTACTGAGGTAGAAGGTCCCTGAATGTAGTCGGATTTATTTTCCATCCTCTGGCACACAAATGTCTCACCAATAAGTTCAGTGTTTTTGCTGCTACTTGCTCACTTGATCCAATCAGAATAATGCCATCAATATAACGGACCAGTGTGATATCTTGCAGGAGCAAAAACTGATCAAGGTCTCTCTGAATAAGATTATGACACAAAGCTGGAGAGTTGATATACCCCTGAGGTAAGACAGTGAAGGTATATTGTCGTCTTTGCCCACTGAAGGCAAATTGCTTCTGGTGGTCCTTTGGACAGAAATGGAGAAAAAGGATTTGCCAAGTCAATGGCTGCACTCCAGGTACTAGGAGATGTGTTAATTTTCTCAAGGAATGAAACCGCATCTGACATAGTAACTGCAATTAGAGTCACCACTTGATTAAGCTTATGATAATCCACTGCCGTTCTTCAAGATCCATCTGTCTTCTGCATAGGCCAAATGGGAGAATTGAATGGGGACGTGGTGGCAAGCACCGCCTCTGCATCTTTCAAGTTCTTGATGGTGGCACTGATCTCCTCAGTACCTCCAGGGATGGATAGTTTTTGATTTACTGTTTTTTAGAGGCAGCTCTAATGGCTTCCAGTTGACCTTTCCCACCATAGTTGCCCTCACCCTACCAGTCAAGGAGCCAATGTAGTGGTTCTGCCAGCTACTAAGTATGTTGATGCCGATTATGCATTTTGGCACTGGGGAAATGACCACAGGATGAATCCAGGGACCCACTGGACCCACTGTAAGTGAGACCTGAGATAAAACTCCATTAATTATCTGACTTCCATAAGCCCCTACTTTAACTAGAGGACCACAATGATGCTTTGGGTCCCCTGGAATCAATGCTCAGAACCATTGTCCAGTAGTGCCTGAAATGTCTGATCATTTCCCTCTCCCTAGTGCACAGGTACCCTGGTAAAAGGCCAGTGATCTCCTTGGGGAAGGATGGGAGAAAGATTCACTGCATAAATTGTTGAGAATGTAGTGGGGTCATTCCTCAAGGGCATCAGGCCTCCCCTTCATTCAAGGAGTTCTTGATCTGTAAACTGGCTCAAGTCTAGAAATTCATTGAGGGGTCGTCATTCTGTTTTTATTATTCAATTTAGTCTTTTGTCCATTTGACCTAGAAGCTTTCTGGTTGTATAAATTAAGTAGGAATGCAGTAGGCTTCCTATCAGTTTCACCTCTAGGAACACTGTGATTAATTAGCCAATGCCAGAGCTCTATCCAAGTCAGACTCTTCTGATTGCCACTTTGCCTCTGCTGTCCATTATGGTAGCTATAGCCACCTTGTCTTTGACAGTTGAGTGCTGCCACTTGGCCCCTGCCACCTGGGGAGCCAATTATTTCCATTATGTTTAAATTTTGTAGTTGAGTGACTGCGGTTCCCACTGTTAGATCTGACCTACAGAGTCGAGCAATTAGAGGGCTCTTCAAAGATACAGGTGCTGCCCTCACAAATCTATTTATCAAGGCATTGGTCAAAGGTATATCTTCTGGACCCTCCCAGCTGGGATGACTAGCTCTAAAGTGACTGATTCACCCTACCATCCCAATCTCCTTAGTCTTTGGATCCCTTCCTCTACATTAACCAAGAGAGATCAGTCATTTCCAGCTCACTCACCGTATGCCATCTTTTAATCCTTATTTCAACCAAGCAAATAACCTATTAGAACCTTTTCTTAACTCCCTGATCTGCAACCTTAAATGCAGAGTCCCTACTTAGTGGGCCCAAATCAAGAAATTCAGCCTGATCCAACTTTGTTCCTTCCACCATAATCTCATACCCTTAATATTCATCCCCATGCCTGTTCTCCAGATTTCTGTATATATGAATTAGAGAACTCAAATCAGTTCTTTTTGAGTGTAGCGTACGTCCTCATAGGTCACACTCTCAGCCTCACCTCTAGGGGCCCACCAGTACTTTAGTTATAGGTCCAGAAACAAAGAGAGGTGTTTGGAGTGGCTCCTGAGAAGAATCAACATTGGCTTGCCTGGCAACTGCCTCAGGGGAAGCCGTCACTGTTGCCTCACATAGCACAGGCTTTATTTCCTCAAAGTTGGAAAGACTGATGGCAGCATGGATCACGGAGTGGACGTTGCCACTACTGGGAATGGGGAAGCTGTTCTTTCTGGCAGAAAAGCTTCATCGGAATTTACAGACTCAGTGTCCCCAGCTTCATCTGGGTCCTTCCACGCACTCCCATTCCAAGTTTCAGGGTCCCATTCTTTTCCAGTCAATGCCCTCACTTTAACGGTAGACACCTGGCAAGACTGTGCATGTATCTTTCATTGCAGGTCAGACACTTGCATGATAAGAGCTTATGTCTGTTTTTCCACAACTTCAGCTCTTTCTCTACAGGAGATAAGACTCTCATTCAGGGCAATCTTAGCAGTTTTGAGCCTCAGTATCTTCTTCTGAAGCTGAGAGACAGAATCCCTGAGTTCATCATTTTCTTTCATCTCCTTGTCCACTGCACTTAGGAGCAACTGACCAGCTTCATTATGTTCCTTGGTTCTCCACATATGGTCCAAAGTATTATGTATAGAGTCACTAAACTCCTAGCTTCTCACAAGCTATGAATCAGGAGTGTCAAATGCATTTATTTTGCATAACTCTGTAAACAGTTCACACCAGGGACTATCAGTGTTCTCTATACTATTAGAAATAGAGTTTTTAACATTTTTGGGTCTAATCACATTAAGCAGCCAACTCCAGAAACCCCAAAACCAATTAAAGAACTCCATCCTTAATATTCTGTTCCTCTGGACCCCACTCCTGGTACCAAAATCTGAATTAGGATTCTCTAGAGGTACAAAGCTAATAGAATATATATATTTGTGTGTGTGTGTGTATATATGTATATATACACATATATGTATCCTATATACAATATTCATATAGTATATACTATATATAAACTAATAGGATGTATGTATTTTATATATTATGTATTAAACTAACAGGGTATATACATAAAATATATACTACATATAAACTAATAGTATATATCCACTTTATATCCTACTTTATATATACAGTGTATCTTTTAATTATATATAAATATTAAATATATGTAAAATGCATACTTTATAGTAAATGTTTATATACATAAAGGGGACTTTATTAAGTATTAATTTACACAATCAGAAGGTCCCACACTACCGGGCATGGTAGCTCACGCCTGTAATCCCAGCACTATGGGAGGCTGAGGCAGGCAGATCACTTGAGGTCAGGAGTTTGAGATGAGGCTGGCTACCATCATGAAACCTCATCCCTACCAAAAATACAAAAATGGTTGGGCATGGTGGCACAAGCCTGTAATCTCAGCTACTCAGAAGGCTGAGGCAGGAGAGCCCAGGAGGCGGAGGGTTGCAGTGAGCCGAGATCACGCCACTGCCCTCAAGCCTGGGCGACAGAGCCAGACTCTGTCTCAGAAAAAAAAAAAAAAGAAAAACAAGATCCCACAATAGGTTGTCTGCAAGCTGAGGAGCAAGGAAAGCCAGTCCAAGTCCCAAAACTGAAGAACTTGGAGGCCAGTGTTCCAGGGCAGGAAGCATGCAGCACTGGAAAAAGATGTAGGCTGGGAGGCTAAGGCTAAGCCAGTCTCTCCTTTTCACGTTTTGCTGCCTGCTTTTTATTTTCTGGCAGCTGATTAGATTGCGCCCACCAGATTAAGGGTGGATCTGCCTTCCCCAGTTCACAGACTCTAACGTTAGTATCTTTTGGCAACATCCTCACAGACCCACCCAGGGTTAACACTTTGTGTCCTTCAATCCAATCAAGTTGACACTCAGTTTTAACCATCACACATATGTAGTAGTTTTGCAAAATGTGATAGCAAGGAAAAATATAGCTGTTTAAAGAAACAGTAATGCTGTCATTAGAAAATAAACTGATTGGAGTCTCTGGATCATAGTTTGGCTTCAACTCTCTCAAGTTTACAAGAGCATTATCTGGGAAGATTAGTCAACAAGGTTGGAAATGAGTTCTGGGAAACTTGGCTCACTATCGTCCAGGCACCAGGCCAAACTACAGCATGGGCCAGGTACTGAATAAATGGCAGGAGTATGGTCAGGGCAGTAGGTGGCTCTGAATTTTCTATTTTTGTTTCCTTGGTGTATGTCACAGCAGTTTTCTGTGGGGTGAAATGAGTATCTTCAACCAAGGAGCTGGGCATGGAGAAAATGAGAGGAACCTCTTTAATACATGGCAAGGATGACTTATTCTGGCTTTCTGTCCTGGTTGAAAAGATGAGACTGCAGAGATTTTTATGAAGATACTCCCAATTTGTCTGTCTTTTGAGTCGCACTGCTCCATTATGGCCATTTACCTTTTACATGCGGTACACAACCAGTGTTCTAGGATTTTTGTTCATAGTTCTGCTGGTAAGGATCCTTTTATTTCTCCCTGTGCTGGACCTCCTGTTGCTTGTGTCTCATATTTTTCTCTCTATTTTCTCACATATTGGTGGCACATATTTTCCAGTGACTATTTGAGAGAAGGTTTGTGGTAGTTAGAATTTTTTTTTTAGTGCTTGCACATAAGAAAGTTTTTTTATCCACAGGCTGGTTGATAGCTTGGCTGAATACGAATAGGACCTCTAAGTTAGAAATATCTTTCCTTTCAAATCTTGAAAACATTGCTTCACTGACTTCAAATACAATCCGTTTTTCACCAAATTTACAATAGAATTATTTTATCTTGTAATTTTTTTTTTTTTTGTAGGTGTTACAGTTCGAGTGCCTCAAACAACCACGTATGTTGTAAACAATGGACTAACCCTGGGATCCACAGGACCTCAGCTCACAGTGCATCACCGACCACCACAAGTGCATACTGTAAGTGTTGATGCTTGGTTTTGTAAAATTCTCAACTGTAAAGGTGTAAAATATTATTGTAGTTGGCATTTTTCTTTAAAGTGGTTATATCCAAGGGAAGTGTTAGGTCTTTCTGCTTTTTCGGAAGTTTATTTCTAAAAATTGATCTTAAACCATTATGAACAAATGTTCATGGGGATGATGATCATTTAGAATCATTGAGTTTGCTTGTGGTGTACAGTATACAAAAACAGGTCCACAGTTGGGGTATATGAAGTGAAATATAGACCATTTCTAATTCATAGTTAAATTAAAAAGGACATTTTTCCATGTGTTAATTTTATTCTTTTGTTTTAAACTATGCCACATCTAACTGCTACATTGTCATCAATTGTTTTAAAGAATCCAATGATATTGGGAATTCGTTAGTTAAGAGGCAGCAGAGGTAACCAAAGATTTCTCCTTAGATTTAGCCTCCAAAACAATGTCACATTATCCTGTGACACAATTTTGTCAGTGTTTGACTGGTATGAAATATCATCATAATGACGATGATGTTCCAGGGTTAGAAAAGTCAATAGGACTTCCTAAAGTTAGAGTCACGTTTTCTTCATCATCTGGCCTTAACCTACCTTTCCAGATTTTTCTTTATGTACCCTATATCCAAGAAAAAGTTAATACTTGTTGTCCATATGTCCCCTCACTTTCCTGTCCACATGCCTTTGCTCGTGCTTTATTTTTGGCTGAAAGGTACATGATTATTTCTGCATCTCTAGATCCTATCTTTCACAGTTCAGTTTAAATATCACCTTTTTTTTGTAAATTGGCCAAGAATATAGTACACATTCAGTGTTAATACGCTTATTTATAAGAATATGCTGTTGTCTTATATTGCAAAATAACTTAAAAACGAAAGTATAGTTGTATTCTCCAATTTTATATGATCTTGATTGCCATACATGATATTTAAAAATGTTATATCATACTGAAGTGGTAATCTGTAACATAGATAATTCAATCATAAATTATCTTGTTAGAAGTAGATCATTATTTCCGTGTTCCTCAAAATGATGTTCCATCAGCAGGGGCTTTTTATTTCCTAAGAACAACTCAAAATATTTTAGGTCTAGGAAGTAGAGCAGGAATAACCTCAGCATCATTGTTTGTGGCATCATTCATTACAAAACCCCAAATAGAACTTGCCAAATTTGATATGGTATTTGGTATTTCCTAGAATTCTTGATGTAAAATGATATCTCTATGTATGTTCTCTAAGGTGTTTTAATTCTAACATTCTAAAATGTTCTTTTTGCGATCGTTATAAATCAGTGTGACTTGTTTTTTTAGGAGCCGCCACGCCCTGTGCACCCAGCACCCTTACCAGAAGCTCCGCAACCACAGCGTGTGCCCCCAGAAGCTGCCAGCACATCTCTGCCTCAGAAGCCACACTTAAAGTTAGCACGAGTTCAGAGTCAAAATGGCATAGTGCTGTCATGGAGTGTCCTGGAGGTGGATCGAAGCTGTGCCACTGTTGATAGCTACCATCTCTATGCTTACCATGAGGAACCTAGTGCCACTGTGCCCTCACAATGGAAAAAGATAGGGGAAGTCAAGGCACTTCCCTTGCCCATGGCATGTACTCTCACCCAGTTTGTATCTGGTAGCAAATACTACTTTGCAGTACGAGCCAAGGATATTTATGGACGTTTTGGGCCTTTCTGTGATCCTCAGTCAACAGATGTGATCTCTTCTACCCAGAGCAGTTAAACCTTGGAGCCTTTATATTTTCCTCTTTTAAAATTTCCACCTTTTGGTCTTGTTTTTAATCTTGTGCATGATACCCCATGTAAAATCCACCTTGTGCAAGATTCCTTGGACAGATGTGTGTATACACTACATTTGTTTATAACCAGAAGCAAAATAAACTCAGCCCACAAAGCTAGAATCTTTTCCTGGACAGTTTAGGCTTTGGGGTTTGGAAATGTAAATGTGTACCTTGCTTTAGTTTTGAGGCTGGGGAATATGTGTGGGTGTTTATGTGTGTTTTTCCCTATGTATGTGTTACTGCATTGGAGTCTCCCATTTTTATTCTCAAATTTACCTCTTAAAGTACGAAGTAGTAGATCAAAGGATCTGAGATGTGTAACTGGCATGATTCTGCTTTTAAAGGATCTGTAGGATCATTTTAATTAAATGGTTTAAACAGAATCAAAACAAAACCCAAAGAAATGAATTAAAAACAAAATGGCTAAATAGTTTAAAATAGGTTGATTCGAACACAGGAAAGGATCTATTTGTTGTTTCTTTTGTCTGGTCTCCTAAGTTGTTAATTAGGTTAAAAAAGATCTGCAATGGCCCCCTCCCTTTCCTGATCTGGCTTTTACATTTATTTTGTGCCTTAAAGATTAACTATAAAAATAAACATGGCCAAAAATAAACAAACATGGCCATATGTCCATGGTTGCTTACTCTTCCCTTGCAGCCTTTTTACCCTTGATTTCTTGCACACCTCCTCAAGTAATATTTTTATTTTATTTTTTTTTTAGATGGAGTTTCGCTCTTGTTGCCCAGGCTAGAGTGCAGTGGCACAGTCTCAGCTCACTGCAACCTCCACCTCCTGGGTTCAGGCAATTCTCCTGTCTCAGCCCGAGAGTAGCTGGGGTTACAGGCGCCTGTCACCATGCCCGGCTAATTTTTGTATTTTTAGTAGAGATGGGGTTTCACCATGTTGGCCAGGCTGGTCTCAAACTCCTGACCTGAGGTGATCCACCTGCCTTGGCCTCCCAAAGTGCTGGAATTACTGTTGTGAGCCACCGTGCCCAGCCTACTCAAGTGATTTTTAAACCAAGGTGTCTGTGTGTACATAGAGGTATTTGTACACACACGCACACATGCGCATGCACAGTCTCATCGTAGCCGGGCATGGTGATGGCATCACATTTAACTCCAAAAATTTGACGTGCTATTTTCTTCTAAAACTGTAGATGCTTTTATTTTTGGTCACTATTAAACTTTGTGTAAAGTGGACCAAGAGAAAACCATATTGTGGAAGAAAATTTTTCACGTTTTAGTATCCGTGTTGCACAATGTGTTAGAGATTATGAAAATGATTCTAGTTCAGTTTATTACCCAAAGCTATCACCCAATACTAATTCGTTAGTATTCTTTCAAAGGAAGCAAATAGAAAGATTCACAATATAGAATGAGCTAAAATATCAAGGAGAAAGTTTCATTTCCTCTTTATTCTCACATCGTCCTTCCTGTTTTAACCTTTTAACTTTGTTTTGATGGTGCCAAGTTGAGTCTGATGTACCCATTGTTAGCTTTGGATAGAATTTAAAGTATATCCCAAAATTAGCCGGGCATGTTGGTGCATGCCTGTAACCCCAGCTGCTCAGAAGGCAAGGAGAATCGCTTGAACCCGGGAGGCGGAGGTTGCAATGAGCTGAAATTGCACCGTTGCACTTCAGCCTGGGAGACAAGAGCGAAACTCTGTCTCAAAAAAAAAGAATTTATATTCTTTGAGGTCATTTTATGTAACAATTAGATATAACCTCCTGTGTATCTCTCTGTTCCTCTTCGAAGTTATTAAAATTCAGCTTAGGTCATGGATTTTTAATATGAGGGCCAGCTGTACTGGTGTCAGGTAGGTGTTTTGAGTGTAGATAGTTTAGGACTGGAGGGCTGGGTTAAGTTTTAGGAGTGAGAATGTGCTTGAGAATATTTTGAAAGGAATTTATGAAGTTTGTGAAATAACTTACAAGTCCTCTTCCTTTGCAATATTTGAATTCCATTTTTCTACCTTCTCAAAATAGTCATTCATTTTTCCTAGAATTGCAGGAGGGAACTCTCTCTTTTATTAATGTTGTTTGTTTGCAACTTTGATGGCTTATAATAGGAAATTTTCTAGTTGTAAAGAAAACTCTTTAGAGACTTTTGACTGGTCAGTATACTATCATCTGAGGTGTAAGATTTGATTCATGATGAAGAAAGCCTATAGATTGCCAAAAAATTAATGCTCCAAACCTCCTTTCACTCTCAGAAAATGAGACCACAAAGGAGTATGCTATAAATCAAATTTGCCAACCAACTATGTAGATATTACTCATTCTAGGACTAATGATGATGCTAAAGAAGTTGCCATTGTTATGGCAATGAAAATTTTAAAAGGAAGGAGTCGGTGATCTTCTAGATGTATATGAACACCTGTCTATATCTGCATGTGTATGTTTTGACCTGCAGTGGTTGCAGTGTTGATTATGTGTTCAAGATTATTCCTGTCTACAAAATTGAAGGCCCTTGTTCAAATTGTTCTTTATTGGGTGTTTTTATGGTCACGTGGTTAGTTTTTTTACATAACCTACAAAAGGTTCTCTTGATGAACATTTTTATTTATATTTGCTAATTTTTTTTAAAAAAAAGCTTTCATAGCATTATTTAATCAGATGAAGAAAGCCCAGTAGAATTTTCTTAAAAAAATTCATTATCCTAGCCTATATTGTTTTCTGTCAAAGGAAAACAAATTCTCAAATAGCAATTCTAAAAACAGATTTACTAAAGTAAAATAATTACTTAAAATGTTTTATTCCAGTTGGAAGGAAGGTACAGGGAGAGATCACAATTATTTAGGGGAAAAGTATATTATAAGATGGTGTACTCAAATTAGCCTACCATGGCACGTAGGGGCAGCAGCTATATTAGATTTACTAGAGGTGCTAGGTTAGAACACTAGGCTTTTATTGAGGCAGGTTTTAATATTGATAGATGCTTTTTGTTTGGTTTGCTGCTTCTGGGAGAGAGAATGGAGGACTTGAGTAGTAAGTAGCTACTGATAACAGACTTTCTAGTAGCAGTTTCCACTCCGCAGTTAACTTTTTAGTTTCATAGTATCTTTTCACAAAGTATTACAAATAAGCTAGATTCTCCCATTTTGGGAATGCAAGTTTTACTACATTTTTAGCCTGGCAATATTTGTGTAGGTATTGCCTTATTGGAAATTCTGGAAACCTGATACTGCAACCTGCAATGTAGGATGTTTGTATGGCATTTAAAGATAACGGTGATGTTTATTATTCTATACTTTGCATTCTGTGAGAGTAATTTTCACTGTCTTAAGTGTAAGCCTCTTCTAAAAATCCTGTTCTTGCTAAGAAATTTATAAATTACATACAAAGACATCTGTTGTTAACAGTTAATTTTATGAGGTAACTATATCCTTGTATTTCTCTGGATTCATTTTTTAAAAATATGCAGAATACTGCATACTGTTTAACATAGTATATACATTTATGAGAGAAGTGGAGAGCTTTCTTCCTTGAAAAGTCGGTATTCGTTGAGATATCATTTGCCTCACAGAGAGGTGTTCCCCACTCCCATCCCCATTGCCAGATAATAAATACTTTGAAAAAGTGACCTAAAACAGCTTAAATCTTAGGTGCATCTATCTGCAGACCTCCTTAAGTAGGCTGCGTCTTACAGTTCTCTTACTGCATTGGGTAAGTGTTAACTTTGTTGTTTGTTCTTTTGCTTTAAATATTCTCCAAATTACCATTTATGCAACAAGGTCAGGGTTAATACTGCATGGTATTCATTTATCTTGTTTCATGAACTTTCCAGTACTGTACAAGGTTAACAAAGTAATGCCTGTGGTATCCTCATCTCTCACTTTTTTACACTGTGATCTTAGCACAGTAAGGTACTGCAAAGACCTTCCTTCCAAATGTTCTCCTTGACTTTACTTCTTGGGCCAATTCAGTATCCTCAACATCTATGATTTTGTTGTTTTATCACTGACCTGTGGTTGGCCTGTTTTATCCTAATTTCCAGAAAAATCAAGTCGTAGTATTTGCAATATCAAATAACTGTCTAAAACCAATGTGTGATTCTACCTTCCTTATTATTTTTACTGGGCAAATGTGCCCTATTTTTTTTTTTTTTTTTTTTTTAACTTTTGGGACACACACACAAATCAGCAATTCTCATGAAGCGTTTGTTAGCGTGGCAGACTTGTCTAATTCCTGAAACTCATTCATCCCCTTGAGCCAGCCAATGGGGAGGAATAGGATAATGTAAACACATGTTTTGTTTTCTCATTTTCAAATAATTTACCATGTTAAAATAAACTTTTGTTTTTTATTTGTAGAGTCAGCTAAGTACCCATATTTAAATGCTGTCTTTATCATTTTTTTGAGGTTTTTGTTTTTGTCTGTTTCTTTGTTTTGTTTTTGTAAATAAGGTAACTGGGCAATCAAACACCTTTTGGGGATTCTGGCTTTAGTATTTTATCAGCCATTTCAAAATTAAATATAAAAATCCTTTGTAAGTAACTTGCATCCTAATTTTTCTTTATTGCAGTTGAAAGTGTAAATAATAAGACAATGTAAGTAAGACCTTCCTAATGTCTAATACAAACTGGGCTGTAGCAAGTGGCCCTATTTTTATTAGAGTTTTGAAGGTTTGTATGTGTGTGTGTGTGTGTGTGCGCGCGCGTGTGTGTGTTTTTCTTTTTTAAATGTATAGTAGAGTGGTGTCTGTATAAGTGTTAACTGTAGTGGGGTTTTGTCCAGCAAGCCTGAAATTTATACTTTGAAATAAAACTACTGGGTTTTTAACATTCTGAGTACTCTGTTTAATTCTGGTTATTCACCCTTGTGGCTTTTTTCTTTCTTTTTTAAGAATCTTCCACCTTGTTTATAGTCACCCATTACATACTGTATGGTATGACTTATTTAACCTACTTCGCAATTCCATGGCACTCAGATCACATGTAACTCTCCAATTTTGAAAGAAAGTTGCTATGCAGGGTTGCTGCCAGCTTGTATAGGTGCTTTTGGCTTATAGGAGGCAACAGTAAGGTTTACTATGTTGTATGCCTAACCTACACCACAAAAGGACTCAACTGATGCCTGTTAATGACCGGAAAAATCAGTAACTAAATCACTAACTACTACTAGAGGTTCCTTTGAAAACGAAGCTCCAGCGTCCCCTAGGGTTTTGTCATTAGGCATATTCATCCAGGGAAACGGGAAAGAGCATAGGAGTACAGATTCGTATGGGCCGGGCATTCGTCTCAGGTTCCAGTGGCTAGAATTGTCATGTGGCACAACTCTCTGAGGGACACTGGGAGATGTGGTCTGTGTGAGCAGGCATGAAAGGAGAATATGAATTCTGCTGAATGAAGGAGCAGTTTCTGCCACACCCTCTTGTGTATTAGCATGTATACTGAAGCTCAGTGTTATTTATATATATAACATTTCTTCTACAGTGCTATACCGTATAGCGAGTGCTTGCTGTAAAAACAACAAAGTCAGTGGAAAACGAAAGTGACAAACGAATTTAATATATTTTATTGCATAATTCTGATGGGAAAAACATAGCTAAAATAGTGCCTTTGGTTTCTTATTTACAGCCTTCTAGTCTGTCATCTCCCTCCTTCATTTTATGTCACGTTTCAAAATTGGTTTCATGGTAATAAAATCAAAGTTGTAGACCTCTGGCATGCCCTGATGTAGAGTTTTGTTGAAACGGTTCCAGTGAAAAACAGGGAGGCCACCTTGTACTGTGGGGCCACTTATGGCATAGGATGTGTACTGAGATGCTAGGTAGATATCTGCCACCTGGAAAGAGAGAGGAGGAGGACATTTTAGAAAAATCATTTGGCAAAAAATTAAATCCATGGCCTTTCCCACTCCCCCAACTACCAAAGTCATAATATTAGCTTTTTTTTTTTTTTTTTTTTTGAGACGGAGTTTCGCTCTTGTTGCCCAGGCAGGAGTACAGTGGCACAAGGTCAGCTCACTGCAACCTCTGCCTCCCAGGTTCAGCAGAGATGGGTTTTGCCTTGTTGGTCAAGCTGGTCTCGAACTCCTGATCTCAGGTGATTCACCTGCCTCAGCCTCCCAAAGTGCTGGGATTACAGGCATGAGCCACTGCGCCAGGCTGCCTTCTTTAAAACAAAATTTTCTTGCCATTTTTCACACTGTCTTTATATGATATAGTCTTCTGTATACATTTGGCATCAAATATCTATCAACTAGAAGTGTGTGAAATGAACAGTGTAGCCAAAAGCAAGCTATGAAGTCAGATTACTCATTCAGAATTCTAGCTCCAAAGCTCATTTAAAGATCACTTAACCCCTCTATGAGTCAGTGTTCGCCTTTGTAAAAAGGGCTGATAACCCTACTTCATAGAGTTGGCATGAGGATTAATGCAAGCAATGCTCAAAGCAATGCCTAGAACAGATGAAGTCCTCAGAAGAAGTTGTTACTAATCAGGGTGGTAACAAGAGTCTTAAAGTAGATGGAGCTCACTGTCAAAAATTGAGGGCCATGGTTCTCAAAAACACCTAACCACTGACTAGCAGTGGATCCTAATCTTAGAGGGGAAAGAGAATCTCTTCTGATTTTCCCCATAAAGAGAGAAATTATATTTTTAAAGAATATCCTTCAACAGAAACTTTTTGATAAAAACAATTGTAGGCCTCTGTCTCCAGAAGTGAGATTTGGTAGAGGGAAGCTTGGCTTGAGTTCTCCCAGGCAAGGCAGCACAGGTGATTTTCTTGGTGTATTCTGTGATAGATACAAACTTCACACATTTGACTGAATGTCTGCAAATACCATTTTTAAAAAGGAATACAAAAAGCATTCATAGGGGTTTCATCTGTGCCAGCTTCTCTACAGCTACCTTTTTTTTTTTTTTTTTTTTTTTATGTTAACATTGAGAATCATTACGGTTAAAAGCTTTGCCTTCATCACACAGCTAAAAAGAAGGTTGAGCTGGAACTCAAGATACTTTAAAGCATTTCCTGTTTAGGTATTAGGCTGATAGAGAATAATGTATAACTGGGGTCAGCATTCCTATAATTTTTTGAGCCAAAGACAGAATACACAGTTTACCCTGACAGGTTTCTTCCAGAATTTAGGACAGATGATGAAATGAAAAGATATACACCCAAGCCAAGACTACAAAAGGATGTAGTAGCATGATTCTGCCAACCAAATGCCTCATACCCTCAGACATCCCAAATCCAGTGGTGAGCAGGTAAATTTTTAACAACCATCTTTCTGAGGAAAAAAGTTCCTGATTTCCATAATGTAAATACTTTCACTTGACTGGTTTCAAACTATCAACATGATGTCAACTAACAATTGGTTCCTGCCTGTCTATGAGCTGGCTTTAGCACACCACTGCAAACCTACTTATTACTTATATTTTGAGACACATTACAGCATTTATCAATTCTAACACTGAAAAACCTCTGTGCTTTAGGCATCTTGTCCAAACTTGCTCCTTCAGCTAAATTCGATTCATGTTTAATATGGAATCACACTGCTTGAATAATATGTTCTTTGGACTTTGGGCCAGTCTGGTAAAACTTAAGACAACAATATCGTCATTATGGCTGTACACATTTACAAATAACTCAACACTGTTCTAAACATTTTACAGAGATGAGAGGCTTATTCTTCAGAACACCGTATGAGGTTAAGTACTGTTATATCCATTTTACAGATGAAGAAACAGACATGACGGAATTATGTGATTTACTACTAAATGGCAGAGCAGCGACTTGAAGTTAGATAACAGGACCTACCACCAGAATCTCTGAAAGAGCTGATTCCTGGGTTAAGTTTATGGTTAGAGCCATTACTGTGCTTCCTGCCTGTGCAACTTTGCCTTTGGAGAGGCCTGTGTGCTGGTGGGAATTACATTCAAAAGCCAATAGCATGTTACCTTCGTGTCATAACAACCTCCGGGACTTGGGTTAGGTGAGTTCAGGTCCTCACGGCAGCAGATGGTATTACAGGGGTCACCCTTACTGTAAGGATCCTTCTTATAATCTAGGAAACAGAGAGAGATGGGGAAGAGAGTGAGTATTGGCTATTCGGAGACACACTTCTCCACAGTAAGGTTTTGGGGCCTGTTAACGCCTAGATAATCAGAGAGTGTACCCCCACAGGCCTCCTCAGCCCAGCCTGCTTCCAGATAGAGACATCTGCCTTGGCTTGTGAGGAAGGAGTAAGTCCTTGGCCCCAGGCCCAGCCTGCTCTTAAGAACCTTACACAGTGAAAAATGGATGGGAGAGAGAACCAGATAAATGTGCATCAGTTGTTTGACTTTGATGCTGTTCATTAAAAAAATGAGGTATTTATGAACAATTTTTGTTTTATTAGCTGCTGTTATCCTCGGAAGGAAACTTGTGTTTGGAGAAAAATTTTAAATGACCCTGTATGAGTTATTTCTTCTGTGTCTCACAGATGACTTTTTTCAATTAAAAAATGTATAGACTCTTCTCTTTCATTTTATAAAGGAGGCCAAAGCTCTATTTATTGAGTATAAAATGTATAATATTAGTTAAATACTTAAATAACTTCTTGTAATTTCTTCTAGTACAGAGATGATAAACTTACATGGATTCTTTATCCATAGGGAAGAAAAGGAGTTTTGAAGAATGATTCTTGAGAAATATGCTACGTACTGTTGTATCGCATGATATATTTCATGGATGCCATATCAGTCACTTTCCCTTGGTCACGCCGGAAGATTTTGGCTCGTGGAGCTAAATCATAAGAGTAGTCCAAGCCCAGCTTCTGAACTAACAGTGGATAGCCACTCCAGTTGTAGATCTTTTCATGGAAAGGAATATTGTAGGAGGGCCAATATCCTGATTTGGAATGGAAGGGAAGTAAGGGAGGGATTGACAGGAAAGGAGACAGAAAAGGAGAGAGAGCAAAAGAAATGTTATCCATGTTCATTTATTTTGAAAATGGGCATAGGTGTTTCATTACAAAATAAGGTATAGAAAATAAAGCTTTTTGCATGCGAACCCTGGCAGCCAAACAGCCTTTTAAATTTCCTAAATCAGCACACATCTAGATTATTTCATTAGGGGAAGAAAAGCATCAGAATTCTCTGGTTTTCACCCAAAATTATTAATCTCTAAGCCAAAAAAAACCATATTCTTTATAGAGCAAAATAAAGTATAATGCAAGGCAACCTGGGGAGCTCATCCAAGTGGATTTAGTTACTGAAATGCCAAGAAATGGCTGTTCACAATGTGGCCCTATAAAGGAAGATGTCAAATGGTAATCATGAGGCCGTGGAATAACATAGCACTGGGAATAGAAAGCCTGAATTCTAGGCTCAGGGCTTAAGAAGTAGGTCTTAGGCAACTTCATTTGTTTTGTTTTGTTTCTGTTTTTTTGAAAGACGTCAATGGGGAGGGAGAGGAGAAGTCCGTCATGTGAGGGGATTGGGGATGATCTTGTAGGTTACATTAGGTTTTTAATTCCTTTGACTCTAAACATTTATAAAGGCTCAGCTTCATTCAAAGCTTCAGAGTGTGTGAAGGCCACATAGCCTACTAGTCACCGAGCACCAAATATGTGACACAGCTCTCTCTGGTAAAAGCAGAATTTCAGAAACATCCTAGATTACACTGGCCTGGGTTATTGCCTACAGAACGGTCAAGGAATGTCTCCACCATTCAGGGTTCTCTCCCACCTCCACATTCTCTCCTGGCCCTTGTCTGCCTTTCTCCTTTGTATTGTTGTACAGCACCTCCTCTTTGGGGGTGAGGTTACGGAGACAAAAAGTAAATGATAAGACATTCAGCCTTGCTAATTCTGAGAGCCAGCATCAGAAGAACTGAGATATGGATGACATTGAAATTATAGAAGAAAAATAGATTTGTTGCTAAAACATATCTAGGTTATATAGACTCAGGAATTTGATTGCCTGGATTTGAAGCCTGGTTCTGCCATTATTAAGTATGTGACCTTGAACAAATTGCTTATCCTCCTCTGTGCCTCAGTTTCTTCATCTTCATTAAGTATTCAGCATTAAGCATCTTCATAAGCATGAAATGCATTCAGATGGAGTGCTTAATTATAGTATCTAATACTTGGTAAACATTAGATTATTATTATATTTCTCTTTGTGAAAACGGCTCAAATGAATAATAAAAATGTCTGCTTTATACTTCACATTTCATGAAGCTTCATGATTTAAAACAGAGCAACTTGGCCTGGTGCAGTGACTTACACCTGTAATCCCAGCACTTTGGGAGGCTGAAGCAGGTGGATTGCTTGAGTTCTTAAGTTCAAGACCAGGCTGGACAATATGGCAAGACCCTGCCTCTTTAATAAAATATGAAAAAAATAGCCAGGCATTGGGGTGCACACCTGTGGTCCCAGCGACTCGGGAGGCTGAGGCCCGAGAACCGCTTGAACCCGAGAGGCGAAGGTTGCAGGGAGCCGAGATCACGCAGCTGCCCTCTAGCCTGGATGACAAAGCGAGACCCTATCTCAAAATAAAAAAATAAAATAGGGCGACTTGTTTAATCTCACAACAACCTGATGATGTGTAAGTATTATCATCCCTTTTTTGAACAGAAGAAACAAAGAGTTTCAGAGAGGTCAGATGTCTTCCTTGCCTCATAAAACCTGACTGAATACAGGCCTTCTAACTAAAACATCCAGGGCTTCTATCACCATACCACAGTTGCTTAACTACGCTAGGAGGTGTGCCCACCCCCCACCCCGACCCCCACCCCCCGCCTTTTTAATGGCTATATGATATCAATTATTTGTTTGGGCAAAACACATGTTTCTTTCTGAGCTTTTCTTTACTCACAGTAAAATGGAAACAATAACACTTATGTGGTAGTATGTTACAAACATCAAACAAGAGAACTTAAGTACGGGCGCGGTGGCTCACGCCTGTAATCCCAGCACTTTGGGAGGCCGAGACGGGCGGATCACAAGGTCAGGAGATCGAGACCATCCTGGCGAACACGGTGAAACCCCGTCTCTACTAAAAAATACAAAAAACTAGCCGGGCCAGGTGGCGGGCGCCTGTAGTCCCAGCTACTCGGGAGGCTGAGGCAGGAGAATGGCGTAAACCCAGGAGGCGGAGCTTGTAGTGAGCCGAGTTCGTGCCACTGCACTCCAGCCTGGGCGACAGAGCAAAGACTCCGTCTCAAAAAAAAAAAAAAAAAAGGGGCCGGGCGCGGTGGCTCACGCCTGTAATCCCAGCACTTTGGGAGGCCGAGGCGGGCGGATCACAAGGTCAGGAGATCGAGACCATGGTGAAACCCCGTCTCTACTAAAAATAGAAAAAATTAGCCGGGCGCAGTGGCGGGCGCCTGTAGTCCCAGCTACTCAGGAGGCTGAGGCAGGAGAACGGCGTGAACCCGGGAGGCGGAGCTTGCAGTGAGCCGAGATTGCGCCACAGCACTCCAGCCTGGGCGACAGAGCGAGACTCCGTCTCAAAAAAAAAAAAAAAAAAAGAGAACTTAAGTAAAAGGCCCGGAAGAGTGTCTACAATGCAGTAGGTACTCTGAATTTAACTCTCTGTTCTTCTCTGGCCAAAAAAAAAAATATATATATATATATATATATAGAGAGAGAGAGAGAGAGAGAGAGAGGTATATCATCATCAACTCTTTTTAGTCTTAGGGAGTTTCAAGGGGTCTAGCAATGGGACCGCAGAGAACCAAGTCTACCATTCTGTTAGCAACTGTCCAAAGAAGAAAAGACTACTTTAGCAAGCATCTCTCTCTTGAGGCCTGCTATTCTTTTCAGGCTCTTAGGAGCTGGAGGGACCAGCTGAGTTATCTGTTTTGAACAGCTCTGTGCTAACCAGTAACCACCTAATGATTTCACTTCTTGGATGGATTTTCCTAACCAGCAAAGAAGGGAGGTCCACTGCTTGGTAGTATATGAACTGCTTGACAATGAAAACTCCCACCTTAAAAATTGGTGTTATGCATAAGTCTTAGTGCATTTAGTTGGTGTGAACCTTTCTCCACTGATGAGGCTCACTCTAGGCATCACTACAAAGTCAATTTGGTGACCTGGAAAACGGAGGACCGGGTCCTGATCCCTAGGGCCAACACTTTATCTCCGTTCTGTCTCTCTTCATCTGCCAGCTGATCTGCTGCAATAGTCTTCTGACTAGTCTCCTTTCTTCCCACCCAGTCTACTCTTCCTTCCCCTGACTAGTCTCCTTTCTTCCCACCCAGTCTACTCTTCCTTCTCCTGACTAGTCTCCTTTCTTCCCACCCAGTCTACTCTTCCTTCTCCTAACTAGTCTCCTTTCTTCCCACCCAGTCTACTCTTCCTTCTCCTAACTAGTCTCCTTTCTTCCCACCCAGTCTACTCTTCCTTCCCCTGACTAGTCTCCTTTCTTCCCACCCAGTCTACTCTTCCTTCCCCTGACTAGTCTCCTTTCTTCCCACCCAGTCTACTCTTCCTTCTCCTAACTAGTCTCCTTTCTTCCCACCCAGTCTACTCTTCCTTCTCCTAACTAGTCTCCTTTCTTCCCACCCAGTCTACTCTTCCTTCTCCTAACTAGTCTCCTTTCTTCCCACCCAGTCTACTCTTCCTTCTCCTAACTAGTCTCCTTTCTTCCCACCCAGTCTACTCTTCCTTCTCCTAACTAGTCTCCTTTCTTCCCACCCAGTCTACTCTTCCTTCCCCTGACTAGTCTCCTTTCTTCCCACCCAGTCTACTCTCCCTTGTCAGGAACTCCCAATTTCTAAAACATAAAGGCTGAACTGCCCAATAGGATATTTAAGGCTAACATTTTCTCTCAATCTATCTACTTATCTTAATTGATTCTCATGACCATCCTGTGAAATTGTAGAGAAATTCTTGGGAGCCAGATGAGTCTCAGAATTTAGGGTTTTTCAGACTTTAGAACAGAGTGCGTGGATTATGTGACATTACAGTCTCTTTGAGAAACACCTCATAATCAAAGATGTTGATATTTCTGTAGCCTAATGTATACATCGTGTCTCTAAGAGGAAATAAAGACAACTAAAAAAACAGGCTGGGCACAGCAATTTGGAAACCCGAAGCAGATGGATCACCTGAGGTCAGGAGTTCAAGACCAACCTGGTCAACATGGTGAAACCCTGTCTCTACTAAAAACACATAAAAAATTAGCCGGTTGTGGTGGCAAGTGCCTGTAGTCCCAGCTACTCAGAAGGCTGAGATAAGAGAATCGCTTGAACCCAAAAGGCAGAGGTTACAGTGAGCCGAGATTGCACCACTGCACTCCAGCCTGGATGACAGAGCAATACTCCATCTGAAGAAAAATTAAAATTAAAATTAAAAACCACTAAAAGTTTCTTTCTGGCAGCTTTGCTGCCAAATGAGTTCAGATCAGGTCATATCTTGCTACCAAGTGAGCTAGCTACCACATCAAAACAAATTACAAATACCTGGTTGTGGACCTGTATCATGATTCAGTTTTATAGATGAGGAAGGTGAGGCTTGGAGAGATTCAGTGATTTGCCTGAGACTTTAAGGAACTGAGACTTGAATGAAGGCAGTGAGCCTCCTGGCTTCAAATGACTGGACTCCTTCTTGCCCACCAGAAGTGCCTTCTCTGACCCCACCCACTAACAGCCACGTTCTCTTTAGGTTCACCACCGGCCTAGGGACACCAGACCTGATGACAGCTCTTCCCATCCTGAGCTCCTGTAGCTGCTTTGAGCGCTTTGCTTCCCTACTAGACTCCTGAGTCCTTCGAGGTCAGGGATTCTGCATCCTTGCTTTTCTGGTCCCTGGGCCACAGTGGCACTCCATACATATTTGCTGAATTGAACTTAAAGCTTTAACCAGGAATACAGGAGAAAAGGTAATATTAGAACCATGAGGAATCACAGGGTCATGAATGTCTGATTTGCGTCCCAATCTGCACATTGTCCTGTAAGAGTCTGCGACGTAGGTTTACATGTTGTGCTAAACCTGGTCATTCTCCCCCAGTGTAACTAGCAGTGGCATCCCCATCCTGTCTCCCCCCCATACCCTCCCCCACCACACATTCACACGTCGTGCATTCCCCTACCATATATGAACTCACACATACTCGTCAGGTTTTCAGACTTAAGACATGAAGCAAGTACCTCTCCGTAGAACATCAGTTTGTTCAGAATATTCTACATATGTAGGAATTTGCTCCACAATGTAGAGAGTGCCTTTGTCAAGGCTGTGGCTCAGCTTTACCTTCTTCAGGTCCAGAACCATGTATTGATTGTTATAGGTGCCTGAAATATCAGGAGACATGAAGACGGGGCATGGGTATGGCTTTACTGGTTCACAAGCCCAAATCGAAACATATGTCTGTGCCTAACAGTTATTCTGCAGGGTCACTTACCAGAGTTGTATTTTGAAAAGATGTCTGCCCACCTCTTGCCACTGTCTGCCATCATATTGGCCACACGGACTCTTTGCCATGCCAGGAGAGTCTCGGGTATTACCTGCTTTAGCAGGGTTTTATTATACACGCTGTTTGTGGTCTGCAGCAGTATCAATCCACTGCTAAGAATGTAAAAGTCATCCAGAGACTCCAAAAACCCTGCAGGAAAGACAAATATACACATCAGCATATGTATACATGGAACAGTGAACCATCATTATTAGCAAAGAGCTTTACATACACAATGCATTTTGCAAAGCGTGTCAGTTATTACTATCCTTGACCTGCAGTTGCCTCCCCCAGCTCTGGCTCACCTCTGTGGTAGTCACCCAACTGCTGCATACAGAGGTGCTAATAGACATCCACCCCTGGATTCTCCATTGAAAATTTATTTTATGATTTGAAATAAAAAAAATGTTAAATCCAGAACATTGCAAGTTTCCAGAATGATAAACAGATGTAGATCCCAACTTGCTAAGATTTCGCAGGAGAACTTTTTATTAGGCAGGGGATTAGCAGGGTTCATTAGTAGGATATAAATGCCTTTTTTTCTTCTCTTCTACTTTCCCATATTTTTCAAATTTTGTATAAGTCTACTTTTTTTTTTTTTTTTGAGACACAGTCTGACTCTGTCACCCAGGCTGGAGTGTAGTGGCATGATCTCAGCTCACTGCAACCTCACCTCCTGGGTTCAAGCGATTCTTGTGCCTCAGCCTCCAGAGTAGCTGGGATTATAGGTGTGCACCACCATGCCTGGTTAATTTTTGTATTTTTAGTAGAGACCGGGTTTCACCATGTTGGCCAGGCTGGTCTCGAACTCCTGACCTCAAGTGATTCACCCGCCTTAGCCTCTAAAGTGCTGGGATTACAGGTGTGGGCCACCACACCTGGCTAAGTCTACATAATTTTTATACATGGAAAAACATCTACATTTAGAAAAGTAAAGATGGTTTTGAAACTCGGTCATTGACACTCTTCGTCAATGCTTTTTTATAAATGTTAGAGGCAACACAGGAAAATCAGTGAAGCCACAGTCTCTTCTGAAGACATATTTTGTGGTTTACACTGGGATGAGTATGGAAAGGACAGAATATCAGGTGCAGTTGTAATAAAAAGAGAGGATATATTGTCATCAGTAACAGTAATGGAACAACTGTCAGTGTTAAAGAAGAGTCAGAAAAGGACCCCAGTGGTAGAGTTAGAAGGGGCCAGAGTGGTAAGTTCCTTTGGTGCATCCTGCCGAAGGGGATTAATGCCCTTACAAAATAGTCCAGAGAGAGCTAGCTAGCCCCTTCCACTATGTGAGGTCACAGAGAGAAGGCACTGTCTATGAGAAACAGACCCTCATTAGACACTGAGTCTTCCAGTCCCTTCATCTTGGGCTTCCCAGGCTTCAGAACTGTGAACAATGAAATTTCTGTAGTTTATAAATTACCTAGTCTGAGGTGTTTTGTCATAGTAGTCAGAATGGACTGAGTCTCAAATTTCTATCATTATTTTTTACCATTTTTATCATTTTTGCCATATCTGAGATCTAAACTATCATTTAGTTAATATTTTTATTTTTTGACAAGTAAAAATTATATAAATTTATGTTATACAAAATGATATTTTGATATCTGACAAGTAAATATTGTATACATTTTGGTATACAAAATGACATTCTGATATATGTATACATTGTCAATGGCTAAATCAAGCTATTAACATATGCACTACTTAATATCTTTCTTCAAATTAACTCTCTTTTCAAACTTAAAATACTTACCCTTGTCACATACCATAATGTCTAAGAAACTATGGACTTAAATGTTTTTGTTTTTTCCCAAAGAAATACATTGAAACAAATACATTTCTACTAACATGCAAAAGATATTTGTCCACATACCACCTCAAATCACCCCACCACCCTATGCATGCTATTGCACATCTATTCTAGCCTAGTTTGGAATAAGTAAGGTGGGGTCAAAGAAAGGGGTCACCTGAAGCCGGAGGTAAGAGCATCGATTGGGAGTCAGAGGGCCTAATTTTAGTTCCCTGCTTGCCTCTAATGAATTTGACAATTCTCATTTTGCCTCTCTGTTCCTTATTTCTTTCCTCTGATAACCTGGGACTAAGTGATGTCACTCAGCTCTAACAATCTGATTTTAATTTCTTGAAATTCCTTGAGTAGGAAAGTTATACGATGAGAGGACTGTCCAACTAACCCTTAATGAGCCTCTACAAGGCTGCCGTTAAGCTATAGAGAGGTTTGTGTAAATTAGAGAAAGTCGCACACTCCAAGTGGTACAAGGCTTAAAGGTGCTCTTGAATGAAATTTTAATGGTCACCTCTCTAGAAAGACGTGACCTGGGCAAGGATATATGGCTTGGCAGAGTGTAAAATGGATTTCATTCATCTCTTGGGCTGGGATCATTTTTCAGTGCTCAAACTGTACAACCATACTTGGCAGCCTTGAGAAAGCTCCCTGGTAGAAAATCCCTGTAGGGTAGAATGCTGTATTTCTGGAATGACAATTTTGCTAATTCACTCCTTACTGTAGCAGTCTCTCTGAACACAAGAGGGCAGGCGTTCTTTAATATATGTAGGTGATTGACTATTACAAGTACTAATGTTTTAAGGAGTCATCTTTCCTTTAAAGGCAAGATTCTTTATGAAAGAGACAGGAAGATGGAAATATATAGGCTATCTAGAGTTCTAGAGCAAAGAAAATGAACTGGCCTGCAAAAACTATAGTCGAGGAGGCTAATTCTATAGTTTAAGAGTTTAAGATGATAAAGAGAAGGCCCAGAGATGAGACAAAGTTCTGACATATTGCCTTTTAAAAGAAACACATTTCTTTGACTATATACAATTATAATCTTTAAAAAAAATTTTTTTTTTTGAGGCAGGGTCTCCCTATGTTGCCCAGGCTGGTCTCGAACTCTTGAGTTCAAGGGATCCTCCTGCCTTGGCCTCCCAAAGTGCTTAGATTATAGGTATGAGCCACTACACCTAACTAAAATTATGATCTTGCTCTCATCTGTCATTAGTAGCTTTGGAAGGCAGATTGAGATCAGGAGAAAATGAAACACTCCAGTGTTTTATGAATGCCAGCCTAAGAATAACATTTCATGGTAAGCTTCTCACTGAATTTAATTAAGAAATAAAAAGAAACTCTTTCAGTTAATAAATCATATTTCAAGACTTAAGAAAAAAAAAACACTGAATTACAGAAATAAACAGTAACCACTATGTAGTCAGGCAAATGGCAACAACGGTTACTCAACACACACCATGGAACAAACACATTAGAAACAATTATGATGGTTGACTCATGGGGAGTTGCATGTTGAGACAGGGTGGAGTTGAAAGAAATCATCTTATGACCAGTTAATCAAGAAAAGTATGAAAAATAAGGTGGGATTTCTGGAAAGGTAGAAGGGAGGAAGCATCCTGAGTTAGGTGGGGAAGATGATCAAGACAGGTCTGATCTGGCAGAAGATATCAGTGTCCTGGGATGGTGCCAATGAGGAGACAAAGAATCAAAGAAAGGTACTGGAAAAAAAAAACCAGAAATTAAGTGCTGCAAGATCCATTTGTAATTCTTTAGAATACGTGCCTGAATTCTGCTATTTCTTTTCTTTTCTTGGTTCTACCTTTTAAAAGCAAAGGACATGAATTGTGGTCTGTACTAAATATAGATTGTATTTATATGCTTCAGCTTTATGAGCAAAGTACCTCTATTAAAGAGGTAACATGACATTAATAAAAGTAATTATAGAACATTAAAAATGTTTACAACATATATTAATTAAATAGGCAATTTTATAGATTATGAAGACGTGACTGAAATTTTCCTGGAGCCTATTCTTTTATCTTCATTTGTACCTACTTTCAAGTACATGCACTTAATATTTAAAAAGGCTAAGCTGGCTCATGCCTGTAATCCCAGGACTTTGGGAGATCCAGGTGAATGGTGGATCATTTGAGGTCAGGAGTTCATGACCAGCCTGACCAACATGGGGAAACCCCATCTCTACTAAAAATACACACACACACACACACACACACACACACACACACACAATTAGCCGGCCGTGGTGACACATGCCTGTAGTCCCAACTATTTGGGAGGCTGAGGCACCAGAATTGCGTGAATCCGGGAGGTGGAGGTTGAACTGGCCACTGCACTCCAGCCTGGGCACCAGACTCCGTCTCAAAAAACAAAAACAAGGCCAGGCACAGTGGCTCACATCTGTAATCCCAGCACTTTGGGAGGCTGAGGCCGGCGGATCACGAGGTCAGGAATTTGAGACCAGCCTGACCAACAGGGTGAAACCCCATCTCTACTAAAAATACAAAAATTAGCCGGGCACGGTGGCACGTGCCTATAATCCCAGCTACTCAGGAGGCGGAGGCAGCGGAATCGCTTGAACCCGGGAGGCGGAGGTTGCAGTAAGCCGAGATCGCACCACTGCACTCCAGCCTGGGCCACAACAGCGAAACTCCGTCTCAAAACAACAACAACAACAACAAACAACGACAACAAAAAGGGCTAAGCAAAGATTTTGCTGCTTAGACCACGAGGGCTGCCATAGTCTCACAGACAGGATGGACTATGGATTCAGTATGCTGGGGTGGTCTAGGGTGCTTGTTAAAAATGCCCGAGCCCAGATCAATGAAATAGGAATTTCTATGGATAACACTGCATTTTTAGCAAGCTCCACAGGAAAAACTCGGGAACATCTAAGTTTAAGAGGTATGTATACATGTATGGGGGAGGTGATAGCATACCTGTATATAGTGAAAAGTAGGAACATACCATGCTTGGGGAAACACACTAAGTGCATCCCAGAAAGCCTCACTTATAGATCATCAAGCTTGAAGCCTCCGCCTTATGGGGATCATCATTACTGGGATCCTCAATTAAAAGTCCTTTGAGGCCAGGCAAGGTGGTTTATGCCTGTAATCCCAGTACTTTGGCAGGCCGTGGAGGGTGGATCACCTGAGGTCAGGAGTTCAAGATCAGCCTGGCCAGCATGGCAAAACCCTGTCTCTACTAAAAATACAAAAATTAGCAGGGCGTCGTGGCATACGCCTGTAGTCCCAGCTACTCGGGAGGCTGAGACACAAGAATCGCTTGAACCTGGGAGGCAGAGGTTGCAGTGAGCTGAGATGGCGCCATTCCACTCCAGCATGGGCGACAGAGTGAGACGCAGTCTCAAAAAAAAAGTACTTTAAATAGGTTCCATCTTTTGTTCCCACACAGAAGCTCCACCCACCAGGCATGGCAGGAAATCCTTTGAGTTCACTGCTCTTTTCGTTTTTTGTTTGTGTTTTTGTTTTGAGACAGGTCATGCTCTGTCGCCCAGGCTGGATGCAGTGGCGGGATCAAGTGTCAGGGCAGCTTCAAACCACCAGGCCTCCTGAGTAGCTGGGGCTACAGGCATGCACCACCACACCTGGCTAAATTTTTTTATTTTTTTGTAGAGACAGGGGTCTTGCTATGTTGCACAGCCTGGTCTCAAACTCCTGGGCTCAAGCAATCCTCCCGCCTGGGCCTCTTAAAAACTGCTGGGATTACAGGTGTGAGCCACCACACCCAGCTGGCTCTTTTAGTTTTAGCCATTTAATTTAAATCTGAATCATTTCTAAAAAAAAAAAAAAAAAAAGAAATGGATATTTATAGTTGGATAGATTGCCTTTGCACTCAGTCCTCAATCACTGAATTGTGTGACCTTGACCTGTTTGACTATTTAACCTCGCCTACTATTTAACTGTTTATTTTTAAAATGCAGACAAAATACCCTCCTTGAGGCTTCTTATGGAAGGTAGAATTTGTAAAAATCAGTATAATTTGCCTCTTCACTGCATTAACGTGCTACAGACTCAGACTGTTTTGTGTAAAGTATGTCAAAGAACTGTGCTTTGTCTAAAGAGAAGTTTGATGTTTTGTATGCTTGTTAAGAAAATACAGTACTAGAAATTAATGGTGGACAGCTGATTTTAAAAATACCCTTCTTGTTAGGTTTTTATGAACATTAAATGACATAATAAAAACAAAATGTTGGTCCGGCACCGTGGCTCATGCCTGTAATTCCGGCACTTTGGGTGGCTGAGGCAGGTGGATCACTTGAGGCCAGGAGTTCGAGACCAGCCTGGCCAACATGGTGAAACCACGTCTCTACTAAAAATACAAAAATTAGCCAGGCGTGGTCACACACTCCTGTAATCCCAGCTACTCGGGAGCTGAGGCATGAGAATCGCTTGAACCTGGGAGGCGGAAGTTGCAGTGAGCCAAGATCACACCACTGCACTCCATCCTGGGTGACAGAGTGAGACCCTGTCTGAGAAAGCAAAAGCCCACAAACAAACAAAAACAAAATGTTTAGCATAGTGTCAGGGACAGAGCTGGGTACGTGGCAGGGGCTAAACACATATTCAGGATTTTTGTTTTCCTTTCTATTTAATAACAAGTTGAACACAAGCTTATAGTAATTTATTTAAAATTTAAATTCTGCATAATTCCCATAAAACTAGTCAGATCCCATTCATGTTATTTATCATCTGGTTACTACAAAGGATTCTCTTCAAGTAACAAGTCCTGTGCTAAACACGTAGGTTTTGCATCTGAAGTCCCTTGTTTACAATTCCTGAACATCTTAGAATCCTGTTCTCAAATCCAGGGTATGAAAGGGAGGGCAGGATGAATAGAAAGCAAGTTACAATAGGAAGTGTGATCTCTTAGGCAGTCCCCACCTCCTCCTTGTTTTATTGCCCATCTTTCTTTCCTACAGTTCCTACCATGTCCACATCAAAGCGGACATCATCTATCTCCTTCCTTTCTGATTTTCCTCTAATCCTTCTTCCTTCCTTCCTTCTTTTCTACTTCCTTCCATAAATATTTATTCAATGATTATAATATGCAAGGCTCTGTGCCCCTCCAGGGACACAGACATGAATACAGAATATGGGCTCTGAAGAAATTATGCACAGGGTACCTAGGAAGCTCAAAGGAGAGATGACTGACTTGTCCTGAAGGTTAGTAAAACCATCTAAAAGGAGCTCTTGTGCTACTCTTTGTTAATATGAGAAGCACTAGGGTATTATGTATTACCTGGCCAAAAAAAAATAAAAAAATTTAAAAAAAGCTGGTATCAAGGGTGAGTATTCCAATAATAGCAGCATGATAAAATTGAGTGATTTTCCCACAAATAATAATTATAAAACTGTATAAAATTATTTAAAGCAATGATTTGAAGATACTAGGAATGACCAAAGGCAGGGAGAAACAGAACGTTAGTACAGCACTGGTTAAGCTGGAGTATGAGGCTTCCTTGCCTGCATGTATTCCTAAACCCCTGATATGAACTGAATTCTGTTTCCTCAAAATTCATATGTTGAAGTATTAACCCCCAGTACCTGAAAATAGACTATATTTGGATACAGAGCATTAAAAAGGTAATTAAGGTCAACTGAGGTCTTATGGGCAAACTCTAATTCAACATGACCTGTGTCCTTATAATAAGAGGAAGTGGGCCGGGCGCAGTGGCTCGCGCCTGTAATCCCAGCACTTTGGGAGGCCAAGGCAGGTGGATCACGAGGTAAGGAGATCGAGACCATCCTGTCTAACAGTGAAACCCCATCTTTACTAAAAATACAAAAAATTAGCCAGGTATGGTGGCACACACCTGTAGTCCCAGGTACTTGGGAGGCTGAGGCCGGAGAATCACCTCAACCTGGGAGGCGGAGGTTGCAGTGAGCTGGGATCATGCCACTGCACTCCAGCCTGGGTGACAGAGTGAAACTCCATCTCAAAAAAATAAAAAAATAAAAACATAAATAAGAAAAAAAACAGGAAGTGATGCCAGGTATATGCACATACAGAGAAAAGGCCGTGTGAGAACACAGTGAGAGGGTGGCCATCTGTAAGTCAAAGAGATAAACCAAACCTGTCAATATCTTGATCTCGGACTCTTAGCCTCTAGAACTGGGAGAATAATTAATTTCTGGTTGTTTAAGCCACCCAGTGTTTGTCATGGCAGCCTCAGAAAACTAATACATAGCCCATACCCAACTTTAGTTATGGAAAACTACAGTCATTCTGGCTTGAAATGGCGAGGTCAAAATCTAGTGTTGCACAACAGCTGAGAATTTAAGAGGAAAATTTTGGGAGCAAGAGAACTACAAGAAGAGCAGAGATTCAAAATCTGAATATGAACTCTGTCCAGTTCCCTGACTGACCACTAACTGTGCATGGAATGCGGGAAACGCCAGGGAGCCCAGGGTAAAAACAGAAAGAAACGAGAAGGTTTTCCCTTGTAAGACAGAATTGCTCTAGAATTGAGATAGGTGAGTTTGCTGCAACTTAACACTGCCAGGGTTCCCAACTCATATGCAGCTCAAATTCCTCAAGCTGTCAGAGGTCAAAGGTAAGAACTGGAAAGCCAAATGGGAATATAGGGGAAACCTGAGGATAAGGAAATCACAAAGAGAGTTAGCTCTGTAATATGAATATGTGCTGCCAACATCTTTCACTGGCTGCTAAATTACACAGATGCAGGAGCAACCCCCAGAGGACCAGGTTGAAGCAGCAGCTGGAAGTAAGCAACACTGAGGAAGGACATTGGTTGCTGCACACCGTGCAGGTGACGTACGTTGAAGTGTGAGTGCAGACAAGGTAATTGCCTGTTAAAAACAAAAAGTAAAACGAGTGACTTCAGCAAGATGTCTGACTAGAGGCGTCTAACATTCATTTCCCTACAAAAAAAAAAGAACCAAAATGATGAATAAACAACTCTATTTTGACTAGAGTATCCAAAGGAGAACACTAAAGTGTTCCAAAGGAGTACAATAAGGGAGTTGCAGAGACCCAGTGGAGCATGGAGACTTGGGATGGCTGCATAAAAAAAAGAGTGAAACGTTCTGCCTTTGCCACTCCGTCTTCCCAGTCACGATTGCTATGAAACCAGGAGGCAGTCTCCCTATGGAGAAAAGGTGAGCAGGAGAACTCGCAGCAATCTCCATTAAAGATGCAAACACCTAGTCTTTGCTGCTTGAGAATTCTGCAGTTTTCACAAGCCGTGAACCCATTCCAGGGAGCTGCCTGGCATTCACATGGCTGTATTATAAAGAATGAGCCCACACTGTGCCACCTTCTCCTCTGTGATCTAAGCTGCTGAGGTACAGCACCATCTTGAGACCGGCGCCACTACTACAGTGCACTGTGCTCTGGAGGACCAGTAACCACTGTTTGTTTCTCCCCATCCTGAGGCTCTGCTGCAAGTACACTGTGCTTGTAAACAGTAGCACACCACTCACCAGTCGAGCAGCTACTGTTTCCTATCCACCTATCCATGCTGCCTCTCTGTTCCTATCCATGCTGCCTAGGAGGCACTCCATCTTCCCCAACCCTGTGGCTGCAGCACCTCAACCTCAATTACTCAGAGCGTAGGCCCAGTGAAACAGCCATAACCTTGGTGCCTGAGCCCATGTGCTGTCCTGACCCCCAAGGAACAGATGATCCTACCCAGCAGGGAGGCCACACCTTACCCAGAAGGAGCAGTCCCTATGTACTTGTGTGTAACAGCCTGGCACTCCTGCCCCCAGAGGAGAGACTGTCTAATCCTATTGGAGTAGGCCTTGTGCACCCATGGTGCATGAAACAAACTGGCACCCCTGCCACTGGCAGAAAGGCCATGCATATGACTTGACAGCGCTGCCATACAAACTCCTGCAGGCTAGGATGCCGCTGAGGCATCCATAGAAATTGCTAACATTGACTACAGCTGAAAAAACTGCATGGTGACTACACTCCTGCATCCACCTGGAACCAAAGCCAATGCACCCTACACAACCGACACCTTTGGACACATCTGCAGGCAAAAATCTTTCCTTATGATAACAACTCTATAAAACTGGAAGAGGCATCCATTCTATCAGATGCCCAGACATCAATGCAGGGACACAAGAAATATGAAAAAGCAAGAAAACATGACACCACCAAAAAAACACAATAACTCTCCAATAACTGACCTTAAAGAAATGGCAATTTACTAATTGCATAAAAAACATTTTAAATATGATCTTAAGGAAAATCAGTGAGATTCAAGAGAATATAGATAGGCAATTCAATAAAATCAGAAAAGCAATTCATGATATGAATAAAAAATTCAACAGAGATATCATTTAAAAAAAATCTTGGAGCTGAAGACTTTAATGAATGAAAGAAAAAATATAATAGAAACTTCCAACAGCAGACTACACCAAGCAGAATAAAGAATTTCTGAACTGAAGACGGCTCTTCATCTGAAGAATGAAGAAAGCCTACGAGACCTATGAGACACCTTTCAGTAAACACATTTTCACACTATAGAAACTTGAGGCCGGGCGTGGTGGCTCACGCCTGTAATCCCAGCACTTTGGGAGGCTGAGGCGGGCGGATCACGAGGTCAGGAGATCGAGACCATCCTGGCTAATACGGTGAAACCCCATCTCTACTAAAAATACCAAAAATTAGCCAGGCGTGGTGGTGGGCGCCTGTAGTCCCAGCTACTGGGGAGGCTGAGGCAGGAGAATGGCATAAACCCGGGAGGTGGAGCTTGCAGTGAGCCGAGATTGCACCACTGCACCACTGCACTCCAGCTTGGGCGACAGAGCCAGACTCCATCTCAAAAAAAAAAAAAAAAAAAAAAAAAAAAGAAACTTGAGAGGGAGAAGAGATGGAGAAGGGCACAGAAAGCTTAACAAAATAATAGCAGAAACTTCCTAAGTTTTGAGAGTGATATGGAGAACTCTATGCCAACAAATATGAAAACTTAGAAGAAATGAATAAATTCCTGGGCACATAAAACTTACCAAAATTGAATCATGAAGAAATAAAAAATTTGAACCGACCAATAACAAGTAATGAGATTGAATTAGTAATAAAAAGTCTTCCACAAAAGAAAAGCTGAGGCCCCAATGGCCTCACTGATGAGTTTTACAAAACATTAAAGAAGAACTAATACCTATCCTTTGAAGACTATTCAAAAGACATGAAGAGGAGGGAATACTTCCAATATCTTTCTATGAGACCAGCATCACCCTGATTACAAAACCTGACAAGGACACAACAAAGAAAGAAATCTATGGGCCAATATCCCTAATAAATATAGATACAAAACTCCTCAAAAAAATATTTAAAAACTGAATTCAATAGCACATTAAAAAAAGTCACTCACCATAATAAATGGGATTCGTTCCAGGGATGCAAGGATGGTTCAATATATGCAAATCAATAAACATAATACATCACATTAACAGAATCAAGAACAAACCCCTGAAGGGATGTTGAATCTACTGATCTAGAAAAGACATTTTAAAAAATTCAACATCCCCTCATGATAAACACTCTCAACAAAATAGATATATAAGAAAGACAACTCAACACAATAAAGCCCATATATAACAAATTCACAGCTAGCATCATACTGAATGGGGAAAAGTTGAAAGCTTTTCCTCTAAGATCTGGAACAAGACACAAATGCACCACTTTTATTTAACATAATACTGGAGGTCCTAGCCAAAGCAATCAGGCAAGAGAAAGATAAAAAAGGCATCCAAATTGAAAAGGCAGAAATCAAACTGTCCCTGCTTCCAAATGACATAATCTTATATATAGGGAAAACCCTGAAAACTTCACCAAAATACTACTAGAACTAATAAGTAAATTGAGTACAGTTGCAGGATACAAAATAAATATACGAAAATCTATAACATTTCTTTATGACAATAGCAGACAATCAGAAAAAAAATAAAGCAATTCCATTTACTACAGCTACAAAAACAAACACTTAACTAAGGAGGTGAAAGATCTTTATGATGAAAACTATAAAATGTTGACAAAAGAAATGAAGAGGATACAAATGGAAAGATATTCCATGTTTAAGGATTTGAGGTATACTTTTTAAAATGTCCATACTAATCAAAGCAATATACAGATTCAGTGCAAGCTCTATCAAAATACCAATGACATTCTTCATTAAAAGAGAAAAAAAATCTTTAAATTTGTATGGAACCTCAAAAGACCCCAAAGAGTCAAAGCAATCTTGAGCAAAAAAAACGAAACTGGAAACATCACACTACCTGGCTTCAAAATATACTACAAAGTTATAATAACCAAAACAGCATAGTACTGGCATAAAAATAGACATATGTACTAATGGGATAGAATAAAAAATACAGAAATAAATTCACACACTTACAGCAAATTGATTTTTGGCAAAGAAACTAAGAACACACATTGGAAAAAATTCTCTTTGATAAATGGTGCTCAGAAAACTGGATATCTACATGGAGAGGAATGAAACTAGACCCCTTGCTGGGTATTTATCCAAAGGAAATGAAATAAGTATATTAAAGAGATATCTACACTCTCATGCTTATTGCAGCACTATTCACAATAGTCAAGATATGGAATCAACCTATATGTCTGTCAACAGATGACTGGATAAAGAAAATGTGATACATATATGTATAATGGAATACTATTCAGCCATAAAAAGAATCGAATTAGGTCATAGGTGGCAATGTGGATGAGCCCTGGGGGCATTTTGTTAAATGAAATAAGCCAGGCACAGAAAGACAAATACTGAACAATCTCACTCAGATGTGGAATCTATAAAAGCCGATCACATACAAGTGTAGAGTAGGACAATGCTTACCAGCAGCTGGGGAGGGTAGGCAAGGTGGGAAGGGTTTAATCAACAGGTACAAAATTACAGTTAGACAGAAGGAAAAAGTTCTGGTATTCTATTGCACAGTAGGCTTACTATAGTTAACAATATTATATTATATATTTCAAATAACTAAAAGAGATTTTTGAATGTCCTTACCATTAGAAAGTGATAAATGTTTGAAGTGATGAATATTCTAAATACCATGATTTGTTCACTACACAATGTATACATGCATCAAAACATCACACTGTATCCTATAAATATGTACAATTATATGTCAATTAAAAATAAAATAAAACATAATTCTCAAAAATACACATTCAGAGACACTATGGTGTGCTATTTTTGAAGTCCAGATTTCAACCAAAAATTACCAGGCACTATAGTTAACAATATTGTATTACATATTTCAAAATAACTATAAAAGAGGATTTTGAATGTTCTTACCATAAGGAATTGATAAATGTTTGTGGTGAAGAATATACTAAATATATATATACATTGTGTAATGATCAAGTCATGGTATTTGCTATATTTGTCACCTCCAAAGAAAAAGGAAAATATGACCCCACACTTAAGTCACTGGAAACTGTTTCCAAGTAGGCCTTGATATTGGGTTTAGTGGAAAAAGACAAAACAGGAAAATATAGTATTAAGATTTACCAGAGAGGGAATCTCAACATAAAATTAGAAGTTAAAAAAAGAACAAAATTGAAATTCTAGACCTGAAAAGTACAGTAAATGAAATGAAAAATTCACTGTATACTTCAACAGTAAATTTGAGATGGCAGAAGAAGGAAATAGAAAACTTGAAGATTGTGGCTGGGCGCGGTGGCTCACACCTGTAATCCTAGCACTTTGGGAGGCCAAGACAGGCGGATCACCTGAGGTCGGGAGTTGGAAACCAGCCTGGCCAACATGGTGAAACTTTGTCTCTACTAAAAATACAAGATCAGCCAGGCATGGTGGCGCATGCCTGTTATCCCAGCTACTTGGGAGGCTGAGGCAGGAGAATCACTTGAACCCAGGAGGTGGAGGTTGCAGTGAACTATCACGTCACTGCACTCCATCCTGGGCAACAAGAGTGAAACTCCATCTCAAAATAAATAAATAAAATTTAAAAAGAAAAAATAAAACAAAGAAAACCTGAAGATAGAAGATTAATGGGAATCATCCAATCTGAAAAACAGAGAGAAAAAAATAAAAACTACATAAAATTTACAAAGCCCCAGAGATTTGTGCAAAAATGTTTAGCATCTGATGAATAATTGACTGGAGTCCCAGAGGGAGAAGAGAGAGAAAAGAGGAAAAAGTATGTGAAGCTATAAGTGGTGAAAAAGCCCTACCTTTAATGAAAAACATTAATTTACAGTTCCTATCAGCACAACAAACTTAAAATAACCACAAAGAAGACCAGAGTTAGCCCGCCAGAAAACTGAAGTCACCAAAAATCTAAATGCAGAAAAAAATTTGAGCAGAAAAGAATATAATTAACAGCTTACTTCTCAACACACACACACACACACACACACACACACTTCTTGTTTTAATTTTTTAAAAGACAGTAAGTTTTTAAGTAAAAAATCTTAACACCATATTGGTGTATTTATAACATACATAGATGTAGCATATATATGACAACAATAGCATAAAGGATGGAAGGCACTAAATGGGATAATTACCATTTTAAGTTCCTATATACTTTTTAGTAGACATAATTGCTTATTAACTTTACGTAAATTGTGATGAGTTAAAGATGCATATCACAAGCCCCAGGGACAACAATTTTAAAAATGCCAATAAATATAGCTAGAAAGCCAACTGGAGTATTAAAATATAGACTATTTTGTTAGAAAATCTTTGTTAAAATGTTTAACACAAAAGAAGACAGGAACGGAGGAACAGAGAAACAAAATAGAGATGAAATGAACTAAATAGTGAAATGGCAGACTTAAATCTAAATATATAAATATTTACAGTAAATGTAAATGGACCAAACACTTCCATCAAAAGTAAGAGACTCAAACTTGATAGAAAAGAAAGCAAAATGTACTAATTATCTGTCTACAAAAGACATACAGCAAACGCAAAACCACAAATAGTTTGAAAGTAAAGACATTCCATTTGTGCTAGCAAATTAAAATATGCTTTGATTCACATTTGAACCTGAAAGCAGAAATGCCTACATTAATTGCCACATTAAAAACAGCCATCAGGCGGGCAGATCACGAGGTCAGGAGATCGAGACCATCCTGGTTAACATGATGAAATCCCGTCTCTACTAAAAATACAAAAAATTAGCCGGGCGTGGTGGCGGGGGCCTGTAGTCCCAGCTACTCAGGAGGCTGAGGCAGGAGAATGGCGTGAACCCGGGAGGCGGAGCTTGCAGTGAGCCAAGATCGCACCACTGCACTAGAGCCTGGGCGACAGAGCGAGGCTCCATCTCAAAAAAAAAAAAAAGAAAGAAAGAAAAAAAGAAAAAAACCCAGCCATCTACCCTTGATTATCTAGAAAGACTTCGTAATGATGGCCAGTTCCTTTTAGGTTTTAGAAAATCAAGTGATGACGTAAATTTCCCTTAATTTGCACAGTAGTAATTAAAGTACATCTCTAAAGTGGAACACTTACACTAGGCTCTAAGATTCACTTTGAGGTGGAACTTAAAACCAATATACTGTATGTATGCATTGGTAATAGCTACTTTTGCTTCATAGCTTCATACCAACAAAATATATCAGAATAGTATGAAAGTACTGGAGGAGCTGAAAGAAAAATACCGAAGGCCGGGCATGGTGGCTCATGCCTGTAATCCCAGCACTTTGGGAGGCCGAGGCAGGCAGATCCCGAGGTCGGGAGTTGGAGACCAGCTTGACCAACATGGAGAAACACCATCTCATAGCATGCTTGTAATCCCAGCTATTTGGGAGGGTGAGGCGGGAGAATCGCTTGAACCCGGGAGGTGGAAGTTGCGGTGAGCTAAATCGCGCCATTGCACTCCAGCCTTGGCAACAAGAGCAAAACTCATCTCAAAAAAAAGAAGAAAGAAAAAAGAAAAACACCCGGATACACATACTGCTTCAGACTTACAGACCTAAGCTGCATTTATGGGGTAGTGATGAGGTTTAGAACATACACGTATTTTGTTAAAATTCTCCAGATGATTCTTAGTATGAACTACTACATTATAACTTTTAAGATATACTTAGAAGTCCTTAAGACATCTAGCTCCATCTCTAATAGACAACACATTTATATTGCAGATTTTTTTTTTTAGTTTATGACCAGTTATTTGTGAAGGACTATTGGCAGGAAAAATATGAATATGTTAACTTTAGCTTACAGCACCAATTTACGAAGGAACAACAGGCTCACCAGCTGATCTCAAGCATAAAACACCCCACATCAGTCTGATACGATATGGCACTACTTTGAATCTGTTACTAGTACCACCTTGACAGAGGATACATGCTCCCAAAACGTTTGTTACCATACTTAAAAATCACTGCTGTCATTAAGCATCAGTTTCAAAAGTATAGCCATCAGTTTCAAAAGTATAATTTACTTTTTCCAGATGACTACCATTATTCTCGTCTTTTGAATTTGTAAGGGGAAAAACAACAAAAACAAAAACTTATGATGCACTTTTCTCCAGCACATCTGATTTCAAATTGGAAATTAAAGACATGCTATGGTAATGCACCTGCTAGTACTCACACTTTTTACAAGAAAAAACAGAGGCAAGAAACTTAATGGAAAGAAAAAAACCTTCCTTTGCTGGCCCTTAAACTGAGTCAAGATCTGAAATGTAGAGATGATCTCTGACATTTATAACAGATACCTGTATGTTCTTGCTGTGTAAATAAAATTGCTGGTATGAAAACAGTAAGCATAAAAAAGTTGGAGTGGTTATATTAATATAAGGCAATGTAGACATTAAGACAAGGAGTTGTCCTAGAGACAAAAAAAAAGACATTTCATAATGATAAAAGGGTCCATATAGTAGGAATATACTATACTTATGAATGTAGGTGTTAAATGATAGAGTATCAAAATGCATAAAGCAAAACTACCAGAAATGAAATGAGAAATATAATCTGCCATGGGATTAGAGAAAAAGGATAAGAAAATGAGAAATAGACAAATTAACAATTATAGTGGAGGTATAAATATTTATTTTGTAGTAAATGATTAACAAATAGAAAGTCAGTTAAGAAAATAGATGATGTGAATTGCACTATCAATTAACTTGCACTGACTGACATTTACAGAACACTACACTCAGAAATACTAGAATTTACATTATTTTCTACTGCATATGAAGCGTTCATTGAGATAGACTCATGCTGAGCCATAACACAGGTCTCAATAAAGTTAAAAAAAAAATTGAAATCATACAAAATATGCTCTGATCTCAGAATAAATTAGAAAATGGAAATTTATTTCCAATTAATTTATGATTATTTCTATGGAAATAAATTTCCATAGAAAATTGGAAAATAGTGACAAAGATCTGAAAAATCTGTAAATTTTTGGAAATTAAACAATACACTTTCAAACAAGCTATGGATTAAATAAATCATGTGATAAATTAAAAAATATTCCAAATGGAATAAAAATGAACACAAAATATATCAAAATTTGTCAGATGCACCAAAAGTACTGCTTATTGGAAAATTTATCATTTTTTTGCTTATGATAGAAAGATGAAAATCAGTTATCTAGTTTTCTGCATTAAGAAGCTAGAAAAAATTACAAATTAAATGCAAAGTAAGTAGAAGAAAGAAAATAAAGATAAAAATGGAAATTTTATCTTAATAAAGAAGAAAAATGGACAATATCATGAATGATAATGGGGACTTTACACATCCTACAGACATTAAGAGGTTAAGAAAAATATTATAAATAGCTTCATATCAATAAACTTAGAATAACTTAGAAAGAAGGGATAAATTCCTTGAAAGACACATTTTTAAAACTAACTCAAGAAGAGTTAGAAAACTGAAATAGTCCTGTAGCAGTGAAAGAAATTAAATTTACAATTAATAACTTTTCAACTAATAAAAACCTTCATGTCTAGGTAGCTTCACTTGTGAATTCTATTAAACACTTAAAGAAGAAAATGGGCTGGGCATAGTGGCTCACACCTGTAGTCTCAGCATTTTGGGAAACCAAGGCAGGAGGATCACTTCAGCCTAAGAGTTTGAGGCTGCAGTGAGCTATGTTCACACCACTGTACTCCAGCCTGGGTGACAGAGTGAGACCCTGTCTTTAAAAATAAATAAATAAATAAATAAATAAATAAATAAATAAAGCAAAATAATCCCAATTCTATACATGCTCTTAAAAAAATTAGGAGAAAGAAATAATTCCAAATTTAGGATATGAGGATAAGCTTATCCTAAAACCAAAACCATCATAAGAAAAGTAAACTACAAACTAGTATGTCTGATGAATGTAAATGAAAAAAATCATTAACACATGTTAGTAAATTGAACTAAAAATAAATACAAAGAATAACACATCATGGCTAAGTGAGGATTAACCCAGGAATTTCAAGTGGTTTAACATCTGAAAATCAATCAATGTAACTCATTATATTAACAAAGGAAAAAATTTGTATGATCCTTTCAACAGTTGCTGAGAAAGAATTCAGAAAAATGCAACATTTATTTAATATTGATAAAAATATTAAATAAAGTAGGAAGAGCAGGAACCTTCCTTAACATTACAAAGGGCATCTACAAAAAATCTGCAGTTAACATCATACTTAATGGTGAAAGACAATACTTTTCACCCCAGGTCAGGAATTGGGCAAGGATTTCCATGCTCACCACTTACGGTCTCCATTATTCTGGAGGTCTTCTCCAGCACAATCATACAAAAAAAAAACAAAGACATACAAGGGATGGGAGAAGTCAGACTGTCTTTATTTAGAGATGACATGATTGTATATATAGAACATCCTAAGGAATCTATAAAAAAGCTACTAGAAGTAATATGTGAATTTAAAAAGATCTCAGGATAATAATGTACAAAAAAAGTCATACTATATTGTGGTAGTTTTCAAATTTCCACAAATTATTTGGCACCCTTCCCTTTAAAAGGTGGATTCTAATTCCCTTTCCTTGATTGTGGGCTGGTCATAATACCTTGCTTCTAATTAATAGAACCTGGTGGAAGTGAGTGTTGACGTCTGAGGTGAGGTCACAATAGGCATTACTATTTCTCCCTTGTTCTTTTGGATGGCTTGGTCTGGAGGAAGCCAGGGGTCTTGCCATGAAGGACACTCAAGCAGTTCTGAGGAAAGGCCCAAGTGAAGAGGAACCAATTGCCAGCACTACCCTGTCAGCTATGTTAGTAAGTCGCTTTGGAAGCCCATACTCCAGTCTCAGTTAAGCTATCAGAGATTTCAGCCCTTCAGTCTTTGAGTCTTCCAGCTGAGGCCCCGGTCATAGGAGAGACAGATTATCCTCACTGTGCCCTATCTAAATTCCTGATCCACAGAAACCATGAGTAATTAAATCATTATTGTTTTTAGCCACTAATTTTTGGAGCAATTTGTTATGTAGCAATGGGTAATCAATAAATATACATGAGAACAAACAACTGAAAAAAGAATTAAATAAAATCTTGATTACAGGAGCATCAAACATAACTTAGGATTTAACTTACTTAAAGGTATGTAAGACCTAAATACTGAAAACTACACGATATGACTCAAATTAAAGACCTAAATAAACAAATAGATTATATTAGTGGATTGGAAGACTCAATGCTGTTGACAAGTGAATTTTCTCTGAATTGGTTAAAACTATCAGATCTTTGTGCTGAGGTCTTCACACAGTTGTATTGGCTGCCATTTCAGTGCCATCATCCTCTAGTGATTTATCTCTTTGTCTTACCTCCTTGATTATTGATTTGTATTGCCAAAATAAGTACATGTATGGGGAGGGCTGGTGCAGGGCTTTTACCTTCCTTACTTAGCCTCAGCAGTTGCTAGGCAAAACAGACCATGTATTCAAAACCCTTCTTGTTAGGGACAGAAACTTCTAGAACAAGGCTATTCAAAGTCACTTTTTTTGGGGTATCCACTGCCTCAGGCAAGTGTTTTTGTTTGTTTGTTTGTTTAACAGGACCCCTGCCTATACAAACAATTTGATTAAAAACATATATTTAAAAATTCATAGGTACATGTGAGGTGTGATGATTTCTCATTGAAGATTTAGGATGGTGGGCAGAGAAAGGCACTGTTTTGTCTATTGTCCAATCAGTGCATGTGAAGATTCTTTATAGTATCCAGGTACCATCTCTTTGTATTCTTTATTATTAAATGCATTGTTCCTGGCTAAGTTCCTATTTTTTGTCATGAGAAAAAGGTAGCAATACTGTTATTACAAAACCATGACTTTTTGGAACCCGTTTGTATTCAAACAACACAGATCTCCTTGCCTCTGCAGTTCCCTAACACCATTCTCTTAATGACTCTGCAACAGCTATCACGCCACCTGTGAATCCTGGCTTCTAATGACTCAAAAATCCTTGTTATGCTTTGTTTATGTTGATCACAAACGCAAGTCTTACCAGAGTGTTAAAAAAATTGTGAATGATAATTTGTTTTATGATCACTAAAGCTACACGGGGAATTTTACGGTGTAAACACAGATCAACATGTTTTCTGTTGGACTCTTTAGGCTAATTGCTGCCTCCCTAGAATGTAATCTCTTTGTTGTTGTTGCTGTTGTTGCTGTTGTTGTTGAGATGAGGCCACACTTTGTCCCCCAGGCTGAAGTGCAATGGTGCTATCTTGGCTCCCTGCAACCTCTGCTTCCCTGGCTCAAACTGTTCTTCAGCCTCAGCCTCCTGAGCAGCTGGGATTACAGGCATGAGCTGCCAACATTTGGCTAATTTTTTTGTATTTTTGCAGAGACGGGGTCTTGCCATGATGCCCATGCTGGTCTTGAACTCCTGAGCTTAAGACAATCCACCTGCCTTGGCCTCCCAAACTGCTAGGATTACAGGTATGAGCCTGCTTAGCCTGTTTAAATGTTAAGTGCATGTACTTGTAAGTAGGTACATAAGAAGATAAAAGAATAGGCTCCAAGCCCCAGGAAAATTTAAGCAAAGTCTTCATAATTTAAGTCTTCACAATTTAAGTCAAATCAAGTCTTCATGAGCCTAATCTCTTTTCATGCTGTACCCTCCGCCACCTTCACTCCTCACCCACGGGTACCAGTGGGCAGGATAAGTGAGAAGCCTGTAAGCCAAGCTGGAAGAGCTGTCCCAATCCCACAAGAAAAATCCCTCTGTTTTAAGACTGACTCAAGACAGTAGGAAGTCACATCATCGACTGCAGCAAAAGATTTGCTACAAAGGCCTGTTTGTGTTGTAGAGCAAGGTTCTCAAAAGGCCTCAGAGGGGCCAGGCCTAGCCTGCCCCAAGGACTGCCTGACACACGGTGCACAGCTGCAGGGGTGAGGAGGCCACCACAGGGGCCAGATGTGGAGCTCATAGGTCGAAGTTCGCTTTCAGTTTACTGTCCTCCCCTGCTGCATGCTGAAACCCAAGGGTAAGAGGTGGCTTTCAGTAGCATAGATCCCTGAACATGTGCTCTGACATGAGAGCCACCCCAGGTCATCGTGACCGCCATTCTGATAGCTAGGCTATGCACCATCTTGCAAAAAATATATACTGTGAGGGCCAAGTAGAGGAATCTGCTTACCAGGACCAGGCCATAGGCTTGAGTCCCAGAGCTCCTTGGGGCATCTTGTTGAACCCATGTGTGGGCAGGAGTGGAGGAGAAGAGCCCCCAGATAGGGAGATGTGGGACAAAGGCCCATGTGCATTGTTTTCTGGGCTCAGAGAAGCTGACCTGGATGGCTCAGCCATCTTGGTCAGTCTTGGGCGCTACAGGGGGACTTAGAAATTTTCTGGAAAGGATGCCCAGAGACATCCTGGGCATGTCTAAACTGGGTGCCCAGAGACACAGGTCAAGATACTGCCAGCCTGGCCAGTCTCAGGATGCTGGAGGGGGATTTAGGTAATTTTCAGTAAGGTAATTCCAAGCTGGGAGGGTGGGGGTTCCTGTGCCCAGACCTAAGGGTGGTACTAAGGTTATCAGCACCTGGTATACTTTGGTATACTTTTGACCTTCCCTGGGTATTGCATGTTAGCCTCTTTAGGTGAAATAATTTCCTCAATCTCCAGTTTGTATTTTTAGAAATGACTAAAAAAGACCAAGCCTGTTAAACAACCAAATCACCTTAAATTCTTTCTAACTTAATAAAAATTATACAGTTTTCTTAACCTATAACCACCTCTATTTTTATGGAATGAACTGAGGCTCTGGTGAACGTATAGCATGAGACTGGCTTCAATACGTTTGGGCGTACTGAAGGCAGCAAATCCTTTTGTATTATTGATAAACGTGAAGGATTACCGTTATTCCTTCTATTCTCCTATGCTAGAGTACAATTTGGGGAGTGTCCTGACAATTCTTATTAGGTAATTATCCCTCAAGGATTTTTGCAAGGACAACAGGAGGACACATAACGTTGTGTTGTGTTTCAGTAATTCAGCAGTCATATGTGTTATCCTCTGGAAGAGGGATTATCAAGCTTCCATCCATATGCTGATTGACCATTTACAAAATATAATGGTTTGAGTTGCCTGGATTATTGCATCAGCCTTCTAAATGTTCTGCTGGCAGCCTCTCTTGTCCTCCTCTAACTGACCAGATAATCCACAAATGCAAATCTACTCATGTCCCTTTCACTTGTCACTTTAGTGGCCTCATGTCGTGCCTCATTCCCTCTCTCTGGCCTTCTTGATGCTGTCTCTTGCCCATATACTGTTTGTTCCTCAAGGAACATTCTACCTCTGTATCCCCATTGGGCTTGGCTAAATTATCTTGTCTTTTGTGCCTCGACTTAAATTTTCCTTTCTCTTAGCTTTCTCAATGTTCCCAGACTCGTCTTTCTCTTATTACAAAAATCACACTCTAATGTCATTTTTTTTTTATTGGCCTCTACGTCTCAACAGAAAGTCAACTGTGACAGTAGGAATTGTGTCTATGCCGGTCTCCATCAACAATCCTTTGCCTAGCCCAATTTAACAGAAAATTGTGGATGAATAGACTATATAATGGTTACAACTGTATGAAGCGAGCGTTCTATTAGCCTCATTTTACAGCGAGAAAGATGTGGCTCGCCAAAGTAAACAGCTGGACTTCAGAGTTTAGCAGCTGTCCAAGCTCTGCCTTTTTCCTTCCTACAAACCTCAGAAAACACCCAAAATATCCCGTCTTGAAGCTTCAGTGTTTTTCATGGCAATGATCTTGACGATCACTCCAAAAAATTTAGCAGGAAGGCCATGATGTGTCATAAAAGGTGGATAGGAGCGTATGAAATCCTCAGAATTCTCTGTATCTTTAGCGTGATGGTAGTTGTAGCATCCCAGTTACCATCATCTCTAACGTGCCTCAGCCAAGTCAGGAACGTTTCTTGAGTTGATCTGTATGTTCTGACTCAGGAATTCTTTTCGTTTGTTTTTAATTTTTATATTGCCTCCATTTAATTTTAATACAAACATACAAACTGCTACGTCAACACAAGTTATTTGCTTAATTCCTAATTAACTTCACTTCCATCCTCGTTTTTCCAATCTTATTGAGGCATAATTGACAATAAAAATTGTATATATTCAAGGTTTACATGATGTTTTGATACACCTATACACTGTGAAATGATTTCCACAATCCAACTAATTAACATATTCAGCACCTCACATAGCTACCTTTGTGTGTCGTGTGTGTAGAGAGAATACTTAAGATCTACTCTCTTAGCAAATTTCAAAAACACAGTACATTATTCTCAACTACTGACTCAGGAATTCTTAATATCCTTGCACAGATCTTGAAGAGCCTCCAGGCTCTGCGTTCTTTGATGAAAAAATGACTCGACACTCCTAACCTATTCAATTTACCATGGCACTCCTCCATCAAAGAAAAACAAGGAAGCCATCCAGCTTTGTTCTGGACTCAGCAGCTAAGATGACATGAGCTTCATCGCAAAGCATAGTTCTATGTCATGTCTATTCGATGAATCCAATGTTGCTGGTCCCTTAATAAAATAATTTGTAACATAAATGAGACTGCACATGTTTTTCCTGTTTGGTGCTGAGAACAAAGCTGCCCAGTTAGAGAAAATATGAATCCCACTGTTCCAATGGCTCCTGTAAAAATGTCTTGGGGTATATATAAAAGTGTCTTTTGCTCTCTTGGAGTTTCAATTGCTCCAAAAAGCTCTACATATTATCTATGATATCTATTTGTGTATCTCATCTGGAAGGATACATATGCAAATGTTATTGGGATTATACGTTTCATAAGAAAATCTTCCATGACCTTCTCCATCACTACCTCGGGGGTCCAGGACTGTTAACACTACTGGAGAGCATTGTATTTCACAGAGATTTCAAAGCAGTGCACATAACATCTGAATGTTGCATTTTATCACAAAGACGAGGAAGAGGAAGAATACTGGACTGCTCTGTCTCTTGCTGTCCTTAAATGTCAGTGTAATAGAATGTGAAAGAATCAAAGCATAGTCTAACTCAGACAGAGGAGTCCCCAGTCCCCCTCAACGCTAAAACAACTAAGCAAACTAAGACAAAGATGAAATCAAAGTGGTTTCAAAGAAAGGATCAGGTCACAAGGACAGAGAAATACTGGGTTATGCCCTTGGTCAGAATTCCTGATAGGGGCTGGACATGATGGCTCACACCTTAATTCCAGCACTTTGGGAGGCTGAAGCTGGAGGACCACTTGAGCCCAGGAGCTTAAGACCAGCCTGGGCAATGTAGCAAGATCCCATCTAAATAAAATATATTTTTAAAAATTAGCCAGACGTGGTGATGTGTGCCTGTAGTGTCAACTACTTGGGAGGCTGAGGTGAGAGGATCATTTGAGCCCTGGAAGTCAAAGCTGCAGTGGGCTATCGTTGTACCACTACACTTCAGCCTGGGTGATAGGGTGAGACCCTGACTCTAAAAATAAAAAGGAATTTCTGATAGGAAGACCAAACATATTCTGACAAAGGTAGACAGACATGACAGGTGTTTGGTATAATCACCCCACAAGTTACAGATATGTAATTAAAGTTCATTTTGGTTACAGTGTATCCAATTGAACTCTTAGATGTTTAGTGTTTTCCCCTTGACTTTGCTCTTAATGTTTCCTGAGGAGGCTGGGGCTAACACATGCTAACACACACGCTTTGTTGGATTTACAGAGTGAGTTCTGTTTTTTTAAATACATGGTTTTATCTTAAGTTGGAGGATCTGGAAATTCTTGGATGGAGAATAGACAGTGAAAGCTGATCCTTGCCTCCTTTCCATGGGTCATATGTTTGCTACAATTGTTTCCACTTTCCCTTTTTTTTTTTTTTTTTTTTTTTTGAGATGGAGTCTCGCTCTGTCGCCCAGGGTGCAGTGCAGTGGCGCGATCTCGGCTTATTGCAAGCTCCGCCTCCCGGGTTCACACCATTCTCCTGCCTCAGCCTCCCGAGTAGCTGGGACTTCAGGCACCCGCCGCCACACCCGGGTAATTTTTTTGAATTTTTAGTAGAGACGAGGTTTCACCGTTTTAGCCAGGATGGTCTCAATCTCCTGATCTCATGATCCGCCAGCCTCAGCCTCCCAAAGTGCTGGGATTACAGGCGTGAGCCACCGCGCCCGGCCTCCACTTTCTGTTTTCTTAAACCAGACTTGCTTTATTCATTTACATCACCTGCCTGTTGCATTTAGACCCAGGAATTTGCAACCTCTCTTCTACTGGGACTGTCCTCCCGTCTATCTCTACTTCTTCAAATTCTAGCCATCCTTCATGGTCTATCTCAAAGGTCATCCTTTCTTTCCTTTCCCCAACAATCAGATGTGAGTCTCACCCCCTTGCAATAGACAACACTGGTTACACTTCTTTTGTAGTACATATTCAGCAATATTATTACTCTTAGTCATATTACACTTTATATTGTCCTCCTGACTATAATGTAAAGTTTATAAACTTACACATTCATTCATCCATTCATTTGGCAATTTATTAAGTACTCGATGCCACACACTAAGGTTAAGTGCTGTGGATATTGCAGTAAATAAAAGAAACACTACAGGCCCTCAAGGTGGTACCTGAGCGCAGGATCAGCCATGTCTTCATTGCTTCTGCTGCAGAGCCTAGCAAAGTGTCTTCTACTTGGTACATACTCAGTTGGCATTTGTTGAAATAAATTTAGATGTAGCCATTTACATTTACAAAGTGTCTTCTATTTGGCAATTCTAGTAACCTTGTTTATGTCATTCTATTAAATAAAAGTATTTGAGCTATATTTCTTCAAAAGCACTCTGAAAATCAGATTGTTTGTTAATATATACTAACCATTAAACATTTCTTCTCCCATTGCAGTTAACACTGAGTCACTAAGGCTTTATCCGGGAATAGTACTCAAAGTGCTCAGATGTTTCTTTAAATTCATTTACCTGGGTAACTGCTGAAAGAGAGGCGACTACTGCTGGTATCTTTATCTTTGATGTTGAAGTCCCAGTGTTTATATATCCTGAGCATGGCTGCGTACGTGTACCAGCTTGAGTGAGCAAAAAGGATGTTCTCAAACCCGGGAAGAACCTACAGCCAGAATCATAGTGGATTACACAGATGTACATAGCTAACTGACTGCAATTGTCTTAAGTATAAGAGGCATACAGGGATTGTGCCCTTTCAGGTAAGTGTTTATTGCTGTATTGATTACTGGAAAATATGGCCAAGGAATCAAGATTAACCTTTAATGTGGCCCCAAACAGACTCTTCCTTCTAACATTCAAAATGGAAGACTCTAGCTGGGCATGGTGGCTCACGCTCAAAATCCCAGCACTTTGGGAGGCCAAGGCAGGCGGATCACTTGAGGTCAGGAGTTTGAGACCAGCCTGGCCAAAATGGTGAAACCCTGTCTATACCAAAAAAACAAGAAAAATGAACCAGGCATGGTGACACACCGCTGTAGTCCCAGCTACTTGGGAAATTGAGGCAAGAGACTAGCTTGAACCTGGGAGGCAGAGGTTGCAGTGAGGCGAGATCACACCACTGCACTCCAGCTGGAGCATCAGAGTGAGACTCCAGCTCAAAAACAAAACAAAACAAAAAAACAAAATGGAAGATTCTAGAAGGTGGAAGTGGCGCAGGTGCACACAGCATGGGAGGAATGGTGGAAGAAACAGATGTAACATCATGTACTTAAAATTCTCTCTATCAAAGTTACTTCCAGTTCTTAACTTCTACCACTGAAGAACTCATGAGCTGATATACTGTTATAGCCAGGAGTGATGAGATGTTGCTATACTTGGGCGCTATATAGATAAAGTCTGTAAGAACCAGAACAAGGCAAAAGGAGCTGCTATGTCTTACCTTAATAAGAGCGGAGCAATGTCCCATGTCCCATCTCTTAAAAACCTTTAGGCTGCTGCTGTTTGTGGGAGAGAGTGAGGGAATCAGATCCAATAAATCTCCAACAGCATTCAGGAACTGAATCTGGAACAGGGTCATTGGCTAGGAAAGGACAAAGACTGCACTTAACATCGATTTGTGACAGACATCTTTTCCTGTTTTTCCTCTCGTTAGGGTCCCATTAAATTATTCCCTTGCAGGCTGTGCGCAGTGGCTCACACGTGTAATCCCAGCACTTTGGGAGGCCGAGGTGGGTGGATCACGAGGTCAGGAGACCGAGACCATCCTGGCTAACATGGTGAAACCCCGTCTCTACTAAAAATACAAAAATTAGCCGGGCATGGTGGCAGGCGCCTGTAATCCCAGCTACTCGGGAGGCTGAGGCAGGAGAACGATGTGAACCCAGGAGGTGGAGTTTGCAGTGAGCCAAGATCACGCCACTGCACTCCAGCTGGGTGACAGAGTGAGACTCTATCTCAAAAAAAAAAAAAAAAAAAAAAAAAAAAAAATTATTTATTTCCGAAGAGTCTCTTATGCTAGATTTTTATTGTAGTTTATAAAATAATTTTTATGGCTTTATAGTTTAGAAGAGCTGTTTTGGCATGTTTTGATAGCCACAGAATTTGGGAGTGGCTCCTTGGAGAGTAAAGTAGAGCTTTCTGTTTGCAGTCTACAGCAGTGCTTCTCAAGCTCGGCACTATTGACATTTTGAGTCAGTTAATACTTTCTTTTCGGTTGTTGTGCATTGTGAGATGTTTAGCATCATTCCTGGCCTCTACCCACCAGGTATCAGTGGCAACTTCCCAGTTTTGGCAACCAAAAATGTCTCCAAGACATTGCCAAGTGTCCTGTGGAGAGAAACCACTCTTAGATAAGAACCACTGCTACACAGCAAAAACATTCAACTAAGAAGCTTTTGGTTTTGATTGTGTGTTAACCGTCAGACCAACTGACTGGCCAGCATTAACTTTGAAGCAGTTATCAGATTGTACTTGAACATGAACTTTGTGGAAACTGGAGAGCACTGCTCCAGGAAGATTCAGTCTGCTGCAGCAGGTCCGGGTTAGGCGTCAACAAATTGGTTTGGGGGTAGAGGTGGTGGGAAGACAAACACAAATAACATTTTAACCGAAAAACTAAAACCAAAGCAAAAACTCAATCTAATTTTTATTTATATAAATATCATCATCTCTGTTTTGTTTGTTTGAATAAGTTACGCATTTATTATTCAAGATTTAAAAAATTATAATAATGTTTATAGCAGAAGGTCTCCTCCTTTTCCTGTTCTCCATTTGTTCAGGTACTACCATTTCTAGTTAATCATTTTGCTAGTTTTTTTGCATATACTGCCAGTTTTTTGATTTTTTATTTTTCCCTATTGGCACCGTGATCTTGGATCCAGAGTTTTGAAAATGTCTTGTAAATACAATTTTTAAAAACATACATGGTAGTGTGTTACATGCACTGTTGTTCACCTTGATTTTTTTTTTTTTTGCCATAATATCTTTCATTTCATGTTTTGGGGATGTTTTTATATTGGATGTAAAAATTGTCCTCACTCTTCTTTTTATTTTTATTATTTATTTATTTCCTTATTTTTGAGACAGAGTTTCACTCTTGTTGCCCAGGCTGGAGTGCAATGGCGCGATCTCAGCTCACTGCAACCTCCGCCTCCTGGGTTCAAGCGATTCTCCTGCCTCGGCCTCCCAAGTAACTGGGATTACAGGTGCCCGCTACCATGCCCAGCTAATTTTTGTAGTTTTTTGTAGAGACGGGGTTTCACCATGTTGGCTGGGCTGGTCTAGAACTCCTGACCTCAGGTGATCCACGCACCTTGGCCTCCCAAAGTGCTGGGATTACAGGCGTGAGCCACCGCACCTGGCCTGTCTTCACTCTTCTAAGCAGCATTCCAATGTATGGATGTTTTATAATATTTTTAACTAGTCTTTTCTTTGATGAATTTTCAAGTGGCTTCTAGTCTTTTGCTATTATAAACAATGCCACAATAATTAATCTTGGACACATCATTTTGCTTATGTTTGAGTCTATGTGTGGGATAAATTCCTAGAAGTGATTTAGATTTTAATAGATATTGCCAAATTGTTCTCATACAAATTGTTTAAATTATACTCTTCTGGCCGGGTGCAGTGGCTCACGACTGTAATCCCAGCATTTTGGGAGGCCGAGTCCGATGAATCACCTGAGGTCAGGAGTTTGAGACCAGCCTGGCTAACATGGTGAAATCCCATCTCTATTAAAAATACAAAAATTAGCCGGGCGGGGTGGTGCATGCTTGTAGTCCCAGATACTCAAGAGGCTGAGGCACGAGAATTGGTTGAGCCCCGGAGGCGGAGGTTGCAGCTGAGATCAAGCCACTGCCCTCCCGCCTAGGCAACAGAGCGAGACTCTGTCTCTAAATAAATAAATAAAACTCTTCCATCCTCAATAACATATTAAACATTTAGTTTATCTCCAATCTCATAGGTGCAAAACAGTATCCCACTGTAATTGATATTTGCATTTCTTTTGTTATACTGTATAATATATCCATACGTTGGAATGCTGCTTAGAAGCGTAAGGACAGATGATATTACACATCTGAAAGAATAAAGATGTATACATACAATTTAAGGAAAAATAAACAAACACCGATGTAGTCAACTCACAGTTTAAAAAATGGAACATCAGCAGTGCCTTAGAAGTCTCCAATCTCATCTCTCTCCTTTCCTGCCAGCGGTCACCGCTATGCTAAATTTTGTATAGCTCATTACCTGCCGTTGTATTATTTATCACCTACATATAATATATTTATCACCTATATATATATATATTTTTTTTTTAAGATATATTTTTAAAACTCTACCTTTTTTTGAATTTGCACAAAGAGTCATATTGTATGGGCTGGGTGCAATGGCTCATACCTGTAATCCCAGCACTTTGGGAGGCTGAGGCGGGTAGATCATTTGAGGTCAGGAGTTCAAGACTAGCCTGGCCAACATGGTGAGACCTCATCTCGACCAAAAATACAAAAATTAGTTGGACGTGGTGGCTCACGCCTGTAGTCCCAGCTACTTGGGAGGATGAGGCAGGAGAATCACCTGAACCCAGGAGGCAGAGGTTGCAGTGAGCCAAGATGGTGCCACCGCACTCCAGCTTGGGTGACAGAGCAAGACTCTGACTCAAAAAAAAAGGTTAGAGTCTTACTGTATGCATTTTTCTGTAACTCACTGCTTTCACTGGACATTATTTAGACATGTATCAACATATATGTGTATATACACACATATATACATACATATACACACAGACACAGACATGTACATGTATATATGTGTGTATATATGTATGTATATATGTGTGTATGTATACATATATACATATATACAATGTATACATATATACAATACATACACAATATGTGTATGTATACATATATAAATATATACAATATATACATTGGACAAAATAGACAAAAAGTTCAAAGGAAAGCTGTGCACTTAATTTTATATATATATACACACACGGATCAAAATAGGCAAAAAGACAGTTATATAATATACATATTTTGTGTATATATACTGGCAAAATAGACAAAACATAATAAATGTAATATGTTACATAATATACATATTATATACACATATACTGGCAAAATAGACAAAAGGTTATATAATATACTTATTTCATTTATACATATATTATCCCAGGAAACAAAATATCCACAATTTTTGGAAGTATATCAAATGGTACATTGGAAGCCTCAGTGAGTCAGTCAGTAAAGCTTTCCCCCAGAATTATAATGCATATGTGTTTGTGTGGATATGTGTTTACATGAATGTTGTGGAGTGTGGGAAACATAGAACTTATATACTTAAACATCTTGTCTTAATGAGCATGCAGTCTAAAACACTAGTTTTATCAGATTAGTTAAAAACCCAGTACATTCACACCACGCTTTTTAACCTAATCCTGAGCCCAGTATTATGGGAGATTGAACACACACAGAAACAAGTTGGTTTACTTGTGTTTTGGGCTTGTAATTTTGTAAATTAGGTGCTACAATATGACAGCTATGACGGTTCTTGTCTGTTAAGGAATTTATACTGTAGTTCTACTTTGATCTGCTTCTAAACTGGAATGTTATTTTAAAGATAACATTCAATATCCTTACCATACTGTGTAAATTCTGAGAAGCTTGTTTAAAATCCTACCTTTGTCCCTTCTAAGATAGCCCTCCTCTTTGCTCCTACGTAGAGACCATCTATTTGTGCCATTACATAGCCTGTATGTCTCCAAAATGAGTCATCCTTGTATGCTTTGATATTTTTCCGGGTCCACTTATCTTGCTTCCTGGAAGAGAAATTAGATTTGCACTACAGTCGCAATAGTTACTCATTCAAAGGTAAATCAAACCAGCATTGAGAGATTATATACTCAGACACTTATGCTAATGTGATTTCAATTCTAGATCTGGTAACACTCCAGTCACTCAAAGAATTTCAGGGAAAATTCTAACTGATTTTTAATTTCTCCCTAGGGTTTTGATTCTTCTTTCACAGCTTCTTCTGTGCTGTGTCTAGAACAAAAGCATACGTGTGATGCTGACCTACCTGTGATACGAGACCTAAACATGTCGAGGAGAGACTATCCAAATGCATTTTGTGTAAAACCACAATGTTTCACTAAGTCAATAAAGACACGTTGATTAACCTTACTTTTAGTTGTAGAAGTAGTAAAGTTAAACAACCGGACAAAATCTAAGGGCAAGGTGCTTGATATCGGTTTGTATTTCTTTCAGATCATTTGCATAGCTTATGATTCATTCCGTTTCAGTTGTTATTAGGAACTGCCTCAATGCCTCTGTCCCAACATGGTAGCAAAAATGTCATTTTTTAATGGTCCTTTCATTCTTCCAGTTCTCTGAATTTTCATGGGATGATTTGATATAACTTTGTATACTGAAAACTATTTCTGACTCGTTCAGGCGATCACTAGATCAGTCTTAGAATAATGTCCTTGCTTCATGATATCTAGCCCAGTGGTTTTTCACTGAAGCTCTATACGACTTTGAGCATTTCATGAAGAGGTTGCTTAGAGTGCAATTTGGAGGGCCAACCCAAGAGCCTTTCTGTCCCCAAATTAATCTCCTGTCATCCCACAAGTGTAAACACATTTAAAATTTTAGTCTTCAGAAAACTCTATTAAAATGGAAATATTCTCAGAGGGTGTTAAGAATTATGACTTTAGATATTATTGAAGACCTCAGTTAGGATTAGTTGCAGGCTCATGAAAAGGAAACACCTTAAAGAGTGAGGAGAGGGGATCCCTGCAAGAAGGAGAAGGGCCTCCATGAGGAAGAGATCCAGGGACTTAACACTGATACTTTACACTGGTGATGTTCCTCTAACCGTGTCAGCAATTGATTATGCGATACTCAACCTTTGAAAGAGCTGACATTAGAGAGCATGTTGTTCGCAACCAGTTTTCATGCCATTACCAAAAAGTGCTATCCCCTACTACAAGAACAACTCTAGAGTCCTGCTAAAGAGATTTAAAAAGAAATTGGCAAAGAAAAAATTGCTGGTTGAAATTACAGATTCAGTCCCTGCAGCATTAAAAAACAACGAAAAGAGAAAAGCTATTGTACGTACTCCATAAAATCCTGCACTTCATCCATGATGGAAGGTTTCCTGATCAGCTGCGGGTAGAGGTTTGTGTAGTGGTCATTCATGTGCCTGAAATGATACATGAAAATTACCACATTTCTATTTTTATTCTTGGATTTCTCCATCACAGTAAATTATTCAATCATTTGGCTAACTAGGATGTCCCTAATTACAAACTCTCCCTACTATCTTTTTTCCTTAATAAATGCACAGTTTCAAATTGAGAAATATTTACAACATATAGAAAAGGAGAGAATGTCGAAAACACCCAAGTATTCACCACTCAACTTTATTAAATTATTATATTTTGCCACATTTGCCACATATATTTAAAAAATCAAAAGAGTAGAGTCAAAGCCCCTGTGTGCACTTCCTGATGCTAATTCTTTTCCTTTCTCCCAAGAGGTAATAACTTCAGTCTTGAATCTGATTATTCCCATGCATGTTTTTATGCAATTACTACATATACATTTAACCATAAATAATGCATAGAATTATCATGTTCACAGCACACTATAAAAAAGATCATACTCATCACTCTTATTTATCTCAATATGATTTTTGAAGAAATATCTATGTTATCTGCTACTTAAATTTATTCTTTTTAACTGCTGATACTATTCCATGGTATGACCATATTCATGTATGCATTCCCATGATGGACATTTAACCAATTTTTTATTTCTTCCTATTATAATGCAACTTCAAATGTTTTTGTATATGTCTTTTCTTTCACACATTTGCGTGTTCTTCTAGGATATGCACACACACACACACACACATACATACACATGTGAATAATAGTTGGGGTAAGTATTCTATATACCTATAAAGTAACTAGATATTTCCAAATTGTTCTCCACAGTAATCCTACCAATTTATATCCCTACTTACTACATGTTCGACTTCTCCTTCTTCCACAGCCTTACCAACACTTCATATTGTGAGACTTTTCAACTTTTAACAATTTGATAGGTTTTAAACAGTCCCTCCATTTAATTTCCATTCTTCATAAGATTATTGGGCATTTGTAATTCTTTATTTTAAAACTTAAAAAAATTAAAAATGTTTCATATGGTGTACAGTTAATATTTCTAATTGATTAAAATAATCCACTTACATTTACTGGGATTTTAATATTCTTGGAGTTCTTTCTTTCTTTTTTTTTTTTTTTTGAGACGGAGTCTCACTCTGTCGCCCAGGCTGGAGAGCAGTGGTGCGATCTTGACTCACTGCAAGCTCCGCCTCCCGGGTTCATGCCATTCTCCTGCCTCAGCCTCCGGAGTAGCTGGGACTACGGGCGCCTGCCACCACGCCCGGCTAATTTTTTGTAATTTTAGTAGCGATGGCGTTTCACCGTGTTAGTTAGCCAGGATGGTCTTGATCTCCTGACCTCGTGATCCGCCCGCCTCAGCCCCCCAAAGTACTGGGATTACAGGCGTGAGCCACCACGCCCAGCCTCTTGGATTTATTTCTATAATCTTTTCTGTTTTCCATTTATTATCCCTTCATTTGTCCCCGTCCCCTCTTTTATGTTTTCTTTGTTTAGATAATACTTTTGTTATTTTCTTTTCAGTTCTGCTGATTTAAAACCTATAGAATGTATTTTTATTCTTAACATTAAAAAGATATAACGAAAGTCTAAATGACTTTTATATTTCTCTCTTCCTCCAAACATAAAGCATATTTTAGCACATTTTAACTACCCATTGACATCCTCCATCATGTTATTGCTCAAAGATTTAGTTTTACCTTTTTAATTAAAATTTTTTATTTAAAAATTATTTTCTTAGGCTGAGCACAATGGTTCACACCTGTAATCCCAGCACTTTGGGAGGCCGAGGTGTGCGGATCATGAGGTCAGGAGTTTGAGAACAGCCTGGCCAACATGGTGAAACCCCGTCTCTACTAAAAATACATATACACAAAAATTAGCCAGACCTGGAGGCATGCACCTGTAATCCCAGCTACTCCAGAGGCTGAGGCAGGAGAATGGTTTAAACCTGGGAGGCGGAGGTTGCAGTGAGCCAAGATCATGCCATTGCATTACAGCCTGGGCAACAGAGCAAGACTTCATCTCGGGAAAAAAACAAAAAATATTTTCTTTTTAACCTTTACAATTAAATTGTATTAATTTTTTTTTTTGTTTCTTGTATTAATGATTGTTCCTTATATACCACACTTTCCCTCCTATTATACTTGGTAAAGTATAGCCTCCAACAGTTTAATGAAGTCTTTGGGTGGTAAACTGTTTTAATTTATGTATCTGAACATATTATTATTTTGCCCCTCCTCCTGGATGATTTAAACGGTTATAGCATTCTAGTTAGATATTTCTCCTCAATACTTTTAAGATAATATCTTGATGTCTTCTGACACTATTGCTGATGATCCGCAATGTGCTTCCTAGCTGAGATTCCTTTGTAGTTAATGTCTTCCCTTTCTAATAGCTTTTAAGATGGTTCCCTTTATCGTCAATTGTCTGCAGTCTCATCTGCTGCATTATAGCAATTTAAAAGGCTGTGCCTTCCAAATAAGGACTTGTGTTTTCTGTTTTTTGTGTTATATTTGAGACAGAGTCTTGCTCCATCACCCAGGCTGGAGGGCAGCCGTGTGATCTTGGCTCACCGTAACCGCCGCCTCCCAAGTTCAAGCAATTCTCCTGCCTCAGCCTCCCGAGTAGCTGGGACTACAGGCGTTTGCCACCATGCCTGACTAATTTTTGTATTTTTAGTAGAGATGGGGTTTTGCCATGTTGGCCAGGCTGATCTTGAACTCCTGACCTCAGGTGATCCATCCACCTCAGCCTCCCAAAGTACTGGGATTATAGGAGTGAGCCATTGTACTGGGCCTGTTTTTTCCATTTTGATAAATTCTCAGCAATTACCTTGTCAATTATTGCATATCTGCAATTGCCTCTAGTCTCTTTTTCTGAAACTCCTAATAGGTCTATATGAGAGTTTCTCAATCTAATTGCTATGTCTAATAACAGTTTTTTCATAAGTTTTAACCTTTATCTCTTTGGGCTGTGTATCGTATAAATCCCTCAATACTAATATCCGATTCAGAATTTTTTATCTGATTGTATCTAGTCCAGGGTTTGTCTATATATTGAGATGTTTAAAATTTTAACTTCTATAATTTTCTTTTACATTTCTAACAAGCTCTTTTAAAAAATCCATCTTTTTACTTCTTACTCCTTGTTTAACAAATTCTCCAAGTTTTCTTTCAATTATAACTTAAAGCACCCTATGCAAATTTAAGGCCTTTGTTAAACCATTCTGAAAATTAATCTGGAGTATACTCACATTGTTGATTTTGTTAACTATCTTTCAATTTCTTTGTGGATTTTGGAACTTTGGTGTGTAGGCATTTTTCTTCCCCCCGCCTGTCTCTCTCCTTCTCTCCCTCCCTCTTTCCCTGCAAATGCCTCCATCTGAGTCCTAGGAACCAGGTCTTACAGTGCCTTTTTGGGTCTTCCATCCTATGGAATATTGCAGCGATATTTGTAAATAACTAAACCAGCATGTGAATGATTTGGCTTTTGGTTGCCACCACCTCCCCACTCCCAAGCTTACCGTTTCTTATAAATCTATAGGCTAGGACTCACATCACCAACACTATTTTGTGGCCTCCTTTCTACAAGCAGTTAAAAGCATCGAGGTTACTTCTGGCTCCCAGCCTTGACTCAGCTCACTCAAAGCATTGACGCTCTCACCCATCAGCAGGTGGCTGCCTCTGCTGGCTTCAAGCCAAGGGCCAGTAGATCCATATTTTATCACTTTGTTATCTGTTCAATTTCTGGTAGAAGAGACATTTAACCTTGTTCTGGAGCCCAGCTGTGTTACTATGAGGTTTTCTTTCTGCATATTTTTCCTATAATTTGCTGTAAGTTTAGAACAAAGAGGAAGTCCCTGCACCCTCTGGACTGAATGTTTACCTACAGTCCTCGTTCTGGTTTTTACCTGATGCTTTTCACTGATGTCGGGACTTTAGAATTGGAGGCCATGCTGGATTCCAAGAATGGGAATTTGGCTCCTACACTTTGAAACTTTAGATATTCTTTATCTAGTAGTTTTCAGAACTGAAACTAATAATCTGAGAATAGTTTTATTGCTGGTGAAGTACACAACATTATGATCCTTTGAAATTTTTTATTTTGTGGTACTGGAATTTAATAAACTTTACCTCATGAGAATTTTTTCTTCCAATTACCTGTGTATATATATTAAATTGAATCATCACATTAAACTATTATTTACATATAGTTTATGCTATCACATACCTTTGCTTTGATCCATTTAGTTACCTTCTACTACTTCTAAATACAAGAGCAAGAACAGCAATAAAGCTAGACAAGTGTGTAGGTGACAAGAAAGGGATCCTCTGTCCTGGCCTCATGCTCTTAAAATAAGTTATATGAAGGCCAGCACGGTGACTCACACCTGTAATCCCAGCAGTATGGGAAGCCGAGGCTGGTGGATTGCTTGAGATCAGAAGTTCAAGACCAGCCTTGGCAACATGGCAAAACCTTGTCTCTACTAAAAATACAAAAAACCAGGCATGGTGGCATATGCCTATAACCTCAGCACTTGGGTGGTTGAGGCACAAGAATTGCTTGAACCCAGGAGGCAGAGGTTGCAGTGAGCAGAGGTCATGACACTGCACTCCAGCCTGGGCAACAGAGCAAGGTTCCATCTCAAAAAAAAAAAATAAATAAGAGTTATATGAAAACAGTTTTATTTATTGGAAACAAATAACTTGTGGACTCTTCACTTACAATGTTCACTCAGGTAAAGAAACAAAAAATTCATACTTTTTATCCAAAGTCTTCCATCACTGCACCCTGCCTAGCTCCACCCAGAGTCCCAGATCCCCCAAATTTTTCAGTCTGTTTCAAGATAAGGCAGTGGTTCTCAACTGGCATGATTTTTCCCTTTAGGGAGCATTTCTGGAGACATTTTTGGTTGTCACACTGAGTGAGGGAGAAGGTGCCACTGGTAGCTAGTGGGTAGAGGCCACAGATGCTGCTGAAGATCCCACAAGGTACAGAAGAGCTTGCCACAGTGAAGAATGATCCAACCCAAAATGTCAATATTGTCTAGATGGGAAAATCCTTAAACAGAGGAACATTAATCCTGACTTGAGTGTCACTGCTGAGAGTGTCTACTACATAACCATAGACAAGACAGATGGAAATATACAGGAAGGTAACTGAGCCAGAAGTATTAAAATTTTTCTTCTGGTTTCTTTTTTTTAGATAGAGTCTCGCTCTGTCACCCAGGCTGGAGTGCAGTAGTGTGATCTCAGCTCACTGCAACTTTTGTTACAGAGGTTTAAGCAATTCTACTGCCTTAGCCTCCCAAGTAGCTAGGATTACAGGCGTGTGCCACCACAACCAGCTAATTTTGTATTTTTAGTAGACATGGGGTTTCACCATGTTGGTCAGGCCGGTTTTGAACTCCTGACCTCAGGTGATCTGCCCACCTCGGCCTCCCAAAGTGCTAGGATTACAGGAGTGAGCCACTGCCCCTGGCTTTTTTTTTTTTTTTTTTCTCTTGGGTGTGGAGACTAGCCTTTTTGATTCTGACATTCAGTACAGGGGGAGAGAAACCTCCACCTTGAGAAGTGGGGGCCTCACCTGATCCTGCCACACACAGAAGCTCCAGGGAATACAATCTTCTTGCAGTCTCTTCAGGTTGAAGCCCTTCTCTGATCCCTGGGCCTGGGACCCTACACTTCTGTGTGGCAGAGCAATGCAGTGTAACATTAAAGAATTCAGGCTTTGAGCTCTGAGTTTAAAGCTTGACTCCACTACTTCTAAGCTATATCTTACTAAAAGCAGGATTCCAACTTCTCTATGCTTCTGAATTCTCAACAGACACCCCACTAGTGTCAACCTCATGGATGAGTCAGGTTTAGTTTCAGTTCCTGCAGTGTGTAAAGTCAGTAAGTTTCCTGCTAAGTTGGCTGAGATTTTGCTCACCTTTACCTCTTCAACACCTCTTCTACATGTTGAGATCAGAAAGACATGTGCGCACCCATCTTCCCCAGAATATTTTTGCATGATGGCAATAACACATCATTCAGCACCTGTCATGTGCTACCTCCTACGCTCTCCTGTTTGGACTCCCTGAGTCAGAGACCATATTGGGCTCCTTTAGTGTTTCCCACAGTGATGAATCCATTTGTCTGTGGTAGCGGGGCATGCTCATGCAAACTCTGGGGCTAGACAGCCTCCTTTCCAATCCTGGCTCCTACTCACAAGCTTCGTGACTTTCAGCTAGTTACCTAACTTCCCAAGTTTTCATATAAATAATATGAAGATTATCATGATACACACCTCATGGTATTGTGGATTAAATAACTCAACGTATGTCAAATGCTTTGAACAGAGTCTGGCACATTGTAAATGGTAGATAATGGCTGGTTATCATCGTCTTTGGTATTTTGTGGTCAATTTTAAATTACAAATAATTACTATTTGATACATCATTAGAAATTTTTGAGAGTGGGCCGGGCACGGTGGCTCATGCCTGTAATCCCAGCACTTTGGGAGGCTGAGGCAGACAGATTGCCTGAGGTCAGGAGTCAGGACCAGCCTGGCCAACATGGTGAAACCCTGTCTCTACTAAAAATACAAAAATTAGCTGGGAGTGGTAGTGCATGCCTGTAATCCCAGCTACTCAAGAGGCTGAACCTACAGGATCGCTTGAACCTGGGAGGTGGAGGTTGCAGTGAGCCGAGATTGTGCCACTGCACTCAGCCTGGGTAACAGGTGAGACTGCATCTCAAAAAAAAAAAAAAAAAAAAAGAAGAAGAAAAAAAAATTGTTTTTTGAGATGGAGTCTCGCTCGGTCACCCAGGCTGGAGTGCAGTGGCGAGGTCTCGGCTCACTGCAAGCTCCACCTCCCAGGTTCATGCCATTCTCCCACCTCAGCCTCCTGAGTAGCTGGGACTACAGGCGCCCGCCACCATGCCTGGCTAATTTTTTTGTATTTTTTAGTAGAGACGGGGTTTAACCGTGTTAGCCAGGATAGTCTCGATCTCCTGACCTCGTGATCCGCCCACCTCCGCCTCCCAAAGTGCTGGAATTACAGGCGTGAGCCGCTTGTCTCAATATATTAATGTAACTAAAAGGAGTTGCCTTTGAAGAATGTAGTCAGGAACCAACTCCCTACGTTTCTTCCTATCCTCAGTGCCAGGCACAAGGTAGCAAAACAAGTGTTTGTCATGCTGAGTTGACTCATTCAAACTGTGTAATTCCAGAGGAAGGAGTTTCAGCAGCCGCGTGAACAACACAAGAGATCAGCTGCTTTATTAAAAACGAGAGAGACCAGGTCCCCATACGCTTATCACCATGCTTTCCAGATAGATTTCATGTCTCATTTTATTAAAAATCAATCCGTGATTATTTAACAGCCTTTATATCATACATGAGACATCAAAGGCTGAATCTGTAACTCTTAGGAACTGTCCAACAGAGTTAAAAATCAGAGGAAGACTCTTCAGTTTGGTCAAGGCTGCTACCATCACACTGCATTACATGGAAATATACCTCATACTTAGAATTTGTTTCTAATAGAACTGGAACATTAGAATTCTATTAAACCTAATTAGCATGTAATAAGTAACAGCTGGGAGCAAAGCACTATGCCAGACATCTGGGGTATATAAAGATTAACAAAATAGGGTGGCCGTCAAGGCACTAACAGGTGGTAGAGGAGAGAGCTGGAGCTCTAATCCAGTGGGAATGAAATCTTAAAAAGCTTCAAGAAGACAGCATTTGCCGGGTACGGTGGCTCACGCCTGTAATCCCAGCACTTTGGGAGGCCGAGGTGGGCGGATCACGAGGTCAGGAGATCGAGATCATCCTGGCTAACACGGTGAAACCCCGTCTCTACTAAAAATACAAAAATTAGCCAGGCGTGGTGGCGGGCGCCTGTAGTCCCAGCTACTTGGGAGGCTGAGGCAGGAAAATGACGTGCACCCGGGAGGCGGAGCTTGCAGTGAGCCGAGATGCGCCACTGCACTCCAGCCTGGGGGACAGAGCGAGACTCTGTCTCAAAAAAAAAAAAAAAAGAAGAAGACAGCATTTGAGATGGCCTTTGCGCTGCATCAAAGACTCTGCAGAGCAGAGGTCCTCTCAGGCTCTTGGTACCACATATACGGGAAGCCCCTCTTTGAGAAGGGTGGGAAAAGGACTACAGTCACAAACACTAGACAGAGTCGCCAGAGAGGTCATCTTTCATATTTAGGAAACCTCGGGCACTCTGTGCTCCAAGTAGAGAAGGACTGTTGGCAGCATTTCCATCCAAGGCCTTCCACACATGGTCCCCCTTTGCCTTTTGAAAACCACCGTCCTTCGATTGTTCAGCTGAAGCCTCCACTCCTCGTTCCTTGTTTTTGTTTTTGTTTTCTGAGATGGAGTTTCACTCTTGTTGCCCAGACTGGAGTGCAATGGCGCAATCTCAGCTCACTGCAACCTCCACCTCCTGGTTGGAGTGATTTTCCTTCCTCAGCCTTCCAAGTAGCTGGGATTACAAATGCATACCACCACACCAGACTAATTTTTATATTTTTAGTAGAGATGGGGTTTCGCCATGTTGGCCAGGCTGGTCTCGAACTCTTGACCTCAGGTGATCCTCCCACCTTGGCCTCCCAAGGTGTTGTGATTACAGGCACGAGACTCCGTGCCCGGCCACTCCTCACTCCTTGTAAATGCAACTTATTTCAGACTTAGCGCCTTTTTTCAGTACTCTGTTCCATTACATTCTTCTCAGAATGACTTTATCCCTCTTCCCAGCCAAACCCAGTAGTTCTCTTCTATCAAGCACCAGACCTACAACTCACTTCTTCCAAAAGCCTTCTTTCACTATTCTGGCCACTGGGGTGCTTTTCTCTCTTGTACTCTGTATTTATGGCTAACAAGCTCTTTTGAGGTTGTTCTCTGCAGTAGAGTTGCTAGCAAGAGTGACCCAGCTTTTCCTTAAGGATGTAGTTTTAGAGATTCTAGAGCTATCTCTGCCCCACTCCTGATCATTCGCCCGTGGGCTGCTGCTACTGGTCTGAAAGGAAGGCAGACTCAGATCCTCAAAGCCTACATCACAATTTGCAGGAAGTGTTTTTGTTTATTTGTTTTTAAAATTTTCAAAGGCTGACTTATACATCTCAACTTCTCTTGGAAAGGACACGGCAAAAAGGCAAATCAAACAAGAAAACAGTTTCTGAATAGTAGCTGAGTGTCTTTTTTTAAGAAACAAAATTACCAGCCTGGGAAACACAGTGAGACCTCATCTCTACTAAAAATAAAAAATTAAGCTGGGCGCGGTGGCTCACGCCTGTAACCCCAGCACTTTCGGAGGCCAAGGCAGGTGGATCATCTGAGGTCAGGAGTTTAAGACCAGCCTGACCAACACGGAGAAGCCCCGTCTCTACTAAAAATTCAAAATTAGCTGGGCGTGGTGGCTCATGCCTGTAATCCCATCTACTCAGGAGGCTGAGGCAGAAGAATAACTTGAACCTGGGAGGTGGAGGTTGCAGTGAACCGAGATCATGCCATTGCACTCCAGCGTGGGCAACAACAGTGAAACTCCATCTCAAAAAAAAAAAAAATTATTTGAATGTGGTGGCTCCCACCTGTAGGCTCAACTACTGTGGAGGCTGAGGTGGAAAGATCTCTTGAGCTCAGGAGGTCAAGGCTGCAGTGAGCCGTGATTGTGCCACTGCACTCCAGCCTGGTAACAGAGCAAGACCCTGTCTTAAAAATAAACAAACAAACAAATTAATTAATTAATTAATTAAATTTGTACTTTAATACAGGCCTGGCGTGGTGGTTCCTGCCTGTAATCCTAGCACTGTGGGAGGCCAAGGTGGGAGGATCATGAGGTCAGGAGTTCGAGACCAGCCTGGCCAATGTAGTGAAACCTCATCTCTACAAAAAAATGTAAAAATTAGCTGGTTGTGGTGGCGTGCACCTGTAGTCCCAGCTACTAGGGAGGCTGAAGCTCGAGAATTGCTTGAATCCGAGAGGCAGAGGTTGCAGTGAGCTGAGATTACACCACTGCACTCCAGCCTGGGCGACACAGAGAGACTCTAACTCAAACAAAACAAACAAACAAACAAACAAACAATTTTTACTCTAACACAGAAGTGTTTTTAAAAAGTTATTATTAGAATGCTTCTTTTTCTATAGATTTTTTGGTTAGTGGATAAAGTTACTGAAGAACAGGTCAATGCTTTATATAAAAAGTAAAGGTGAAATGATAAAGCCACCTTCAAAAGTGGCTGCTATGAGATGTTAAAGCTTATTTTTTTCTGAGACATAAGAACGTCAGAGGTGCCACCTTTGTCAAAGCCCTCTGAATCTCCGTGAGCTCTAAGAGTAACACCAACAGAAATATCCAAGGGAAACGTGCACTCTCAGAACATTCTCAGAGATTAGAGCTGCTTTCTGCAGATCACATAGTTTCCATTAATAACCCATTGTATATGTCACTCATGAGTTAATCTAACCTATTTATATTCACACAACTGTAGTTCAAATTGTTTCTTCCAACTCACAACTCAAATAACACAGAATTCAGTGGAAACAGAAGTGGATAAAGATGTGGAGAAGTTCAGATTTTTACCTGTATAAAATGGTTTTAAACATGTTTAAAAAATCTGATTCCGTTTACGAAGTTTTATACATTGATTGAATAGTATGCTGTTAAGGAGATTTGTATGGAAGAGTAAAAAAATTGGGTATAAAAATAAAAACAAAAATTTGTAGTCTGAATTTAAAAAGAGCAACCAGAGCCCAACAACTAGTCATTCGACATCTGATACAATCTCCAGTACTCAAAATAAATTAAGATTGACATTTCACTTACTATGACTAAGGCAGTAACAGCTCAAATAAAGTTTGGTGAAATTGCACTCAACAATCTAGGTCACAGAGAATAAAAGAGTCAAGCAAAGTCATCAAGACACTTTTTATATCAAAGGAGGGATGAGAGTTGATCAGATAAATTGCAACTTTATTTTCCTTAAAGCCTTCTTCTCTAAAAGGCATGTAGCCTGATTGCATTATTATTAATTACATCCTTGTTACTTTTATAAGGCCAAGGCAAGGACACTAGAATCAAGTAATAGTAGAACTAGAAGAAACATTTATTTTAGACTCATTATAATTTCAATTTAAAAATCTGCCCACATGGAGGTATTGTTTCAAGATGGCTGGAAATAAATGCACCAACTGTTTACTTTTAATTAATCTTCCCTGCTCTGTTGTTCTCAAGGAGCGACCCCACCTCTCATTTGCTTTCTACCAGACAACAAGTGACTAGTAGGCTGAAATGACTTTGCTGTCCTTTAAAATCATTTCATTTCTGGGTATGGTGGCTCACACTTGTAATTCCAACACTGTGGGAGGCCAAGATGGGAGGATGGCTTGAGGTCAGCAGTTTAGGACCAGCCTGGGCAACATGAGGAGACCCTGTCTTTGCAAAAATATATAAAATAAAATAGTTTCATGGGATAGGAAGATTTTTTTAAAAGTGCCATGAGAATTAAAGAGTGCCACACTTGGGGGTTTTGTTCCTTTTAGGCAGGTACTGATTATAGGAACAAATGCAATTCTGGGCCCATGCTTGTGGTCCCAGCTACTCAGGAGGCAGAGGTGGAAGGATTGCTTGAGCCCAGGAGATCAAGGCTGCAGTGAGCTATGATCGCCACTGCACTCCAGTGTTGCAACAAAGCGAGAACCTGTCCCATGCCCCACTGCCGCAAAAATGCAATTGTGATAATGTCTCTATCACACACGTGAAGAACTCCAGCTACTCTTCAGTTCTAATGTGCAACGCCAGGAAGATGAGAGTCACTGTGGAACATGGGAAGGACAGGGGTTGCCTGGCAGTGGCCCCACCATGACTGGGATACTTACGGGGCAGTGAGGTAACCCTCCAAAAAGCCAGCCACAAACATGATGATCTCATTGCTCAAGGCTTGAGAGCCATAGCCAGCTCTGATCTCCAGGATGCCCCAGCCTGTGGTTTCCACAGAGTTATTGTAAAAGCCATAGGCGTCCCCATTCTTGTCCATTATATTTTTGACTTCTACTGTCATTTCAACAGGCATCCAGTATGCAGTTGCATAGTAGACTCCTAGAAGAAAAGGGAATAATGATAAAAATGCCATTCAAATGAGCTGTGATGCGTTTTTTTTTTTTTTCTATGTATCCAACAGTTTCAAGACATTTGCTTTTAAAGATTTCCATTCTATTAGAATTGGGAAATCTGCCGTTATTGTTTGCCCTTATTCCAAGTGAGGAAAAACTGGAACCTTGATTAAGGTGGATAAGCTCAAAACACAAAGAGTAAGGTCAAACGTAGGGGTGTAGTTACAGCATCATAGAGATGAGCCTGAGTGCTTCACCCTTAGAGGGTGGGAATCTGGGCAGGGCTGGAGCTGGACCTTAAGCTGTCTTCTTGAGAGCTTGTTTGGAGGTTCTAGCAGGATAGCTGAGCTAGTTGTATACCCTTAACCGAAGACCAGTCCTCCTCTATCACGGATGATTGTCCTCTTTGACTGAGCACGCAGCTTCAGGAGGGATGCACGTGGAGGAGTGAGGGAGGAAGGGGACACCTGCCCAGCCAGCCAGATCAGCCAAATCAACCTGGCGGTCAATGGGGTGACAGATGTCGCAGCCAGATCGCCCTCACATCCAACGCCCACTTCTTAATTCAGACAAGAATAGGGCTCTTGTCCCTAGTCAGCAACTTCTTCCATTCCCCTTAACAGGTGGAACAAAACATCACCATTCTCAGGCTCCTTATCCTATGTCTCCTGCTTAATTCATCTAATGTCATAGGACATTAGATTCTTTGCAGAAAAAAAGTAGAAGCAAGTAGAAGCTATCACCTGTGACTCTGTCAGGTGTTGATAATTTTGTGGGTCCATCCCTACACAGTCCCTGAACTCATCACGCCCATCTCTCCGGAACTTCTGGTTCACCTCCATCCTTCGACCCATGCTCTGGATCTCACCCTCCCACCTTCTTTAGGAACTTTGTTCTATCCTCTATCCTCTTGCTCCTGTGCCCTAAAGCTCCTTCTCTCGGCAGTAGCTTCTCCCCCTTTGGCATACTTAACATGCTCCATTGTCTCATAGCTAAAAATAAACCACCTAACTACAGAAGCCATCTGGATCCTGTGACCCAATGGAGCTATTGCCGGAATCTCTCACTCCCTTCACGAAATCATTACAAAGTTTAAAAGTGTCCACACTGTATCAGGGACTGTTTTGAGTGCTGGTGACAGAGCTGTGAACATGACTGGCACAGTTCCAGGCCTCGCCTTTTGGAAAGAGGAATGCACTCACGCCCTGCACTTCCTCTTCTTGTCCCTTGCTCCAGCCGGCTGCAGTCTGCTCTCCACCTCCAGGATACCAACGCGGCTTCTGCCTGGCTCACTCACAAAATCCTTGAGTCCTAATGTCATGTGAACTTCTGAAAGCATTGGATTCGTGACCACTTATTCTTAAAACCCTTTCCTCCCACGGCCTTTGGGACACTACACCCTCCCCAGTCTCCTTCTCCTGTGCCTGCCTTTTTCCTCATTCTCCCCATAGGTTCCTCTTTATCTTGTATACCCCACAGCACATTTGATAACACAATCCGGATGACTCCATCGCACTAGAGATTCGAAATATCCTCCATCGTGATGCTCTCTCTCTTGGTGATCTCCCAGCCTGAAATTTGAATCCATCCTGGTTTCCTTTCTCTCTCTGATATCTTAGGTTTAATCAAAGCCTCCTAAATATCTCTCCCACCAGTCTCCACCTCTTTATCCCTACATTTCTATGTTACTTTAGGTAACACAACTGGCCGTTTCAGTATGAAGAGGACTTTTTCAAGGTTTCTCTGACCTTTAATCCAGTCTTCATTCTCTACCAGAGTAGCATTTCTAAAATGCGAACTGATTTTGTTAGCTTGCCTGCTAAAAATGTTCAACAATTTCTATTTCTTAAAAGTTCTGCTGCCGGGCGCAGTGGCTCACACCTGTAATCCCAGCACTTTGGGAGGCCAAGGAGGACGGATCACCTGAAGTCAGGGGATTGCGACCAGCCTGGCCAACATGGAGAAACCCCGTCTCTACTAAAAATACAAAATGAGCCGGGTGTGGTGGTGTGCGCCTGTAATCCTAGCTACTCGTGAGGCTGAGGCAGGAGAATTGCTTGAACCCAGAAGGCAGAGGTTGCTGTGGACCTAGATTGTACCATTGCAATCCAGCCTGTGCAAAAAAGTGTGAAACTCTGTCTCAAAAACAAAAAAAGCAAAACAAAACAAAAAGTTCTGCTTACCCACTTGGCCTTCATGACCTGGTTTCTATCTACCTATCCAGCTTCCTCATCACCTACATGCACATTTCATGATCCAGAGACCATTACATACAGCTCTCCAACCTGCCAGTAACTAGGTCAACACCTTTGACTTTGCAGATGCTATTTTTTCTGCCTGACGTTTTCCCTCTTGTTAGCCACCTAGCAATCTCGAAATTGCTGTTTAGGACTCAGGAGGCAGCACCTCTGTTGCAGGGGATGACTTCCTCTACAAGCTCAATGTTTGCGAGCACGCCTTCTGTAAGCCCTGTCACACTGTACTGTAACTTACATGCTTGCCCCTGCTCTTAGACTAGAAGCTCCCTGAGGCCAGAGACTGTATCCTCAGCACTTGTAGTGCCTGGCCCATAATGGGTACTCAATAAATATTTGCGAAAGGAAGGAAGACTTAGAAAGAAAAAGAAACAAGGAAATAAGACATGAAGGAAGGAAATGGTAAAATATGGTGCGTTCTTTTCTCTGTCTGAGAAGCCATTGCACATATGCTCTGGTTTAAGAATCTATACATTCAGGTCAGTCACCAGAGAGGTGGGAGGAGGCCAGAATGAGTCTCAGGTTTTAGGCTGAGACTCAGTGGATAGATGTTGTATCATTTACCAAGAAAGGAAGCACATGGACAATATGTCTGGGAGGGATCAGGAGTTTAGTTTTAGACATATTGAGTTTTTAGTGATTAAGAGGCTAGAACATTTTCACATTAAATATTTACACAGGGTTATTTGTTGGCAAACGTCCCAAATTGGACCAATATTTTGCTTTTTTTTTTTTTTTTTTTTTTTTTTGAGATGGAGTTTTGCTCTGTCACCCAGGCTGGAGTGCAATGGCAAGATCTCAACTCACTGCAACCTCCGCCTCCTGGGTTCAAACGATTCTCCTGCCTCAGCCTCCTGGGTAGCTGGAACTACAGGCATGCACCATCACACCCAGCTAATTTTGTATTTTTAGTGGAGACAGTGTTTCTCCATGTTGGTCAGGCTGGCCTCAAACTCCCGACCTCAGGTGATCCACTGCCTCGGCCTCCCAAAGTGCTGAGATTACAGGCATGAGCCACTGCGCCTGGCCAACATTTTACTTTTTGATGTTAAGATTGTCTATCAGCCGGGTGCAGTGGCTCACTGCTGTAATCCCAGCATTTTGGGAGGCCAAGGCAGGCGGATCACCTGAGGTCAGGAGTTCGAGACCAGGCTGACCATCATGGAGAAATTCCATCTCTACTAAAAATACAAAATTAGCTGGGTGTGATGATGCATGCCTGTAATTCCAGCTACTTGGGAGGCTGAGGCAGGAGAATCACGTAAATCTGGGAGGCAGAAGTTGCAGAGAGCTGAGATTGTGCTGTTGCGCTTCACCCTGGGTAACAAGAGTGAAATTCCCTCTCAAAAAAACAAACAAACAAAAAGACTATCACACTTTTCAAAATAAGACATACATGTGGCCAACAAGCATATGAAAAAAAGCTCAACATGACTGATAACTAGCAAAATGCAAATCAAAACCACAATGAGATATCATCCCACACGAGTCAGAATGGCTATTATGTAAAATGTCAAAAAATAACAGGTGCTGGTGAGGTTTCAGAGAAAAAAAAAATGCTTATACACTGTAGGTGAGAGTGCAAATTAGTTCAACCATTGTGATGATTCCTCAAAGACCTAAAAACAGAAATACCATTCAACCCAGTAATCCCATGACTGGGCATATACCCAAAGGAATATAAATTGTTCTATCATAAAGACACATGCACATATATGTTCACTGCAGCACTACTCACAATAGCAAAGACATGGAATCAACCTAAATGCCCATCAGTGGTAGACTGGATAAAGAAATTGTGGTACATATGCAGCATGAAATACTATGCAGCCATAAAAAAGGATAAATCATGTGTTTGCAGGAACATGGATGGAGCTGGAGGCCATTATCCTGAGCAAACTAACATATGAACAGAAAACCAAATACTGCATGCTGTCACTTATAAGTAGGAGCTAAACAAAGAGACACATCGTTTAGTTCATTATGTTTCTAATGGAAACACAGAAGGGAACAACAGACACTGGGGCCTACTTCAGGGTGGAGGGAAGAAGGAGAGGATCAGGAAAAATAACGAATGGGTACTAAGCTTAATACCTGGGTGATGAAATAATTCATACAACAACTCCTGTGACACACATTTACCTATATAATACACCCATATATGTATCCCTGAACTTAAAATAAAAATTAAAAACAGAAATACCATTCAACCCAGTAATCCCATTACTGGGCATATACCCAAAGGCATATAAATCGTTCTGTCACGAAGACACTTGCACACATGTGTTCATTGCAGCATTATTCACAATAGCAAAGACACGGAATCAACTTAAATGCCCATCAGTGGTAGACTGGATAAAGAAATTGTGGGGCGTATACGCCATGGAACACTATGCAGCCAAAAAAATAAAAAAGACCATCTATCAAACATGCCCTAAAAGTAGAGTCTTAATACTTGAGCATCATGGCACCGTGGTCCAGGGGCTCGGTGATAGGCTGGGGCTTAGTCAGGCTTAGAAACTAATCCTGATTAAACTCTTAAGGAATGATCTGAGTAGGCCTAAGTCAATTTACTTCTGAGTACAATGACCATCATGGCAGGCCTTCACAATCGCTAAATGGAAGTAATGGCATTAAGAAATAGGGAGGTGTCAAATAATTTGCCAATAAACTGTGGTTGACAAATAATTGTCTGATTGTTAATGGAGCCATTTGGCCACAATTTGACAATTGTAGGCAGCACCCACGGAAACTTCCCTTCTCCACCCAAAGGCAATAAATGTGTTTTCCAAATTTATTTTTGACCACATATCCCCAGCTTTTCTCACACATTCCCTTCCACCCTCACCTCCAGGGAGCCTTGTAGGGAAATGAGGAAGTGTGGTTGCTTGCATAAAAAGCAGAGTCATAAACAGGAACCATAAAACAAAAAAGGAAGGTGTGTCTCTTTTCTTTCTACCCACAAAGCATGATTTTAGCTTTTTCTTCTTCTCCAAAACCTTGGCATTTCTCATCGTTAGGCAACCCAGGCCTGCCTTCACCTTCCAATCAATCAACTCCTTTTTGCTGTAATTTGGGGCTTGCCCAAGGCAGTCTGAGTACTAAACCAAGAGCTATGTTTTCACTGTTGCTGGTCCTACCTAATTTCCTGACCACAAAAAGAAACTTCTGCAAATATGTGCTTTTTTGACACTCGTGTACCTCCATGCATGAAAAAACCTTTACTCAATCCCCAAGAGATTTTGGTGAGAAAAGTGTCCTGCCAATAGCTTAGCATGTGCTTTGAGAATAAAGCCCAAAATCAGAGTCTTCCCTCCACTCCAGCCGAGGTCCTCCACTCCTCAATGTTTTCTCTAAGTTTCAACTCTTTCTGGTTCTCCCAGTATTCATACCATTTTCTGATTTTCTTAAAACCTGTAATAGGTTAAGCCATTGTACTTTTCCATTTTTAAAAGACATCTGCACAATGGGAGGTGAATGGTCTGAACAAAGTAATAGTGAAAAAGGTAGAAAAATAGTACATCATTCTAATGCAAACCTAGTTTTATACAAGCTCTGTGAAAGTGGGGACTATTTCTGCTTAACACTCTATAAACCTGATAAAATAATGTTTCTTTGACGAATCTAGTTTGTGTGTGTTCTTTAAATGAAAAGAAAGCCATTTATTTACTTATTTATTTATTATTTATTTTCAAGCTGGGGTCTCACTCTGTTGCCCAGGCTGGAGTGCAGTGGCACAATCACAGCTCAGTACAGCCTGGAATTCCTGGGTTCAAGCAATCCTCCTACCTGAGCCTCCCAGAAAACGAAGCTCATCAGAGCACTCATTCACAGAAGTTAGTGTGAAATAGCTCAACTAATTATGTTTTCAAGCCTGGGTGAGAGACTTACTAAATGGCTCAGAATCTTGGATTAAGTCTATCCAGCCCCAAGAGCAGGAGCTATTTGTTGATATTTTCTTTAGAGTTATGAAAATGAAAAGTCAGAATTCAAACATTTTAACAGCAATATCCTCAAAATCAATGCACTTGATTAAATATCTGTTGAATGAATGGGAATGTTATTTATAAAAAGTATTTTTCTTCTATAAATAAAGATGGAAAATATGCCGTCATTTTTATATTTCTATGTAAAAGCCCAAACACCAAAGTTAAAGTTTTTGTATTAATATTTACTTGTATACTCCAATTAATATTTTACTTATTTATTTATTATTATTTTTTTGAGACAGAGTTTTCGCTCTTGTTGCCCAGGATGGAGTGCAATGGTGCGATCTTGGCTCACTGCAACCTGCGCCTCCCTGGTTCAAGCGATTCTCCTGCCTCAGCCTCCCAAGCTGCTGGGATTACAGGCACGTGCTGCCACGCCTGGCTAATTTTGTATTTTTAGTATAGACGGGGTTTCTCCATGTTGGTCAGGCTGGTCTTGAACTCTGGACCTCAGGTGATCTGCCTGCCTTGGCCTCCCAAAGTGCTGGGATTACAGGCATGATCCACTGCAACTGGCAATATTTTCTATGAGTTCGTTGTTTTCAGTTGAAAAAAATTCCTACCCTGTCTTAGAAAGAAAAAAAGTGTATAAAATACTTATAAGTAGCTTAAACTATTCTCTCCCATATTTGGATACTATAATAATTTTTCTAGCACTTCATTTATGAAAAAGCAGGTAGTTTTCAACCCCAAGCAATGCAATGTTTATTTAATATTTTCAGAAGTCAGAGGGGAAAAAAAGAGAAAGAAATGAGAAATAGAACAAGCAAAAGATGTTAGAGAAAATAGAAAAAAATTATAATGAAAATAATCTATTCATATTGGGTTTAGCTAAAAATTCACTGGTTTTGGTCCTTGAACTGCTTTTGTCTTTGGTGTCTGCTCAGCTGGTCTCTCAGTATACCTCTGTGTGCCTTGGCATGGCACTTGCCTTCTTTGAAAGGTCTCCCAGTAAATTGATGCCTGGTTTTTGGATTTGTTTTGATTCTTCATTGGCATCACTAAGGAAATAACTGATTTGTAAATTAAACAATCTCCAGTAAACAAAATTGTAAGTAGGTGTTTAAGCCTTGGCTCTCTCCAGAGATCAGAGGCTAAGGTGCCTGCTGGAAGGAGGATTACTTTGCAAGTACTCCCAGAGAACAGAAGCGAGGGGCTGGGAGAGTGAAAGGGAGGAACACCGATTTGAGGGTGCATTCTGAGCTGCTTTCCACTGTGGACACAGGGGTGATCCCACTGGGACTAGCCTCGGAAATCTTCATCCCAGGCAGGGAAGACCCAGCTACCTGCTCCCATCTGATTAAGGTTAAACGTTGCCCTAGGTAAGTGTTAACTCCCTCACTCCATGTCTGCATGTGCTCCAGGACTAAGTGGCTGTGATTGCAGAGACGCCCTGAGGTGGAAAGTAAGAGATTTCTACAGTGAGGCAGAGATGAGGAGCTTTAAAAATTAGCTTCAAAACAACAATCCACGAATGCAGAAAAATGCTGGAGATTTGCTTAGATCTGGAATGATCCCTTTCCTTCATCCTGTTGAAACATACCCGTTCGTCACTGGCAGCTGAAATCAGAGTTCTTGCCAAAAGCCCTGTCAGCAGAAAGTCAACTTTGCCTCATTCTGGTTCTCTACTCTTAGCTCAGTCCTCATCTAGATTACTTATTAGTTATGTATTTGTGTCTGCTTGGTCCCAAAAATTTGATTACAAGCTCCTTGCGAATAAGAGGTGGAGTCTCACATTTCATTGCATCCGCTCCCTTGGGCCTAGCACAATGCTCTATGGATTAACTGGCCACCTGGATCCCAAACTTTCCTGTTTTTGAGACAGAGTTTTGCTCTTGTTGCCCAGGCTGGAGTGCAATGGCACGGTCTCGGCTGACGCGACCTCCGCATCCCGGGTTCAAGCGATTCTCCTGCCTCAGCCTCCCGAGTAGCTGGGATTACAGGCATGCACCACCATGCCCGGCTAATTTTGTATTTTTAGTACAGATGGGGCTTCTCCACGTTGGTCAGGCTGGTCTCGAACTTCCGACCTAAGGTGATCTGCCCGCCTTGACCTCCCAAAGTGCTGGGATTACAGGTGTGAGCCACCATGCCTGGCCTGGATCCCAAACTTTCACACTGTCTGGGAAGGTCACACCTGGTGACAGATTTTATCAAGTTATATAAACTTGATAGCATAGTCATTCTTGATTTCTAATTACGAATTAGAACTTTGGTGTCTTAGGTTTGAAAATGACCTCAAAGAGAATAACACCGGTGTGAGTAACTTGACACTCCCTTATGCTGAAATTATTACTGCCTATGCAAGGCAGATGGACAAATTTCAGAACCAGCCCATCTCTTTCAGTGAAGTGCTCATTCTGTTTTCAACTCTCTCAATCAAGAGACTTACACAATTTTCTCTAGGAAGACTGTAACATGGCCAGGTGTGGTTGCTCATGCCTGTAATCCCAGCACTTCGGAGGCCAAGGCAGGCTGATCACCTGAGGTCAGGAGTTTGAGACCAACCTGCTTAACATGGTGAAACCCCGTCTCTACTTAAAAATACAAAAATTGGCTGGGTGCGGTGGCACACGCTTGTAATCCCAGCTACCTGGGAGGCTGAGGTAGGAGGATCGCTTGAACCCAGGAGACGGAGTTCACAGTGAGTTGAGATCGCACCATTGCACTCCAGCCTGGGTAACAGAGTGAGACTCCCTCTCAAAAAAAAAAAAAAGAAAAGAAAAGAAACCTGTAACATATGTTATGTATGTAGACAGTGTTTCAAGTTTTAAGCTAAAATTTCCCCATAAATTCACTACCTCTATTTCATTTTTTACCATATTAAGTAAATTCCTGTTTTGCAGTAGTGCAAAGAAGCTACATAATAACCTTATTAATACATTTTCTATTCACATTTTCAAGCTGGATGTTCGAAAGATTGTAACATGGAAGTTGTATAAACTAGAACTTACTCCATTTTTTAAAAAGGCAAAACCTAAATGCATAAAAATTACTTAAGATGCTGAAGAAAATAAATCCCTTGGGTTTCATTCCATGAAGGGTATCACTACCTCTTTTGTTTTGCTATCTCCATAGTTCCCAATGTCTTATAATTTGAAATCTAACAAAAGCAAAAGATAACAAGTGACAATGTAAAATTCATGTCTAAGGAAGTATGAAAACAAAAATTTATTTTCTGCATGTCAGAACACTCAAGAAAAAAAAAAAGAACACTCAAGAAAAAGTTCATATGTTTCATAGTATATATATGTGTATTATAAAAATAAACCACCATAATTTTTTTTTTTTTTTTTGAGACAGAGTCTTGCTGTTGCCCAGGCTGGAGTGCAGTGGTGCGATCTCGGCTTGCTGCAAGCTCTGACTCCCGGGTTCACGCCATTCTTCTGCCTCAGCCTCCGGAGTAGCTGGGACTACAGGCGCCCGCCACCACGCCCGGCTAATTTTTTGCATTTTTAGTGGAGACGGGCTTTCACCATGTTAGCTGGGATGGTCTCGATCTCCTGACCTCGTGATCTGCCTGCCTCGGTCTCCCAGAGTGCTGGGATTACAAGCGTGAGCCACCGTGCCCGGCCCGAAAATTTTTTAAAAAAATTGTTTTACTTCAATGAAACACTGAAGGAAGATCCTTTTAACTTTTCCTCAAAAGAAAGATTTTTAGCTTTGCTTCCAAATTTATGTTTTCAGAAGGACCAGGAAACAAAGTTTAATAACAAAGACAAGTGGGCAGTTCCCTCAGACTTTGTTCTGGAACTTATCTTGTGTACATTATGCAAACAAGTTGATAAAGGGAGAGAACGAGAAAATGTTCAAGTTGGCACTGGGCACGATGACTTACACCTATAAACCCAGCACTTTGGGAGACCAAGGCAGGTGAATCACTTGAGGCCCAGAGTTCAAGACCAACCTGGGTAACATGGTAAAACCTCATCTCTACAAAAAATACAAAAATCAGCCAGGCATGGCGGTGCGTGCCTGCATCCCAGTTACTCGGGAGGCTGAGGCACGAGAATCACTTGAACCTGGGAGACGGAGGTTGTAGTGAGCCAAGATGGCGCCTTTGCACTCTAGCCTGGGCGACAGAGCAAGACATTGTCTCAACAACAACAACAAAATTACTTCAAAGCACATAGATTATCATCTTCAATCCTGCCTGCCTTATCAAGACATGATAACTTTTTAGAGAAAAGCAACTTCAGTGGCCACTCAATTATATAGCACTTACTGCATGTCAGGCATACTGTTTCTCACAACAACCCCATGAGATAGACACTTACAATACCCATCTTCCAGATGAGGAAACCGAAGTACATATAGAGAAAATAACTGACTAAAGGTCACATGGCAAGTGTTGGAGTTCAAACACAGGCATTAGGGTTCCAAAGGATTTCCTCTTTCTGGAATTCTGTGTTACCTCTCTAATACTATACTTCCAAGAATGAAAGGCTTCCGTGTGAAGAATGAATATACTGAGCAACTGTGAGGCCTTATGTCAAGTGAATTGGGAAGTAAGAATGTCCTCAGAGACCAGGTACAGTGGCTGTCGCCTGAACCCCAGGGCTTTGGGAAATGAACCTGTGGGAGGATCACTTGTGAGCAAGAGTTTGAAACCAGCCTGGGTAACATAGTGAGACTCTGTCTCTACAAATAATTTTTTTTTTTTTAATTAGCCGAATGTGGTGGTGTGCACCTGTAGTCCCATCTACTCTGAGGCTGCAATGAGCTATGATCGTACCACTGCACTCCAGCCTGGGTGACAGAGCAAGGCCCTATCTCCAAATAAATGAATGAATAAATAAATAAGAATGTCTGCAGAGTTAAAGGATCAACTGAAACTGGCCCCAATCATAGGTCTGCCAAATCACCTTGGAGACTGAATGTTTCAGGATGTTAAACTTTTTGACAACAAGATGAAGGTATTAACTGTTATTCTCAAGTGGACACTGGTAAGCCATGGCAGTGTGGAAAAGGCAGTGTCCCAACATCAGGGGCCAGCAATGCCAGGCAAGCACCGTGCAGTGGAGGGGCACTCTCTCGGCTGACTCAAGTATATGATGTATATGATGCCTACCAGGAGACAGGCAAATCAGGCCTCCAGACTGACAATCTCTCATGTTATCTACCCCCATGTGGTTTGATTACAGTGAGAAAGTGCCTACAGCAGACCTCACAAATATCCAGTCTGCCTGACAGTTATATTTCTAACTAAAAATTAACACTGAGTCTGATGAATAGACTTGGGTGTGTATCGGGATGAATCAGCTTCCTTAGTTCTGATCAGATATGGAGCACTAGAAAGACTGAATTTCTGGAGTCTAGCCCTGCAAGACTGAGGGCCAGATTCTGAACCAGTTTTACCAATATACATATCATCTTATGAGTCTCTCAGCAGCCAACCCTAGGTAGGAATGTCTGCAGAGTTAAAGGATCAGCTGAAACTGACTCCAATCATAGGTCTGCCAAATCACTTTATGGAGACTGAATGACTTCCAAGATGTTAAACTTTTTCAGAACCAGGTAAAGGTATCATTTATTTCTCTAGTGACCACCTGACTTCTCCATACATACCACTTAGAAAAAATTATATAAGGACCTTCTAAAATCAATTATGGGGATTTTGATCTGGAAAGATAAAGGTAACACCGCACGTCTGAAATCATAGCTTGAAAGATTTGGCTAGAATGACTGTGCAATTATTTGTCAACTTCTGGAGTAATAAAACTATGAAGTAACCTTTACAAATTGAAGAATATGCAAGAATTAATTAAAAGTGGCCGGGCATGGTAGCTCACACCTGTAATCCCAGCACTTTGGGAAGCTGAGGTGGGCAGATCACTTGAGGCCAGGAGTTTGAGACTAGTCTGGCCAATCTGTTGAAATCCCGTCTCTACAAAAAATATAAAAATTAGCTGGGCATGGTGGTGTGTGCCTGTAATCCCAGCTACTTGGGAGGCTGAGTCAGGAGAATTGCTTGAACCAGAGAGGCGGAGGTTGCAGTGAGCGGAGATCATGCCACTGTACCCAGCCTGGGGGGAAAATAAAAATAATTTTTAAAATAGTAAAAACATAAAAATAAAAGTGAAATTAAAAATTGAAGAAGTTGTTTTTGGATACATAGATGCATGTTAGTGGATATAAAATCCATTCCAAGGGGATGGACATGCAATCCCTTTAGTGTTTACTGAATTCCTACTAAATTCAGGGTACTGAGCTGGGTGCTTCAGAGAACACAAGACAAGTGAGAGGTAGCAAGTCCCAGTTCTTTACTCTTCGGTTGCTCGCAGGCTAGTAGAAGGCAGAGACCCAAAAAGCCTGAAGGGAAAATAGATTAATGTGGGTAGGACAAAGGAAACAGATCTCGTCTGCTGAAATAGTGTGGCATCACCAGACATCCTTAACACCTATGTAAGTAAGAATCCCTTCCAGATTGCTGGGCATGGTGCTATCAGGATCACTTCACCTCAGAAGTGTCCTTACTTTCTGCCTTGGCTCCAGAACCTCCAAGCATGGAGTCAGCTTCCTGTTGGAAGAACTGTTTAAGATGCAGTTTCTTACAAGGTGGTACCTTCTTGAATAAACAGTGCTCCATCTTCAGAAATCCAACATCTCTATCTCACTCCTCAGGCTGCCCCCTCCGCCTACAAAAACAATCTCAATCGTCCAAAAATAAAACAGAAAATGAAGGCCGGGAGGGGTGGCTCACGCCTCTAATCCCAGCACTTTGGGAGGCCGAGACGGGCGGATCACGAGGTCAGGAGCTCGAGACCATCCTGGCTAACATGGTGAAACTCCATCTCCACTAAAAATGCAAAAAAATTACCGGGCGTGGTGGCGGGCGCCTGTAGTCCCAGCTACTCGGGAGGCTGAAGCAGGAGAATGGTGTGAACCCGGGAGGTGGAGCTTGCAGTGAGCCGAGATCCCACCACTGCACTCCAGCCTCAGCGACAGAGCGAGACTCCGTCTCAAAACAAAAATAAAAACAAACAAACCAAACAAACAGAAAAGGAATATTTGGGACCCTCCAAAGCCACCCCCAGGTACATCTAAATGAGCTGTCTCCCTAGACTAGAAGTAGGCACCAAGGCCATCGCCATAGTTTAGGCAAAGAATACAGAAAATCACCAGTCAGGAGCCTATGGGTACATCTGATCCCACAGACTGGCACAGACTGGAAAAATTTAAGATCGAAGAGTGATAACGGCACAAGTTTCGAAAACGAAGGCACTCGATGATGGAAGGTGGTGTAACAAGAATCAGTACACATATTTAGAAAGGGGCGTCCTCCCCAAGCCCCACCCTACTCTTGTACAAGGTCAGCACAGAAAAGGGGATTATGAAATAAAACAAAATTAATTCTCTCTTAGTATTACTTTAGAATTCTTTCAAGTCCCTTAGTTATAGTTCATAATCTTCGCCTCCTTAGAAATGGAAATCATAAATCCAAGGCTTTTTAATTTCATTTCATTTAATTTTTGCAAAGGACGTAGATTTGCATGAATACCTGTAGAGATAAAACCTGTTTTTCCAAGAGGGAAGTAGTTAAGCAAATGCTCTCTGGCATCCCCTAGCTCTGTCTTATTTGCTGTGCTATCTTTATGCAAATTACTTCTGATCAGTCTCAGTTTTCTCATCTGCAGAATGGGGAATAGAATCCTATTTAGGATTATGATGAGACATATATTTAAAAAAAAAAACCGGCTGGGCGCGGTAGCTCATGCCTGCAATCCCAGCACTTTGGGAGACTGAGGCAGGCGGATCGCCTGAATCAGGCTTTCGAGACCAGCCTGTCCAACATGGTGAAACCTCGTCTTTACTAATAATGCACAAATTAGCTGGGCATGGTGGCAGACGCCTGTAATCCCAGCTACTCGGGAGGCTGAGGGAGGAGAATCTCTTGAATCCGGCAGGCGGAGGTTGCAGTGAGCCACTGCACTCCAGCCTCGCGGACAGAGCGCGACTCCGTCTCAACAACAACAAATCCAGAAGGCCCTTAAGCCCACTGCCTGGCATATCAAACTGACAATCGTGCAATCGTGTTTTTAAGCCAAAGTCACTGTAAATTTTTAAAACACAAAACAAATGGCAAGCCGGAACCCTATCTCCCTACAGTCTGGATAAATATATTTAGATGCCCATTGGCTGGAGTTTCTAGGACCAGCCCAGGCTCTGTGGGCCAAGAATCGGCGCAGGAGCAAACCAATTTGTCGGCCGAGAATTCGGGCCAAAACTTGTAAAGTTGACAGACGCACTCTCCAAGCCCTTCTCAAGTGCCCTCGCTGCGCGGCCGCAGGGCTGGAGCGGGACAGCCGGTCAGAGGCGCGTTTCTCCGCGTCCACCCGGGAACCAGACGCCCGCTGGACGTTAGCTGGGCCGGACGCGGGGCACTGGCGCGGACAGATTCCGAGGAGCCTCCCGGGCTCCCCTCGCCCAGGGCGCACTCTGCTCACCTGCCGGGTTCGGCGACTCCGCGGTGACCAACAACAGCGGCGGCAGCAGCAGCCGCAGCAGAAGCGGCAGCGTTGGTGGCAGCCCCGGGCGCCCGCCCGGACCGCCGCGGGTCATCGCTGCACCGCCACAACCTTCCTCTGCGAGATCAGGCGGCCGCGGCGGCCCGCGGTGGCAGAAGTTGCGAGAGCGGCTCGTGGTCGACCCGGCGGCGCCGCCTCTCCGAGGTGGGGCGTCCTCAACTTTCCTGTTTCATGAGGCCTGCCTGCTCCGGGCTCTGAGGGGCGAGGACGCTTCACGTGGTGGCCTGGGGCCCACCCCGCCTGGGAAAGGCGGGTCCTTTCGGTCTGACCCTCTAGCAACCCGTGGGCCGGTCTGGGAAAGTTCCCCGGCTGCGCTTATGGGAAACGCAGAGGCTGCCTGCCGCTTTCCTTGGCAGTTTGCGGCCCAAGGCTGGGGCGAATCAGTTCACGTCAACAGCACTGCTAGCCTCCGCTTCTGCGGTCGACCTTTTATCTCCAGCAGCGGACCAGGCGCCCGGGGCCCGGGTGACATGCGTGCCCTGCCTACACGCAGCTCGGATCCTCTGCTGTTTCTGGAGAGGCCTCCACGGGTCCATTTCCCTCAGCGATTAACGTGCCCCTCCTTCCCAGGCTGTTTAACCTAAATCCATGTGGTCTAGCTCAGATTTTTTATCCTTTTTGCTTCCTCTTCGTTGGCTGGAGCCACCACGGGAGGGTGATTCAGAAGGGGCTGACACTAAACACACTCCTACGTTTCTGTGGAGTCCCCATTTCTGTGTGGGGTCAGTGAAAAGTGACATTGTGAAGCAGTCAAAAGTTATGCCTTGGGTGACATTGTGAAGTTGGCACAGGGTGCCCTAGGTGACATTGTGAAGTACGCAAAAGGCATTTCATTCATTCAGTCAGCATTGGCTGGGCCCATCTTATGCTCCAGGTACCAGTGATATAAAGACAACTAAGAGCACGCCTCACCACAGACGAAAAGAACTGAGCCCGCCGGGCGCGTGGCTCAAACCTGTAATCTCAGCACTTTGGGAGGCCAAGACGGGCGGATCACGAGGTCAGAAGATCGAGACTATCCTGGCTAACACGGTGAAACTCCGTCTCTACTAAAAATACAAAAAATTAGCCAGGCGTGGTGTCGGGCGCCTGTAGTCCCAGCTACTCCGGAGGCTGAGGCAGGAGGATGGCGTGAACCCGGGAGGCGGAGCTTGCAGTGAGAGATCGCGCCACTGCACTCCAGCCTGGGCGACAGAGTGAGACTCGTCTCAAAATAAGACAAAACAAAACTAAGCCGTATAGATAAAAAAGTACACGGAAGTTGCCATTCTGCTGTATTAGAGCTATGTTTAAGGTGCAGTGGGAGAGGGGGAAGAAGGGAACAAGCCACCACTCAGATGGGGGCTTCAGCACCCTACTCTTCCTCTTGGCCTTTCTTCTAAGCTTAACCTGGGTATCAAGGAGAGATGAGAAGAGAGAATAAGAAGTACCTTTCATAACGGGGAAAATGCACTTGTAATTGTTAGAAAAGAAAAAAAACCTAAAAGTACATCAAATCTATGTGTAAATTGTGAAACACAAGTCACAGTTTTGTGGTCCAGGTACCATGGCTCATGCCTGTAACCCCAGAACTTTGGGAGGCCAAGGTGGGAGGATCACTGGAGCCCAAAAGTTCAAGACAAGCCTGGGCCAAATAGGGAGACTCCATTTCATTTTTTTTTAAATTAAAATTAAAGTCCCAATTTTGTTTAATGACATTTACTGAATGAAGAAATTGAGGACATTGTGGAAGTTGCACATTTTCTTTCAAGTTAGAAAATTAAAAATGAAGAAAAATTATGAAAATTTTGGTTGTGTTATGTTGGGAAGAGATCCACATTAGGCTATTCAAGGAAGTGGTGCCACCCCAAATATTTGAGTCATATTGACCTATACCACCCTCCTTCACCTTACTAACCCTTCTGATCCAAGCAGCCAAGTGTTCTGATGAAGTAAGGTGCATAGAAATGCCCAATGTGAACCTGAGGCATTCATTCATCTATTATTTGTCATCAAATATTCATTGACTCCCATGTTCCAAGCATAGAGTAGTAAACAAAACAAAGTCCCTGCCCTCACAGAGCTTGCATTCCAGTAGTGGGGAGCAAATTATACCTATAAACACATTAATTGGATCAGGACTTCTCTATCTCAGCACTATTGACATTTTGGAGCAGACAACTCTTTGCTGTTGGGGGGTTGTCCTGGGCACCCCTTGGCCTTTACCTACTGGATGCTAGTAGCACCCCCATTGAAAATGTCTCCAGACATTGTCAAATGCTTCCGTAGGGGAGCAGAATTGCCCCCTAGTTGAGAATCACTGTATTAGATGATGATAAATCTTGCTTTCTTTAAATTGTGCCAGTCTTACATATCTGGGAGGAAAATGAGCTGCAACAACTCACACATAGTTAGGAAAATAAATCTCCAGACCCCAAAATCACTAAGCCAAGAGAATAGTCAAGCTGGAAACTATGTCAGGCAAACCTGCCTCTCATTTTATTCTAAAATAAGATAGCTACAAAGATAAGAAACTACACACCTCCCTCACAATTTGCCCACAAGGAAATTCCCTGTGGACAAAGGGCAGACAGAACTTAAAGTCATCCCTCAGAGGCTCACCCTAGTCTGACTGCTTCCTCTGCAGTATTGTTTACGTAAAAATGCAGACTCCCTGAGCCAGAGTAAATTGTGTATTCTGCGGAAGGCTGAGCAAGGACCCAAAAGAACGTAACATTTTGTCTCTTTTCAACTTCTAACATGGAAGACCCCACTTTGAGTTGTCTGGTCTTACCAGACTGAACCAGTGGACATCTTACACATATTGACTGATGTCTTATGTCTCCCTAAAATGTATAAAAGTAAGCTGTACCCCTACCACGTCAGGCACATGTTGTCAGGACTCCTGAGGTTGTGGCCCTGGTGTGTCCTTAACTTTGGCAAAATAAACTTTCTAAATTGACTGAGACCTGTCTCAGATCTTTTGGGTTCACATAGCAAAGCTGCAATGAGGAGAACCAAAGATGCTGGCTGCTAAATGTTCTCATCACTTCTATCATGGACCTGTGTGGTTTGGGGCTACTCAACATCCATTATTCTACTCCTGTACCAACTTTTGGTGCAGGAATGCCAACTTTCGGTGAGCCAAGGGTGGAGGTATTTCTACCAGGAGACACAGAAAGGAAGTTTTATTGAATTGGAATTGGAAAGTCCATTACTGAATTGCAATTGGTCTTTTTTGAGCTCCTCTTAAAACATAAAAATATGTGTGAATGGGTAAGAATAGGATTGTAGTATTGGTAATTTGGCCTAACTATCAAAAGGAGTAGGAGCGTTGGGTGCACTGGCTCACTCCTGTAGTCCCAGCACTTCAGGAGGCTGAGGTGGGCGGATCACTTGAGGTCAGGAGTTCGAGACTAGCCTGGCCAACAGGGTCTTTACTAAAAATACCAAAAGTTAGCTGGATGTGGTGGCTCATGACTGTAATCCCAGCTACTTGAGAGGCTGACGCAGGAGAATCAGTTGAACCCAGGAGGCAGAGGTTGCAGTGAGCTGAGATGGCGCCACTGCACTCCAGCCAGGATGACAGAGAGACTCCATCTCAAAAAACCAAAACCAAAACAAAACGAAAGTACTAGGAGCGTAACCTCACCTAGGAAGCACCACTGGAGACTCAGGCTCCTCATCTCAACGGGCAAAGAATCCCAGCAGCTGAGATACTGGCCCAAAGCAAAGGGAACCCGGAAAAAAGGTGTGGAAGTCACATATAATTATCTATAGCCAGGTGACCAGTTGCAGAAACAAAGATGGTGGTCTCTGTTGGCCTCTATAGTTCTTTCCTTGCTGTAACATATATGTGGCAGATTGAAAATTTTACAGTTCCAGTTCCAGAATAAAATATGCAAAATGTAAATTTGTTTCTTTTCCAAAAAAGTGTAATTAACTTAGCATTCAAACACAACCACTGATGGTAATTTTGCTTGTTTGTTTGTTTGTTTGTTTTGTTTTTTTGTAAGACAGGATCCCACTATGTTGCTCAGGCTTGTCTCAAACTCCTGGGCTCAAGTGATCCTCCCACCTCAGCCTTCAAAAGTGCTGGGATTACAGGTGTGAACCCAGCCAGTAAAAATTTTTAAATACCAAATTTAAAGTTACTCAATTTCATTGGGGCCAAATCCTTAGTGTGGTTTGCCTCCTTTATGTCCTTCCTCTTTTTCCTTAAGGATGACCTTAGCTTCGGGGGCTTATGTATTGACTTGGTACTAGATAAGGGACATTTACTCTGTGAGTCATGCTCTTGGCTTAGTGGCCTCCACTAAGATATAGCTTTTTTTCTCATTCGGTCTGCAGGAATTGCAGTGCATAGGCATCTGCTGTTGGTATCTACAACTTTACCTTGACCTCAGATTTAGATTCCCAGATACTCTGTGTATTAGTTAATGGAATACTAGCTGTGATGACAAATAAACTCCAAAAGTTCAATGGGTTAACGCAACGAAAGTTTATTGGTAGCTCGTATACCAGTCCAGTGTGGGAGTTCTTAATTAGTAAGTGGCTTTCCTCCATGCAGAAATTTAAGAACCCACCGATCTTTCATGTTGTGGCTCTAGGATTCTCTAAGGCAGAAGTTCCCACGCTTTCTTGGTTGATACTGCCCGTAGAGTGTCAGTAATATATTTTTAGGGCTGCAGACCAAAGGAAATACCCATTAGTTTTTTTTACTAAGTAGTTAGGGCCACACAATGCAATAGTAGTCATTTGCTCAGTGTCCTACGAATGGTGCTACATTTCCCTCAAACATGTAAAGTATCCCAGAGAGCTCCACTGGTCGATTATAGTGTATTCTTCTACCGCTGTTTCCCATGAATATTTACTATATCCTCAGGTACACTCTGTGCATTCACTGTGGTTGCCAAACTGTGTGGAGGAACCATAACGCTATGGAGTATTGTCTTCCGGCCATGGGAAGAGAAGAGAAAAGCACCCATCACCCCTGCTGCTTCTTTTTTTGTTTTCATTTGTATTTATGTATTTATTTTTTGAGATGGGGTCTCACTCTGTCGCCCAGGCTGGAATGTAGTGGCGCTATCTCGGCTCACTGCAATCTCTGATTCCTGGCTTGAAGCGATTCTCCTGCTTCAGCCTCCCTAGTAACTGAGTAGCTGGGAACACAGGCGTGCACCACAATGCCTGGCTAATTTTTGTTTTTAGTAGAGATGAGGTTTTCTCATCTTGGCCAGGCTGATCTCGAACTCCTGACCTCAGGTGATCCACCCACCTTGGCCTCTCAAAGTGCTGGGATTACAGGCATGAGCCACCATGCTTGGCTGCACCCCTGCTTCTTAATAACTTCTGCTTACCTTCCATCGGCAAGAGCTAGACATATTGCCCTATCTCTATGCTAACAAGACAGGGACATGCAGCCTCTAGCTGGGATGTCACTGCTCGGCATGGAAGTAAGAGCATGCATTTCTGGTAGGCAGCCAGCTGTTTCTAACACACTTGGCAACCTCTTCATCCTGACTTGCATACTCGGGTTGTTTGGCTCATTCTCAAATGGCTCTGAGCCCTGTGGGAGTGGCAGTAGGGACTGAAAGCTAGTCTGATCTAGTGTGCATCAAATTAATGAGCCAGCCCTTGGGTTCATCTCCCCAAACATCTCCCTCAGTTATTGCTACTTTACAACTCAGTTGCCGTGTGGGATTATAGGGGTCCCATTCAAGGCTTGCAAGTTTATGGGTATATTCTGGAAAGTTTAAACATCTCTGCTCTGGTAATTAGAGACCTACTTTGAGTTTCCATTAGCAAACATTTCCACACCCTGCCTCACCCATCAAACAGATGACGCCACCCCTAAGGAGGAGGACAGTCCTAGACCCTTCACATCGACCCATTATGTGTTTATCTCATCAGCTCTTCAAACTTTTTACTTCTGTGGGCAGGAAGGAATTCAACATTAACACATATTGTTATTCTAATTTATTGTGCTTTAGTGTATCATATATATGCCCTTTTGTTTCAGTCTGTCTTTCCATTTTCCAAGCCAAGTTTTGATATTTCCAAACATTTTTCTCCTTCAGATTCATAGATTTTACGTTTTCATGGCTTTGAAGACTATTGTCTCAGTACATACAAAGTCTCAGAAAGCCACATAGTTTACCCTTTGGTCTTCTGATATTTTTGTTTTTTCCTCCCTTGAGCAATAAGCCTTTGCCTTTCGGAATAAATATAGCCGTGAAAGATTTACTAGGGTAAATAACAATTTCTCAAAAGAAAAATATATAGAGTAAGCTGGGTGTGGTGGCTCATGCCTGTAATCCCAGCACTTTGGGAGACCAAAGTGGGTGGATCACTCTGTCAGGAGATCAAGACCAGCCTGGCCAATATGGTGAAACCCCGTCTCTGCTAAAAATACAAAAATTAGCCGGGCGTGGTGGCAGACGCCTGTAGTCCCAGCTACTTGGGAGGCTGAGGTAGGAGAATCGCTTGAACCCGGGAGGCAGAGGTTGCAGTGAGCCGAGATTGTATCACTGCACTCCAGCCTGGGCAACAGGGCAAGACTCCATCTCACAAAAAAAAAAGAAAAAGAAAAATATGTAGAGTAATATTTTAGACTAACATCTAACTACAATTATGAACATTTACTTATGTAATTGATTTTCCTTTTCTATTTTTTCCTCCATTATTGTGTGTAGGTTGTGTTGGTAGTTAAATTTACTATTTGGGATTTGGGGTCAGGCAGCATAGCTCATGTCTGTAATCCCAACAGTTTGGGAGGCCAAGGTGGGAGGATGATTTGTGCTCAGGAGTTTGAGACCAGCCTGGGCCCTATAGTGAGACCCTGTCTCTATAATTAAAAAAAAAAAAAAAAAAGTCTATTTTTATATATATGGAAAAAATGAGTTTAACATTTGGTCCATCAGTATCAGAATACTGAGTCTACACCACTGCAGAATTAAAGAACAAATGAACATTTCTCATAAATCCCAGGTTTGAGCTCAATGCCCATGGAGCTTGTCTTGACCACTTATAACCATCTGTCCTGTCTGTCCTCTCAGCTATGCACTTGCCTGTCCTTTATACACGCTGCTGGCCTGTGAGTGTCTTGTAAATTGGGTACAACAGGAGGGGCTGCCATTGGTCAGTGATTATAAGGCTGTTAGCATGTCTTGGGTTTAGGACCATGGTTTGAAGGGTGAGATATGAATCAGGAACGGATTGACTACAGCAGGAGAGGCAGAGGCTAAGAAAGAAGTTGCTGTATAAGCTGAATACTGATTAAGCAGTTTATTGTTACTATTATTTTTCTAGAGACAACAAAATCATGAACTTTTTAATCCTACTGGCAGGCTTTTCTTTCCCATCCTTATCTTCACAGAGGCTGAAAAAGGCACTTCCGAATACTTTTAGGGCCCAGAGCATTTTCTGCATTGCTTAAAGGATGCAATTTTTACTTAATCATTCCTTTTTCATAATTTCCCCAAACCTTTTCCTCTAGCTCTTTCCTAAATTGGGTGGCGGCATTCTTGAGTAGCTGCCACCAACTTCCTCTATTTACATTTCTTTTTCCACGTTTACTATTTTAGTATCTTCTCTTCATTCCACAGAAAAAAATTACAAATGCCAAATACAAACAGTTAATAAGACACAATCCTTTCTTAGTGGTATTGAGCCTTGACTGCAGTGGTGAAATATTCCTATGTTAAATATCCACAGCTCTTCTTTCAGTTTGTAGGAAAGGATTTAAGCCTTAATGGTACTGGCATAACAGTGACTAAATGAAAAGTACCTGATAAATATTTGATAAGTCTGGCTGTTACTGATTAATGAAGACGGTAAGAAGAACAATTGTAGGCAGTCAATTCTTGAAAAGTGGCTAGATTTAACATTTAAATATAACCCAAGGTTGGCTGGGCTTAGTGGTTCATACTTGTAATGCCAGTACTTTGGGAGGCTCAGGCAGAAGGATCACTTGAGGCCAGGAGTTCAAGACAAGACTGGGCAACATAGCAAGATCCATCTCTACACACACACACACACACACACACACACACACACACGATTAGCTAGGTGGGTGACACATGACCTAGTTCCATCTACTTAAAAGGCTGAGGTGAGGTGAGAGGATCCCTTGAGCTCAGGAGTTTTAGACTGCAGTGAGCTGTGATTGTGCCATTGCACTCCCGCCTGGGCAACAGAGTGAGACCCTGTCTCTAAATAAATAAATAAAACCCAGAGTCAAAAGTCCAGAATTTGTTTCTAGGTAAAGATCACATTTCAGCCTAGACAAACATCTCCTGGATACAGGAAATTGAGTTAGAAACTGTGCATATCAATCTTCTCTACAACTGTACTCTGAGGAGTTCTGAGGAGCGGTGCCAAAAGAAATTTGAATACTCTCTTTGTTGAGAAACACACTGTCTACTAACTCTTTTAATTTTAAGATGAATGATCAGAAGCAAGAATGAACATGACATGGAATCTTTGAAAGATATTGCAGAATGAGAAAAAGGGGAAAAAAAGAGCAAAAGGGGGCATGTCTTGAAATCTTGGATTTGTAATCTTGGTAGATTTCTAAAACTACCAATTTTAGGAAATGAAATAATATTTTAGAAAACGTTTTGGCATCTTCCATAGAGTATGAAACAAACATGGCCTGCAAGAGAAGAACATTTGTAAAGAAAAAGAGGATATAAGAAAAATGCATGAGATGAAAAGGAAAGATGAGTAGAATAAGAAAATGTTGATAGAAAATTGAAAATTTAATAGTGGAAATTAACATTTCCATTGGAGACAATAGTAACATGGAGAGATTGACAGTGTTAAAAATTGAAATTTCTGGCCAGGCACGGTGGCTCACGCCTGTAATCCCAGCACTGTGGGGGGCCAAGCCGGGTGGATCATGAGGTCAGGAGTTAGAGACCACCGTGGCTAGCACGGTGAAACCCCGTCTCTACTAAAAATACCAAAAAATTAGCCGGGCATGCTGGTGGGCGCCTGTAGTCCCAGCTACTTGGGAGTCTGAGGCAGGAGAATGGCATGAACCTGGGAGGCAGAGCTTGCAGTGAGCCAAGTCTGGACGACAGAGTGAGACTTTGTCTCAAAAAAAGAAAAAGAAAAGAAAAATTGAAATTGCTAACTCAATTTCAAGGACAAATTGATAAAGTTCTCCAAGAAGAAGAGGGAAAGATAAAAAGATTAAAATGAAAAGGAAGATAAAGAGAAGATAAAGAAAGAGACACAAAAGACTGCAGAATTCAAGCAAAAACTGAGATGTTTCTGACCAAGGAATCAAACTAATTAGAATAGAATCACCGATGAAGACACTATCAAGAAAACTTTCCTGAGGTGAAAAAGAGATCTAAGTGTTTCTCCTGATATGATGTGATGGGAGGGGCACAAATCATGAGGATAAAATCTGGCTGGGCCGACTCGTGAGTACGTGACATGCACAGTCAAACAGGGCCCCAGTGGCAAAGGGGCCCACATTTGATTTAATCATCTGCTGTCACTGTCTTTAAATTCTTACCCAGGCTGGAGTGCAGTGGCACAGTCATGGCTCACCACAGCCTCTACCTCCCAGGTGATCCTCCCATCTCAGCCTCTCAACTAGCTGGGATTACAAGCGTGTGCGATCATGACCCAGCTAATTTTTATATTTTATACTAAAAACTTTTATACTAAAAATATAAAAATTAGCCGGGCGTGATGCCACATGCCTGGGTGTGTGGGCGACAGAGCAAGACTCCGACTCAAGAAAAAAACGAAAAGAAAAGAAAGGATTACTTTGATATACTTCAATTGATTGACAAGTCAAAATTAAGACCCGAAGAATAGAGAAGTCATAATGTAAAATTTTAAAGAGGAATCGCACACAGTTTAGTAAATTCAGGAATCAAATTTATTGGGTATTCTGAGGTGGATCCTGCAAATGTGGGTGCAGCTTGCCCCTCAGAGCTCTCGTTAGCAGAACTGTATTTTTCTTCTGCTTCCTTTTTGCACAGTGATACATTTTGTATTTCTCAAGCTACATTCTTCATAGCACAGCTCAGATGAATTCTTTGCTGTGGTTGATGTCCACATAAACCACTCACAAATCCTTTTCTGTACAACACTTGCTACCAAGTACCTTGGTTGAAACATCATGTCAACAAGAATTACATAACAGAAGGAAAGTTACATAAAAACCATGACGGGCATTTCCATTGTCAAACAAATTAAGCAATGATTTTGTACATTGCTGACATCCTGACAACTCCCACTGAATAGTGGGTCTTTTTTTTTTTTTTTTTTTTTTCCTGAGTTGGAGTCTTGCTCTGTTGCAGAGTTGCGATGTTGGTTCACTGCAACCTCTGCCTCCCGGGTTCAAGCAATTCTCCTGCCTCAGCCTCCTGAGTAGCTGGGATTATAGGCGCAAGCCACCATGCCCGGCTATATATATATATATATATATATATGTACACACACACAGACACACACACAAATATATATATACACATACACACAAATATGTATATATACACACACACACATATATATACATATATTTGTATTTGTGTTTTTTTGTATTTTTAGTAGAGACAGGGTTTCACCATGTTGGCCAGGCTGGTCTCAAACTCCTGACATTGTGATCCACCCACCTTGGCCTCCCAAAGTGCTGGGATTACAGGCGTGAGCCACCACGCCCGGCCAATGTGTCATGTTTTTAAATATTGACTGTGAAGAACAAATGACTAAGGGGCAATATATGAACAGCCAGGAAGCCCATCCTCTTATTGTTCATCTTGCAGGGAATGCTCCCACGTGGTTGCGAATTGTAGGATTTTGGCTAAGCTAAACTAGGATTCATGGTTGGATATGTCTGATGAATGCATGAGTCCACAGGTATCCATCTGCCAGAGTTGATTTGTGCTGAGAAAAGAACTGGGGAAGTAGGCTTGTATGAAGGCACTTGGTGGAAGGCAGAATGAGTGAAGAGAAGGAGGAAGGGATGGCAAGAAATGCATGGTGCCTCCCCTATAATTTGCTTGCCTTTTTAACTCAGTTCGACGTTTTTGGTTTTTTTTTTGTTTTTTTTGTTTTTTTTTTTTTTTTTGAGACGGAGTCTCGCTCTGTCGCCCAGGCTGGAGTGCAGTGGCGCAATCTCGGCTCACTGCAAGCTCCGCCTCCCGGGTTCACGCCATTCTCCTACCTCAGCCTCCCGAGTAGCTGGGACTACAGGCGCCCGCCACTGCGCCCGGCTAATTTTTTTTCTATTTTTTTAGTAGAGACGGGGTTTCACCATGGTCTCGATCTCCTGACCTTGTGATCCGCCCGCCTCGGCCTCCCAAAGTGCTGGGATTACAGGCGTGAGCCACCGCGCCCGGCCAGTTCGACGTTTTTAAAGAGAAAGGGATGGCTGGGCGCTGTGGCTTATGCCTGTAATCCCAGCACTTTGGGAGGCCAAGGTGAGTAGATCACCTGTGGTCAGGAGCTCGAGCCCAGCCTGGCCAACATGGTGAAACCCTGTCTCTACTAAAAATGCAAACATTAGCTGGGAGTGGTGGCAGGTGCCTGTAATCCCAGCTACTCGGGAGGCTGAGGTGGAAGAATTGCTTGAACCTGGGAGGCAGAGGCTGCAGTGAGCCGAGATCACGCCACTGCACTCCAGCCTGGGTGACAGAGCGAGACCCCATCTCAAATAATAATAATAATACTAATAATTAAAATAGATAAATAAAGAGAGAGGGACTTCAGGAAGAGGCAAAAGAGGGGGATTTCAAGAAGGAATTTGTGAGGTGTGGGACCATCAGAGCATTGTTCCGATGCCAAATGATAGCACAGGCCACAGAACAGGGAAGAGAAGCTTACTTTTCATGTCAGCATAATTTCCACCAAGTAAAACTGTGCAGCGCGTGGGGGTGCACACCTGAAGTTCCAGATACTCGACCCAGGAGTTCGAGGCTACAGTGAGCTATGACCATGCAGCTGCATTCCAGCCTAGGCGACAGAGCAAGATCTCATCTCTAAAAAACAAAAACAAAAACACTGCAGGGAAGGCCATTGACACCATTAAGATAAAATGTGTACATACAGCAAAACTCCACCATAATGCTATGAGCAGAGTCTCGAAATTAAAATAGTTAAATATGAAAGACACATTTTTGCAAGTTTAATGAAATGAAAATGGTGGCTGGAGGGGGGATGGGAATCAATTGCCAATTGTATCATACCAAATTTGTTTTACTAGAGCAAAGGGAATAATCATGAGAACAGATTATAATAGATGTCTCTGTACTGGGATTTTTGGGTGATTTTGTTTCCCTACATGTCAGTATTTGTTGCCCAGGCTGGTCTCGAACTCCTGGGCTCAAGCAATCTTCCTGCCTCAACCTCCCCAGTAGCTGGGACTACAGCTGTGCACAACTGTGCCTGGATCCAATTTTCTAAAATTATATGATAAAAATATAGTAGTTTTCTCATTTAAATATTTTAAATTTAAATTTAAAATAGCCATAGGAAATTTCATCTTACATAAGCAAAATGTCTGAAGGTGTCCTGATTTCCTGATTGAACAGATCCTTTTTTTTTTTTTGGCTGAAGTCTCACTCAGTCGCCTAGTCTGGAGTGCAGTGGTGCAATCTCTGCTCACTGCAACCTCCACCTCCAGGGTTCAAGCAATTCTCCTGCCTCAACCTGCCAAGTAGCTGGGACTACAGGTGTCTGCCATCATGCCCAGATAATTTATTTTTATTTTTATTTTTATTTTTAGTAGAGACCAGGTTTCACCATGTTGGCCAGGCTGGTCTTGAACTCCTGACCTCAGGTGATCCACCTGCGTTGGCTTCCCAAAGTGCTGGGATTACAGGTGTGAGCCACCACGCCCAGCCAAATCAGGAGTTTTAAATTGGCTATTGTACACTTTAGAACAAAATATATTTCAGATCAAGCCTTTCCCTTTGAATAAACAGGTTGATTAACATTGCCATTCATGCCATTTCGGTAGTTGTTGTTACATTGTTTTCTCAAGCATCTCTATGGCCAAAAGCAACAGTTGGGTGTATGAATCATCTAGGAAGGATTTTGAAATATTCATGGCTGCTTACTGCCCTGCTATCACTTCTTTCAATCTGATCTTATTGGGGCTGGAATTTTAAAAACCTTCCCCCAAATCTCGTATTTCCTCTAGCCTGCATTGTTGAAAGCCACCAGAATATGTGAGAATGCTATAAAATTTCATAGCCTAGCCTTTACAATATGACCTTCTATGCCTTTCTTTTCTTTCCAGAGAGTTTTACACTGCAGGATCTATGCATTTCTATCTAGTTTTATGTCTCCTGGGTGAACCCTCTCCTGCTCTACCACAGGGTCTGTTTGTTCTCACTCTTTCTGTTTTTGATGAGATCATTCCACACTTTATCACCTTCCTGTTTTCCCCTCCCAACCAGCCTGTTCAAGGTTCACGTCTAGGGTCAAGTCAGAGATGCTCAACAAGCTTTCTTGCTTTCTTGCTTTCTTTCTTTCTTTCTTTCTTTCTTTCTTTCTTTCTTTCTTTCTTTCTTTCTTTCTTTCTTTCTTTCTTTCTTTCCTTCTTTCCTTCTTTCCTTCTTTCCTTCTTTCCTTCTTTCCTTTCTTTCTTTTCTTTCTTCCTTCCTTCCTTCCCTTCCTTTCTCTCTTTCTCTCTTTCTTTCTCTCTCCTTCCTTCCTTCCTTCCTTTTTTCTTTCAACGAATATCTATCTTTTCTTTCTTTCTTTTTCTCTTTTCTTTTCTTTTCTTTCTTTCTTTCTTTCTTTCTTTCTTTCTTTCTTTCTTTCTTTCTTTCTTTCTTTCTTTCTTTCTCTCTCTTTCTTTCTTTTCTCTCTTGCTTCCTTTCCTCTCTCTCTCTCTCTCTCTCTCTGTCTCTGTCTCTGTCTCTCTCTTTCTCTTTCTTTCTTTTGATAGAGTTTCACTCTTGTCGCCCAGGCTGGAGTGCAATGACACGATCTCAGCCCATTGCAACCTCCGCCTCCTGGATTCAAGCAATTCTCCTGCCTCTGTCTCCTGAGTAGCTGGGATTACAAGCATGTGCCACCATGTCCGGCCAAATTTTGTATTTCTTGTACAGACAGGGTTTCACCACATTGGCCAGGCTGGTCTCAAATTCCCGACCTCAGGTGATCCGCCCGCCTTGGCCTCCCAAAGTGCTGTGTCTGGCCTCAACAAGCACTTTCAAGGGCCAAGTGAAAAAAAAATGTTACTATGCTAGACACTGAAATGACTCCTAATTACAAAGCTTGTAGCCACTGTCCTGGAGGAAGCACTCACCATCTGGTGGTGGGATTTAGGGAAATGCACAAATTACTAGACAGAATAGATACAGTAATATTAAGTGCCACCCAACAAGTGGAAGTTCTATACGGTTCAATGGGGAGGAGTTAGCTCTATCCTGAAAGCCTTTCTCCGCTGCTTAATCCATGCTGGCCTGTCCCTTTGCTGAATTACTGTTGGAATTATTATTTATTTATAATAAATAAGAATAACTTGTTTTGGCCCTTAGTTATCTATTTCATATGTATTTTAGGTGTGTGTCCTCTCAAATCCTTGAAATCAGGGTACGTGTTAAATGAGTTTTGTTTTACCCCAGAGTAGCCTATAACAGCAGGGTGCCTGGGTTGTATGTCATTGAATTCCAGCTTAGGCAGATCGCATAAGAGCAGGAATGTGGGTGATGCATGGGTCCTCCAGGGAACTGATGTTAGATGCCTCAGTCTCCAAAAGGCTCCACTAAGTCTTTCTACATCATCAAAGCTAAGTAAAAGCTTTAAGCTTACTCTCCCATCTCCAAGACCAGTCTCAGCTTCTCCTCTCAACCAAACTGCATCACTAGCTCCACACATGGAAATCCTGGTACCCCTAAGAGAATGACAGTGACATTTTCCTTTTTGATCCATTATAGTTTCCATGCAACACCTCTTGTTGGCAATCTTGGAGATCACCTATTTTTACTTCCCTCCTTGCCTTCCTCCTGATCAGTGAAAAGTCGTGGTTAAGGTATATGGTTTCTAGAACCAAATTATATGGTTTCAAATATTCACTTTGCCACTAACTTAGGCAAGTGTTTTTTTTTTCTTTAATAGAGACAGGGTTTCACCACGTTGCCCAGGCTGGTATCAAGCTCCTGGACTCAAGCGATTTGTGTGCCTGAGCCTCCCAGAATGCTGAGACGACAGGTGTGAGCCACTGTGTTCGGCCTAGACAGGTGATTTTATATCTCCACGTCTTTGTTTCCACATCCGTATAATGGTAATACTAATAATAGTAAATACTTCATAGGTGTTTCATAAGTACCGTGAGTTGATAGAGTCAAAGTGATTTGAACAATAATTGTGTAATACAGTATTTCACAAGTGCTGTCTTGACCTAGTTTTAAAGACATAACTAAAAACTCAATTCCCCTTTTTGGATAGCTTGCTAAACTCCTGCCCTCCGACTACTACTCTTATCAGGTTCAGGTTCTGATTCTAACATCCTTGGGTTGTAATATATAATACTCAACTACCAGAGGCCTCCAGATACCTAACACCCAGGGATAACTCCTTCTTTCTTGGGCCTGTGGAATTATTCAAAATACCCAGTCAGCAGGAACCCACAAAACTTAGCTAACCCCATCCCACCTGCTATACATAAACTCCCCCTACAACTCCAGCTTGCTGTCATCCTGTCCCCAGAAGCACACTGCTGTGTGGCCTTGCATGGAAGCCTTCTCTGGTTTGGAGCTATAAGTAATAAATGGTTCTGCTTTTCATCTACCCAAGTGTTATTGTGTTGTGTTCAACTATCCAAAGAACCTATAATCATACTTAATATTATATAATTTGGTAACAACTTAGTATGTGCTAAGCACTCAATAAATGTTTTTTAAGAGCTTCCAGTTTCTGTAAAATTTTGTGCACACAAATGTTGCAGAACTATTTCTGAGAGTAAATCATATTTTATGACACAATCCTTTTTAAGTGTTCAAACTATTTAAACTTTATATTAAAGCTAATCTTAGAAAAACATCTTTTCACATTTAATTTAGTGGACTTTATTATATTCCAATATACAAACTGAAATATGCCACAGTGGAGAATGCAGTTTATATATCTAAAATACAGTTTATTATTTCTAAAGTTAGATATAATTCTTAAAATGTTTTTATTGTGAAAAACTTTTCTAAACAAGATTGAAATCAAACCACATGTACCTATCACCAGCTTCAATAATCTGGTCAATATTAATCTATATCCCATATCCTCTTCCTTTTAAATGATAGGGACTCTTTTCTAAAAGTATAATAACAGTATCATTATGATACGTAAAATACTTGACAATTTCTTAATATTTTCAACTACTCAGTCAGTTTCCAAATTTTTCCAAGTATCACATAGATTCTTTTTTTTCTTTTTATTTGACTTCTTTGGATCAGGATTCAAGCAGAGTCCATATATTACATTTTATAAGTAAATGTCTTAAGTTATTTTTGATCTGTCACTTCCCCTTCCTCTTGTTTTCCTCTTATTGTTTATTTGTTGACGACATCAGATTGTTGTCCTGTAAAGTTTCCTTTTTTTTTGTGATAGGGTCTTACTCTGTTGCCCAGGCTGGAGTGCAGTGGTGCAATCATGGCTCAGTGCAGCCTTGACCTTCCAGGCTCGATTGATCCTCCCATCTTAGCCTCCTGAGTAGTTGGGACTACAAGTGCGTGCCACCATGTCTGGCTATTTTTGTTTTTTTTTTTTTTTTGTAGTTTTTGTAGAGATGTAGTTTCACCATGTTGCTCAGTCTGGTCTCAAACCCCTGGGCTCAAGCAACCCACTCATCTTGGTTTCCCAAAGTGCTGGGATTACAGATGTGAGCCACTGTGGCCAGCCCATATTCTGCCATTTGATGATTAGTTTTCTGTTGGGCCATTTTTGTAATTTTTTTTTTTTCTTTGGAGACAAAGTCTTGCCCTGTTACCCAGACTGGAGTGCAATGGCACAATCTTGGCTCACTGCAACCTTCACCTCCCAGGTTCAAATGATTCTCCTGCCTCAGCCTCCTGAGTAGCTGGGATTACAGGCATCTGCCACCACATCCAGCTATTTTTTGTATTTTTTTTTAGTAGACACGGGGTTTCACCATGTTTGCCAGGCTAGTGAACTCCTGACCTCGTGATCCACCTGCCTTGGCCTCCCAAAATGCTGGGACTACAGGCATGAGCCACCATGCCCAGTCTTGGTTTTTTTTTTTTTTTTTTTTTTTTTTTTAAAGCATTGCTGAGTTACAATTGCACATATTGATAGCATACAATTTGATATGTTTTGACATATGTATACACACGAAACCATTATCACAATCAAGACAAAGAATCTATCACCCTCACAAGTTTCCCAGTTTTCCTTAGTGATAATGCCTTTCTCTCAGTCCTTCCCATGAGCTCATCTTGAGTCACTAATCTGCTTTCTGTCATTGTAGAATAACTTGCATTTTTAGAATTTTATGTAAATCATAAATCATACATTGTGTATTCATTTTGCCTGGCCACTTTCACTGAGCATAATTGCTTTGAGATTCATCCATCATTGTTGTTCCTTTTTATTGCTGGCTATATTTCATTATATAGATTTACCACAGTTTGTTTACCCATTTATCGATTTACAGATATTTGGACTGTTTCCAGTTTTTGCTATTACAAATAAAGGTTCTAAGAACATTTGTATATAAGTCTTTGTATGGACAGTGGCTTTCATTTTTCTTAGAAAAGCACCTAGGAGTGAAATGGCTGAGTTATATGATAGGTGTATGTTTAACCGTTTAAGAACCTGCCAAACTGATTTTCAGAATAGTTGTCCATTTTATATTTCCACCAGCAGGGTATGTGTGTTAGTTCCTCCACATACTCTCCAATACCTGTTGTAATCAGTCTTTAGTTTTAACATTCTAATAGGTATGTAGTGGTGGCTTATTGGTTTAATTTACATTTCCTTGATGACAGATGATGTGGAGAATCTTTTCACATGCTTATTTACCATCTGTATATCTCCTTTGGTTAATGTCTTTGGTCCATTTCAAAATCAGGTGGTTTCGTTTCAGTTGAATTTTAAGAGTTCTTTATATATTTTGAATAACAGGCCTTTATCAGATGGATTTCTTTTGTTTTTGAGACAGAGTCTCACTCTGTTGCCCAGGCTGGAGTGCAATGGCTGGAGTGCAATCAGCTCACTGCAATCTCCACCTCCCAGGTTCAAGCAATTCTCATGCCTTAGCTTCCCAAGTAGCTGGGACTACAGTCATGCACCACTACACTCAGTTAATTTTTGTATTTTTACCAGAGACAGGGCTTTGGCATATTGGCAGGCTGGTCTCGAACTCCTGGCCTCAAGTAGTCCACCCACCTTGGCCTCACAAAATGCTGAGATTACAGGTGTGGGCCACCACGCCCAGCCCAGATGGGTCTTTTGCAAATATTTTCTTCCAGTCTGTGGCTTGTTTTCTCATTTTCTTGATATTGTTTTCTGCAAGGCAGAAGTTTTTAATTTTAATGAAGTCCAGCTAATCAATCATTTCTTTCATGAACCGTGTCTTTGGTTATGTGCCTAAAAAGTCATTGCTGTACCCGAGGTCATCTATTTTACATTCAGGTCTAGATCCATTTTGAGTTGGTTTTTGTAAAAGGTGTAAGGTCTGTGCCTAGATTCATTATTTGGCATGTGAATGTCCACTTTTTCCAGCACCATTTGTTGAAAAGACTATCTTTGCTCCATTGTATTGCCTTTGCTCTTTTGTCAAAGATCAGTTGATTATACAGTTGACCCTCGAGCAACATAGGAGTTAGGGGCATTGATCCCTCCACATGTTAAAAATCCATGTGTAACTTTTACATTTTTTATTGTTTATTTATTTTATCTTATTTATGAGATGAGGTCTTGCTATGTTGCCCAGGCTGGTCTCAAACTCCTTGGCTTAAGAGCTCTTACTGTCTCGGCCTCACAAAGTGCCGGGACTACAGGCATGATCCACCACACCTGGCTCGCCATGTGTACCTTTTGACTCCTCCAGAGCTTAACTATTAGTAGCCTACTGTTGACTGAAAAGCCTTACCCAATAACAGAAACAGTTGATTAATACATATTTTGCATGTTATATGTATTGCATACTGTAGTCTTACAATAAAGCAAGTTAGAGAAAAGAAAATATTACAAAAAATATCATAAGGATGAGAAGCTATATTTTCTATTTATTAAGTTGAAATGGGCTATCATAAAAGTCTTTATCATCATGGTCTTCATGTTGAGGAGGCTGAGGAAGAGGAGGACAAGAAGAGATTGGTCTTCCTGTCTGGCAGGTAGCAGAGACAGAAGAAAATCTGCATCTAAGTGGACCCACACGGTGCAAATCTGTGTTGTTTAAGGGTTAGCTGGATTTATGTGGGTCTATTTCTGGACACTGTTCTGTTTCATTGATTTATTTGTCTCTTTCACCAATACCACACTGCTTGATTACTGTAGCTTTATTTATTTATTTATTTATTTATTTATTTATTTATTTTTTGAGACAGGGTCTTGCCCTGTTACCCAGTCTGGAGTGCAGTGGTGCCATCACAGCTCACTGCAGCATCGATTTTCTGGACTCAAGTGATTCTTCTACCTTAGCCTCCCAAGTAGCTGGACTGGAAGTGCGTGCTACCATGCCTACCTAATTTTTGTATTTTTTGTTGAGACAGGGTTTCACCATGTTGGCTAGGCTAGTCTCAAGCTCCTGGACTCAAGTGATCCACCCAACCAGGCCTCCCAGAGTGCTAAGATTTCAGGCGTGCACCACCACACCAGGCTAATTTTTGTATTTTTAGTAGAGATGGGGTTTCACCTGTTGGCCAGGCTGATCTCAAACTCCTGACCTCAGGTGATCTGCCTGCTTTGGCCTCCCAAAATGCTAGGACCACAGGTGTAAGCCACCACTCCTTGTATTTTTATAGTAGCACCCTTCTCCTCCTTAGTTGTTGATTTCAAAGTATTTTGTTCTTTTTGATGCTATGGTAAATGCAGACTCTTTTCTTAATTTTTTTCAGATAGTTCATTACGAGTGTATAAAAACACAACTGATTGTTGCGTGATCACTTTGTATCCAGCAATTTCAGTGAATTTATTAGTTCTAACAGGATTTTTGTGTGTGAACACTTTAGAGTTTTCTACATATAAGATTATGTTGTCTGTGAACAGAGATAATAGTTGGATTCATTGGATCTTTTTTAAAAAAATCCAGTCAGCCACTCTCTGTCTTTTGATTGTTAAGTTAAATACAGTTACATTTAAAGTAATTATTGATAGAGGAGGATTTACTATGGCCATTTGATTATTTTCTGCCTGTCTTACAGCTCTTTTGACTTTTTTAATTCTCTTATTTTGTGTTTCATTGACTTTTTTTGTATTGATATGCTTTGATTCTTTTTTCTTTTGTGTAACTGTTATTTTCTTTATCATGAGCTTATATAAAATATCTTATAGTTAAAACAGTCTATTTTAATCTGATAACCAATTAATTTCTATCATTTACAAAAACTATAGACTTACTTCTCCATCAGCACACTTTATATTATTGATGTCACAATTTACATTTATTTATATCATGCATTCATTAAAATATTTTTTATTTATAGTTATTTTATACTAGATTTTAAAGTAATTTACTCATTACCGTTACAGTAATACAGTACTCTGTTTGTCTATAAATTTGCCTTTACTGAGTTTTATAGCTTTTTTTTAATTTACAAGGCTTCTGTTAAGAAATTCATGTATAGTTTAAGTTTCTATAATATGTGACATGTTGCTTTTCTCTTATTGCTTTCAAAATTCTCAGTCCTTGTATTGCAGTTTTTTTTTTTGTTTGTTTTTTTTGTTTTTTGAGACGGAGTCTCACTGTGTCACCCAGGCTGGAGTGCAGTGGCACGATCTGGCCTCACTGCAACCCCTGCCTCCTGGGTTCAAACGATTCTTGTGCCTCAGCCTCCCGAGTAGCTGGGATCACAGGCATGTGCCACCACGCCAGGTTAACTTTTGTATTTTTAGTAGAGATGAGGTTTCACCATGTTGGCCAGGCTGGCCTTGAACTCCTGACCCCAAGTGATCTAGCAATCCACCCGCCTCAGCCTCCCAAAGTGCTAGAATTACAGGCATGAGCCGGCACACACGACCAGTCTTTGTATATGTTTGAATAAGTTTTCTGGTCTTTTCTCTCTCTATTTTCCTTCTGAGACTCTTATAATGCACATATTTTTCCACCTGATGGAGTCCCTTAAATCCTTTCACCCCTTTTACCCATTTTCATTCATTTTTCTTTTTCTGAGACAGGATCTCTCTCTGTTGCCCAGGCTGAAGTGCAGTGGTGCAGACTCAGCTTACTGCAACCTCTGCCTCCTAGGCTCAAGTGAGTCTCACCTCAGCCTCTAGGGTTGCTGGGACTACAGGAGCATGCCACCACACCTGGCTAACTTTTGTAGAGATGGGGTTTTGCCATGTTACTCAGGTTGGTCTTGAACTCCTGGGCTCAAGCAATCCACCTGCCTTGGCCTCCCAAAGCGCTGATATTACAGGAATGAGTCACCGCACCTGGCTTCTTTTTTTTATTTTTCTCCTCTGAATAATTTTTCAAATGGTTTTCCTTGAGTTTGCTGACTTCTGCTTGTTCTAGTCTGAATTTTCAATTCACTTGTATGCGTCATCTCTAGCTTTTCTGTTTGATTCTATTTACAATGTTTAATCTCTGTTGAAATTCTCATTTCGTTTATGTATTATTGAACTTGTTGAGCATTTTTATAATGGTTATTTTTAGTTCTCTGTCAGATAATTCATATATCTCTGTTTCATTAGGGTTGGTTTGTGGCAATTTATCTTATTGCTTTGTTTGAACTGTTTTTCCTTGTTTCTTTATTTTCCTTGACTCTTTGTTGTGGTATCTGCACGTTAGAAAAAATAGCCACCTCCTCCTGTCTTTGTGGATTGGCCTCACACAAGAGAAGTCCTTACCATCAACTAAACCAGAGATTCTGGGGACTCCTCAAATCTTCTCATATGTGTTTGCTCTGAACTTGTGCATATAAATTTCCAATTAGAGGAACTTGCCAGTTTTAAATTTTGGGGAGTTTATAATTCCTTGCTTCCCCTGGTGTCTGTTTTCTGTACCATGGGTCTTCTGAGTCAGCAGCATGCCCCGAGCTCCTTTTTTGTTTTCAACAGGACCCAGACATCTAGAGCACGGTAGTTCCATCAGCACTTTGAGCCAGAAGCTAGTTCCTCAGCTAGCCCCATGAAAAGTTGAAACATTGGATACATGTTCCAACTCTTTACCTCCTAAGGCAGAAGCTAGGATTTGGGAATTGTTACATGCTTATTCTGTGCTGAGCCATGAGAAGGGACTATGGTGAATGTGTGTTAATCCAAATTGCTGCCTTTGTTCTCAGCAGCCCTCAGGCATCTAGAGTATGCCACATCTCTTCAGCACTCTGAGACAAGTTAGGAGACAATCCTCCAGGCAGCCTCTAAAAAGTTGGAACATTAGATGCATTGTCCAATTGTTTTCCTCTCTAGAGAGAAGCTGGACTATGAGGGTTTCTGCCTACTCACTCTGCAAGGAGCTGGGAAGGAGGCTCTACGGTGAGTGTGTGTGTTCTAGTCCAAACTGTTACTTTCATTCTCAGCAGCTCCCAATCTAGGGCCCTTTGCCATCAGTGTTCAGATTCAGACAAGATAAAAACTGGTTTGTCAAGCGGCCTCCAGAGAAGTCAGAAAGATGGATATATTATCCAGTCCTTTCCCACTCGCCACCCTCCAGAGAAAAGCTGGGAGCTGGAGTTTTCCTACTGATTGTGCAGTGTTGTGTTATGGGGAGTGATTCTGGCAAGAGGGGTGCCTCAAATTTCTCTTCTAGCTCTGATGCAGCTAGTTTCACACTCACTCATTGTGTAAGAGACTCTCAGTTGTTCTATGAATTTCTTACAAGGGGAATTGGTCTGTGAATTGTTGAATTTGTGTGTCCATAGGAGGAAGGAGGGCCAGAGATTACTACTCTGCCATCTTTCTGATATCACTCAGGTGTTAATTCTTATTGAGCTTTGACAGTTTGCTAAATATTACAGATGTAAGACTTTTTACTAGATATCCTTTCTGGAATATTGTCTTACAGTCTGTGGTTCATCTTTGCATTCTTTTAACAAATGTCTTTCAAAGAGCAGAGGTCTTAATTTTGATGAAGTCCATTGTTCTCATCTAGCCATGCTCTTACGGTTCTTTGGTCAACTTGCTTTCTCACTTCCACAAAGACTGCTTCAAACTCTTCACTCCTTTCAAACTCTCCTTACCATTGCTCTTGTTCTGAGCAGATGGCCCCACACACTACTACAGAAAGTAGAAGTCATAGTAGAGAAACTCCCCGAACTTCCCTCTAACCACCTTACACAAATACCTGGATTTCTACCCATGATCTCTTTGTTCCACCCTAATACAGTGAAGGAGGTATTCTTTCTCTCATCCTCTGAGATCAATCGCTTCACCTGCTATCTGGTCCTCATTTCTTCTTTCCCTTTTCTACTCAGACTTCAGTCTTACACTATTAAGTGTCCTTTCTGTCTTCTCTATCTTTGGCCTTTCTGTTTACTCTTTTATTTTCCAAAACTGCAAACTTGGCTGAACTCTATCACTAAAAACAAAACAAAATAAAATCTTTATTTTACCTTATTTTTCCTTATAGCAATAACCGCATTTCTTCCCTTTCCTTTATAACCTAATTTCTCAAGTAATAGGTCTAGGATTTTGTGAGGTAAAATAGAAACAACCTACAGAGATGCATAAGTTGGGTGGGGGGAGGGTGCTTGAAGAAAACGTGGGGACAGTGGCAGACCACCAGTGTACGTGGGCATTGGAGTCAGGGTTAATCCAAGGGACTGGATGCCAAAGCTAATACATAAGATATGCTTGACTGTGGTTTGCTGAGACATACAATATGAACAATAGAGCATAACTGGGTCTGGAATTAGTTTCTTTATTTGAAAATTTAAAATAATAGTTACTTCACAGCATTGTTTTAAATATTAAATGAGCTAATAGTACTTTTTTTTTTTTTTTTTTGCGACAGGGTTATGCTCTCTCACCCAGGCTGGAGTGCAATGGCATGATCATAGTTCACTGTAGCCTCGAACTCCTGGGCTCACAGAATCTCCTGCCTTAGCCTCCTGTGTAGCTGGGACTACAGATGCCACCATGCCAGCCCAACTAATTAAAAAAAACTTTTTTTAGAGATGTCCCCAAAATAGAAATTTTAAAAAATTTTTCTATTTTGCCTAGGCTGGTCTCACACTTCTGAACTCAAGCGATCCTCCCACCTTGGCCTCCTAAAGAGATGGGATTACAGGAATCAGCCACTGCACTCATCCCTGACTAGTGCTTTAGACGTGACCTTCATTCATTCATTTGGTCATTCATTCATAAAGAAGCATGTATCAGGAACTTTACTAGGCATTAAGGATACAAAGAAGAATAAGACAAAGGTCTGTTTTTGATGAACTCACAGTCTTAGGAGAGTCAAAGCATAGCATGCAATTATAATTCAGCATGGTAAATGCTGTGATTGATAAGCACAGGGTATTTTGGGAGTTCGAAGAAGGAAGTACATAGCTTGGGGTGAGGTACATCAAAGAAGTCTTCCTGCTTGAGGTAAAACTAGAGCAGATTCTTTCTTTCTTTTTCCTCCCTCCCTCCATCTCTCCCTCCCTCCCTCCCTCCCTCCCTCCCTCCCTCCCTTCCTTCCTTCCTTCCTTCCTTCCTTCCTTCCTTCCTTCCTTCCTTCCTTCCTTCCTTCCTTCTTCCTTCTTTCTTTTCTTTTCTTTCTTTCTTTTTTTTTTGATGGCGTCTCCCTCTGTCGCCCAGACTGGAGTGCAGTGGCACAATCTCGGCTTACTGCAACTTCTGCCTCCCGGGTTCAAATCCTGGGTTCAAGTGATTCTCATGCCTCAGCCTCCCAAGTAGCTGGGATTACAGGAGACCACCACCACGCTCGGCTAATTTTTGTAGTTTTAGTAGAGACGGGTGTTGGCCAGGCTGTTCTCGAACTCCTGACCTCAGGTAATCTGCCCTCCTCGGCCTCCCAAAGTTAGAGCTGATTCTTGAAGAGAATAGTTGTTAGCAGACAAAAGAGAGAAGCAGGCAGGGGGAAGTTTTTAAAGTTCCTCTGTACACATAGTTCAACTTAAAGGCATTGGAATTCCATGCTTTACTTCGTTAAAACAAATCATACTACTAAAAACTTATTTATTTAAAACTCACTGCCACCCCGTCTGGGAAGTGAGGAGGTCTCTGCCGGGCCGCCCTATTGTCTGGGAAGTGAGGAGCGCCTCTGCCCGGCCGGGCCGCTGTGCAACCCTCCAAGTGTGAAGTGACAGCCTTGTGTGTGATCTTTCTGCCCTCCGCAAGTTTGCTATTTCAACATTAAAGTTTACTTTTTAATTAAAAAGAAAACCAAAAAACAAAACTCATTGACCTACTTGAATGATATGTAAAGTACAAGGTATTACATGATAATACAAGGATAGGGCAAAGCTTTCTTCATTGGGAGTGGAACACAGCAGGAGTTGCTATAGGCAGAGTGACACAATATATTTTAAGGAACCTGGTGCCTGGGAGTCTAGGTAAGAGTACTACCAAAAATTAAATTATTTAGATGGTGTCATCATGACCCAGAATTTTGGTCCTCAGCTTTGATGGTGCAGGAAGTAGATCGTCAGCTAAAAAAGATGGCGAACCTTTTGGGAGACTGGTTCAATTTAAAAACAGATGCATATGTTTATCTCCTGAATGTAACGCATTCCCTTATAATAAATATAAAATTTGTGTAAACTTAAATACTCATGCTGTCATGATTAGTATATTTGGTACATACAGGCATGTTAAATAGTGCCTTGAGATCCTGAAATCAGAACAAAAGGAGTTAGCTGGATGGAGTGAGCAGCTCTCTGGTTCAGACAAGCGTCTGGGCAATGTGGGCTCAATTTCTTGTTCTGATTCTTCAAAATCTCAATTCATGTGATTTCATAGATTTCATTGTTGTGGTTATTTGAAATATGAGATCTGGAAGGAAGGGCAGGTCTTAGGCTAATAAGCAACTAATAAGAATGCATTTTGGAATAGACACAAATAGTATGTGCTGAGACAACAGTTTGAGCCAAGGTCATGTTAAGACATCTGGGGGAATAAATTAACGTGAGAATATATATACCTGCCAAATAATTAGTGCAGTACAAGCTGTGAAGATGGGATAAGTCTGAACCTTTGAGAGCTAGGTACGTCATAGTAACATAAATTCAGAGTATTATGCATATTATTATTTTATGGAAAACAGTTACGTGTATATACATAAGAAAAGGCATGGAAGCTTATATAAGATATAAAGAGTGGTTTTCTTTATATAGTGAAAACAGAAGCATTCCTTATTTTAATTTTACTTCATCTGTGATTTCAAAACTGTATATAATGAAGATGTGCTACTTATGCAATAAGGAAATATTAATATGGCAAATACTGTGGGGAATAGCAGGCAGGACTAGTTAAAGAAGTATTGGAAAGGTGATGGTGCTGCAAAAAAGGAATTTCTTTTTAGTTTGAACTAAAAGCAAGAAGGGACTATTTTTAATAAAGGAATTGTTTTTGTTTTGTTTTGTTTTGTTTATTTCTTCGAGATGGAGCCTCACTCTGTTCCTCAGGCTGGAGCACGATCACGGCTCGCTGCAACCTCTGCCTCTCTGACTCAAACGCTTCTCCTGCCTCAGCCTCCTGTGTAGCTGGGATTACAGGCCCACGCCACCACCATTCAGCTAATTTTTGTATTTTTAATAGAGGTGAGTTTTCACTATGTTGGCCAGGCTGGTCTCTAACTCCTAACCTCAGGTGATCCACCCACCTAAGCCTCCCAAAGTGTTGAGATTACAGGCGTGAGCCACCATGCCCAGACAGTTTTTAGTAAATGGGTTTTACATGCCCCTCCCATTGCCATATTCAGCACTGAAATATTTATCTTGCATAAAGAATGCACACTAAAATAGTTTACAAAAACTGACCATACTCTGGGCTATAAAGCAAGCATCCACAACTTACAGAGAATCAACAGCATGTATATCATAATGCAATTAAATCGGAATCAGTAACAAAACAGTAACTAATTATCCCCCAAACATTTGAAAATAATAAACCAATACATTTAAATAATTTATAGATGATAGAACAGATCAAAAGGCAATTAAAAAAATACTCAGAACTCCGTGATACTAAAAATACTACTCACAACTTGTGAGATGCAGCCATTCATTATCTATGCATGCATTTCCCTTGGGAAAGTTATGGGGAGGGACTTCCAAAGTGTGCCAGGCATTTTACTTAGGCCATATAATTTTTTAATTTATTTTATTTCATTTATTCATTTATTTTTGAGATGCAGTTTTGCTCTTATCACCCAGGCTGGAGTGCAATGGCGCAATCTTGGGTCACTGCAACCTCTGCCTCCTGGATTCAAGCAATTCTCCTGCCTCAGCCTCCCGAGTAGCAGGGATTACAGGCATCCATCACCATGCCTAGCTAATTTTTTTTTTTTTTTTTTTTGTAATTTAGTAGAGACGGAGTTTCACCATGCTGGCCAGGCTGGTCTTGAATTCCTGCCTCAGCCTCCCAAAGTGCTGAGATTACAGGCGTGAGCCACCACGCCAGGCCCGTTTTTATTTTTTATATAATTTATATTTATATACAAAGTGGAGCCAATATATATTACTTTCTCAAATTAAGAATAAATTTGTAAGGGCCAGTTACTGATGTTAGATTCTGATTTCATTTAAAAGTTATATGACTTACGTGACTGTTGTAGTTTTTTATTTGGGGTAAGGGTGGGGTAAATGAATCTTCTTTTAGGACTCACTTCTAAGGAGTTTAGAAATTGCTATGTGGGAGCTAAGCTATGAGAATGCAAACACCTAAGAATGATATAATGAACTCTGCGGGCTTGGGGAGAAGGGGGGAAGGGGAGTGAGGAATAAAGTCTGCAGTGTACAGTACTGCTTAGGTGACAAGTGCATCAAAATCTTAGAAATTTGGGTACAGTGTACACTGCTTGGGTGACAGGTGCACCAAAATCTCAGAAATCACCACTAAAGAACTTATCCATGTAACCAAACACCACCTGTTCGCCCAAAATCTATTGAAATAATAATAATAAAGAAGTTGCCATGTATCTTTGTTTTGTGCTACAACAGAATACCACCAACTGGGCAATTTATAATAAACAGAAATTTATTTCTCACAGTTATGGAGGCTGGAAAGTCAAAGATCGAAGGGCCAGCATCTTGCAAGGGACTTTGTGCTGTGTCATCCCATGTGGAAGGGCAAAGAGAGGGCAAGAGGAAGAGGGAAGGGGGGCAAACTCATTCTTTTATAAAGAACCCATTCCTAGAGTAATGGCATTAATCTATTCATGAGATCTCTGTTCTCATGACTTAATCCCCTCTTAAAGGTCTCACCACTCCACACTGTTGCAATGGGGATTAAGTTTCCAATGCATGAACTTTGGGGGACACATCTAAACTTTAGCATTCTTCCCCTGGTCCCCCAAATTTATGTCCTTCTCACATGCAAAATATATTCACTCCATTCCAGCCCCAAAAGTCTTAACTCATTCCAGCATCAACTCAAAAGTCCAAAGTCTCATCTAAATCAGATGTGGGTAAGACTCAAGAGGTTGCATCCTGAGGCAAATATTCCTCCAGCCGTGAGCCTATAAAATCAAACAAGTTACTTGTTTCCAAAATACAATGATGAGATGGGCATAGGATAGATATTCTTGTTGCAAAAGAGATAAATAGACAAGAAGAATGGAGTAACAGACTCCAAATAAATCCAAAAGCGGACAGGGAAGACATTAAAATCTAAAGGCTCCAGAACAATCTTTTATTCCATATGCCAACTTCTAGACACACTGGGGTGGGGGTTGAGCACCCAGTGTCCCAGACAGCCCTTCCAGTATGGTTTTTCTGAGGTCAGTCCACACAGCAGCTCTCCTAAGCCGATATTCCATGCTGGTAGGTATGCTGTTCCAAGGTCTTGAAGGTGGCCCTGCTCCCATGGCTCCATTAGGCATTGCCCTAGTAAGAACTCTCTGTGCCAGCTCCACCCCTGTGGCAGGTTTCTACTTGAACACCCAGGCTGTCCAATACAGTCTTTAAAATCTAGGTGGAGACCGCCATGCCTCCACAGCTCTTGCATTCTGCTTGCCTGCAGAATTAGCACCATATAGATGATGTCAGGCTTCACTGCTTTTACTTTCTAGAGTGGTGGCCCAAGATGCACCTGGGTCAGCTTGAACTATGGCTGCAGTGGCCAAGGAACGCTGTTCTGGAATACATAGAATAGAGCCCTAAGGCTTCCCTGGTCAGTGAGCCCATGGAGGGAACCATAGGGCCTGTCCCCCAAAACCATTCTGTCTTCTGAGAGCTCTAGGCCTATGATGGGAAGTGGTAGCCCTGAAGGTATCTGAAATGCATTTAAAAGTCATTCTCCCACTGTCTCAATGAATTGTACCTGGCCCTTTCTTTTTGTACTAAGCTTTCTAGCTAATAGTCACTTGGCCACAAGCTTGGTTTGCTTTCCTAAAGATGCCTTTTTGTATGTTGTGTGGCCAGGCTGTGAATGTTACAAATTTATCAGCTCTGCTCCCATTTTAATTATAAATTTTTTATTTAAATCATTTGTTTATTGTCTCATGTTACTGTAAGTAGCCAAAATAAGCCATGCAGCACTCTGAATGCTTTGCTGCTTAGATATTTCTTTTTCTAGATATCCTATTTCATTGTTTTTAAATTCTGCCTTCCACAAAGTCCCAACACATGGATACAATTTGCCAATTATTTACAACTGCATAGTAAAGATGGTTTTTACTAGTTTCCAATATCTTGTTCCTCAGTTCTATCTCAGATTCACTCATCAGAATAGCCCTTACTGTCAATATTTGTACCAACATTTTGACCATGACCACTTAAGTAAGCTCTAAGAAGTTCCAGAGTCTCCCTACAGTTCCTGTTTTTCTGAGCACTCACCAAAATCACCCTTTGTGCTCCATTCGTGGCAACCTAGGCTTTTACTAGCTTACTCCTTCAAATTCTTCCAACCTCTACCCATTACCCAGTTCCAAAGCCACTTCCACATTTTCAGGTATTTGTAATAGCAACAGCCCCACTTTTTGGCTCCAATTTTTTGTCTTAGTTTGTTTTATGCTGCTATAACAGAATACCACTGACAAGGTAATTCATAATAAACAAATGTATTTCACACAGTACTCAAGGCTGGGAAATCCAAGATGAAAAAGCTGGTATCTGGCAAGGGCCTTCTTGCTGAGTCATTTCATGGCAGAAAGGAAGAGAGAGAGAGAAAGAGAAGGAGGCCAAATTCATTCTTTTATAAAGAAGCCACTCCCTCAATCACTATCCCACTCCCATGATAACGACATTAGTTTCTTCATGAAGGCAGAGCCCCTGTGATCTAATCACTTGTTAAAGGTCTTACCTCTCAACATTGTCACATTGGGGATTAAGTTTTCAAACATAAACTTTAGGTGACACATTCAAACCATAACACTATGGTCTAGATGTTTTTCTTCCCTCTGAAATTCATGTTGAATCATAATCCCTAAAGTAACAGTGTTGGGAGGTGAGGCCTAATGGAAGGTGTTTAGGTCATGAGGGCTTCAGAACTATGAGAAATACATATTTTTTTCTTTATAAACTACTCAGTCTCAGTATTCTGTTATAGCAGCACAAAATGGACTAAGCCAGAAATCTGTTCAAGGGGAGTGAGCAGGGTTGTATCTTGGACACCTTCTAGACTTCCTTAACAGGATTTATTGAGAAAATTGAGTTCTAAAGCCCAGAAGTATCCTCTATTTTTAAATTTAATTTAATTTTGTTTTTTTTTTCTGAGATGGAGTCTTGCTCTGTTGCTGAGGCTGGAGTACAGCAGCACTATCTCTGCTTATTGCAACCTCTGCCTCCTGGGTTCAGGCGATTCTCCTGCCTCAGCCTCCCAAGTAGCTGGGACTACAAGCGTGCACCACCATGCCCAGCTAATTTTTGTATTTTTAGTAGAGACAGGATTTTGCCATGTTAACCAGGCTGATCTTGAACTCCTGACCTCAGGTGATCCGCCCACCTTGGCCTCCCAAAGTGCTGGGATCACAAGCGTGAGCCAGGCCCAAAGGTATCCTTTATATGTAATGAGTTAACTTCTCTCTTATGTATCTGGAAGGGAGTTAGTTATATACTAATATAACTGGTTATGTACTACATAATATAATTAACATATAAAATGAGTTATATTAGTATATAACTAACAGAGAAATTAAGAAAATAGTCACCCGAATAATTTTTGGCATTCTGTGGTTTAGATGAGAAACCTAAGTTAAAAAGATCTGCGAGACACTGTCCCAACAGTGAAAGAGAACCTGCACTGGTCCTTCTGAGCCTCCATGCCTGGGATCAGCCTCAGGGCATCTTCATCTCTATGAAAAGTAGGTGGCCATGTGACCATGTGTGAGAGACCCAGACTCTGGGCTCACGTGGTGTGTCCTTGAGCTCATGCCTGGGCATTTCTCCTTGGCCTGGGCCACACTGTGTCCCTCACTCCAAATCCTCACTCTGATTTGGAGCTAAGTGAAGACAATTCAGTTCTCTTGTATAAAAGAGGATGCTGTAGGACACAGTAAAAAACTGTCATTGGAATAACATCTAAATTAGAGCAAGAACACAAAGATTTAGACACTATCCTCTCAAGGAATTGTTTTTATTTAAATAGTAGACACCAGCAATGAGTGCTAATTGTTTCACATATAATGGTTCTTTCTAACAACCACTAGCATCAGAATCACCGGAGAGCCTTATTAAATATGTAGACACCTGGCTTCTACTGCATCAGAATCTCTATAGCTGGGCTTGGAAATCTAATTAAAGTTAAGGAATTATTAATTTAATTAGATTTGTTGGGCATGTGGCCAAAGCCCTTATCCAATCCATGCTACATCTTAATTATGAGAATCCAGAGTGGTTTCCCTTGGTATTCAGAAGACCTCTGCCATTTGTGGATTCAAAAATCGTAATTTAAATTGTGGAAGAGAAAACACAAGTATCCATGACATGTAGCCATTAGGAGTTTCCCTCAGGCACAAAGTACAAATCAAGCGGGATGGGGTCAGCCAGTGCCCAACAATCCTAGCCTCACAACATAACTTTGTCATTCTCTTTGTGGGCATTTATTTTATTTTACTTTTTTCATTGTTTTTTTTAAAACTGTACACAAACATTTCCTACATAATCCAACATACAACAGAAAAATGGTACACCTTTTACTTTCAATTTGCGTACAATGGAAAAACAAGTATATATATATATTTTACAAAGTTTAACTAATAAGACACTAAAGTTGGCAGTTTAAGTCTATAGGTGAGAAATTATCTAATAAAAATAATCAATTTTTTCAGCATTAGTCACTTCCATAACCAAGTGTTATTCTGATTAATAAAACTTGCTGCCAATCAGAATTCTGATTGGTAAAATATATTATGATATACTCATACCATTACTCAACTTGTAGTACTGCTCTCCACCTTAGTTCTTCACAACTACTAACATAGAAAATTGTTGAAAAGTAGGGGCAAGCATTTGCAAAAACAAAAAATCCCCAGCTTATTATAAGCATGAATATGTATGATGGAATTTCTTCCCAGCAATAGACTTCCAGACTATCAAGAAATCACCAGAACTAAGTTTGCCAAGTTATTTTCCCTATGTCCAACAACAGATGCACTTATACGTCCAACAGAGGAGCTGAAAATCGAACTTAGTTTGGGGGTGAGTTGGGAAATTCAGCCACCATTTCAAAATAACTGTCTTAAAAAAAAATGACCACCAAAAATAGGTTCACTAAATTTATTTTTAAAATCATAAAACTTTTCTTACAAAAGAGCATTACATTCTGCACACTGCTCTGAACAGATGCCAGGGGCATATGGACTATTGTTACTTTTCCTCCCTTTCCCACTCCCTAAATGTTACAGTGACCACAAAGCAAGGTGTTCACAATTACATGGGGGGAAGTTTTTAAACCACCAACAATAACAAAAAATAAAATCCACTCACTCTGCTGCTGTTTCAAAATTTCAATGTTAGTTTTTCACACCCTTTCCCCCACAACCCTGTTCGTAAGGAGCTAAAACATTACATCTGGTGAACAGCAAAGATTTCACTACACCTCAAATGCAAAACACCTATGAGGCAGAGGAATGTTGGCTTTTTAAACAGAAGCAGATTAAAAAAAAAAAAAAAAAAAAAAAAAAAGATGCAGGACTCCTTCAGTTCTTCACTAGTCTTAGAAAAACTTTCCAGAATACTGCTTCATACTATAAAAAAGAAAAAAATATCTTGCCTTAGAATCCTTCAACATCTGCATACTGCTTCACACTGTTCTGCAGCAAATACTGTGCATTCTGTATCTGGTCCTGTGTTCCTGTAATGGTAATGATCCGATCTTCGGAACTTTCTAAAGGCTCATCAATTTTGATTGAAGCTCTCGCCTTAAGACGGATTTGTTTAATCCGCTGACCACCTTTGCCAATAATAGATCCAGCCAAATCTTTGGGAATAGTTACTTGTGTAGTAATAATAGGTTCACCAAGATCACCATATGAGCCACGACCCCCTGCATAGGAATACTCATATCCGGAGCCACCCTGTGGTTCATAAGCCACCTGCCATTCCGATGGTCTCCATGTATCTATTGCAGAGTCCCAAGTTTCATCAGCACTGAAAACCAACCATGCTGAGGTAACGGTCTCCAGGTCTCCCTCTTCTGTCATAGGCCATGAGGTCTCCCCCTCTAGGTGGTGGTGGTGGAGGAAGAAGAAAATTCCGAGCTCTGCTACCACCCCGGCCGGCTCGTCCAGGAGGAGGGGGAGGTGGTCCTCGATGAGGGCTTATATCATCATTATCTCTTCTAGATGGAGGCATGAGACGCCCACCCCGACCAGGAAGCATTCTGTCAAAACCCCCTCTTCCCCGCATGGGAAATCCCAATGGACGTCCACGGCGGTCATCAAACATCATTGCAAATCACCATAATCATAGGTTTCATCGTAAAAACTGGGATCATAAGGCTGTGCACGTCCTTTGATGGGAGACTCAGATATAAGATCAAGGATGATCTTTATGCACTCTACAACCCTATAGGATTTTCCTCCAATAAGAACAACTCTGTCAGTGGAATAACGACAGCATTCCTGGAAAAGCTTGATGGTGGTTTGAGTGTTTTCTCGAAGTTCTTTGATTTTAGCACCTTTGACCCCAGTAATTCCTCCTGCTAGACTCTGATAAATCAACAGCCTCAACTCGCAAAGTCACTTCCTTTATAGTGTTGGTAATTTAAGCATTCCACAGCATCAGATTCGAGCAGGAGCTGGCTGGTTGCGGTCGATGATGGCAACTGCAGGCCTTCTTGCAAGGTAAGGATGATTTTCTTCAGAATTTCTCCAATTGTTTCAATATCAGCGCTGATACTCAATATGCGCTTGGGGCCACTGCTGTCTGGGACTGAAACACTGGCACTGTAGTCTGTACGGAGAGCCTTAATATTCTTGCCTCCTTTTCCAATCACTGCCCCAGCATTCTTGCTCTGAAGCAGAACGCGTAATTCAACCATCTCATCAATGTTTCTAGATCTTTTAGATGCTTGTTCCTCTTCCATATCTTCTACAGGGCGTTTACCAAATTCACCATTGGTTTCAGTGTTAGGGAAGGTTTCTTCTGGCTGTTCAGTTTCCATATTCTTTTATTAAATGGGCACACCAATCAGTTATTATAGATCCTTGCAGAGCAGAACTGAAGCGTTCTGGAGCGCACCAACAACTCACAGACCAGTGCTGCAGTCGCCCGGATCCGACAGGAAATGGCGGCCCGCGTAACGGAGGCTACGTGCTACTAGGCGGAGCCGAGCGCAGACCCCTCCTCCACCCACCGCGCGGTACCGAGGTCTCATCCCCCGCATCCTCCCCCCACCGTCGGAGACAAAGCCAGTGAGGCAGCCCTGACTATTCCATCCCTGCCCCTCCAGCTACGACCTCGGGCCGGGAGACCCAAGGTGAGGCGGGGCTCACCGTGGGCGTTTATTTTATAAGAGGAATTATTTGCTAAAATTGAATTTATGATTTTAAGGATTCACAAAGGTCTCAGGACAAGCAGGAGTCTCTTGTGGTCTGATATGAAGTCTTCCCTTCAATTCTCCAGAAATTTCTCCCTTCCTCCCTTCCTCCCTTCCTCTTTTCCCCTTCCCCTCCCCTCCCTCCTCCCCTCCCCTCCCCTCTTCCCCCTCCCCTCCCTCCTCCTCCCCTCCCCTCCCCCCGCGTCCCCTCTCCTCCCCCTGCTCCTCTTCCCTCCCCTCCTCTTCCCTCCCCTCCCCTCCCCTCCCTTCTCCTCCCCTCTCTTCCCGTCACCTCCCCGCTCCTCCTCTCTCCTCCCCCACCTCCCCTCTTCTCCCCCCCACCCCGCTCCCCTCCCCTCCCTTTCTCTTCCCTCTTTTCTTCTTTTTTTGAGACAGCCTGTCACCCAGGCTGGAGTGCAGTGGCGTGATCTTGGCTCATTGCGCCTCCACCTCCCAGGTTCAAGTGATTCTCCTGCCTCAGCCTCCTCAGTAGCTGGGATTACAGGCAGGCACCACTACACTCCGCTAATTTTTGTATTTTTAGTAGAGACAGGGTTTTACCATGTTAACCAGGCTGGTCTTGAACTCCCGACCTCAAGAGATCTGCCCACCTTGGCCTCTCAAGGTGCTGGGATTACAGGCGTGAGCCACCATGCCCAGCTGCAATTCTCCAGACATTTCATAAAATTCCCACTTCTACTAATATTGATAGTCTAAAAAAATTAAATCTGGGTTATCTTTTGCCTCTACAGCACTTGGCTCAGGTGACAGTTCCTATTTTCAAACATCCTCTTTTCTTAACCTTTTTGATGCCAACTCTTGTTTTCTTTCACATATTTCCATTGATCTTTTATTGCTTTCTGCCTTCTGCAGATGGGAGACCTCATTTCCACCCTCATCATTCTGTCCTCCATTTTCCTCAGAGATTTCATCTATTTTAATGACCTCAACTATTCCCTGTGTATATATTATTTCTAAATCTGTATTAAGAGTCTTGATATCATTCCCACTCTAGCATTAGTTTCTATCTGTGAAACATTTCCATGCATGTTTCATCATCACCTAATTAATTTATTCATTAAAAAATATTTTAAAAACACATTGGCTTCTTAGCATGTGACCAGGGTACCTAGGTGAATAGAACATGGTACTCACTAGCTCAGAGTCCCACCTCATAACTTTTATATTCCATCAAAAGTCTCACATTCTTTCACTTACATGCTGCAAGATCTTAGAGTTTTATTTGACTTTTCCTATTTCCTTCTACCCCAGTTCTAATCAGTCATAAACTTCTGCCAATTCTCTATTTGGATTCTCAAATACTCATTGCTACCATATTAGGTACATGTCATCTCATGCCTAGACTCCTGCAAGTCAGCTAGCTGCCTAAAATGAGAAAAATCTTTTATTCCAGGGCCATTTTATTTCATCCTCCATTAGTTAGATAGATCTTCCTAAATCACAGGCTTCAGTGTATAATTCTTCTCTATGACCTTTCACAGCTTTAAAAGAAATAGGCCAAATCCATGAATCTGTAACTCAATCCCTTTCCTTATTTGACCCACTCATTCTTCCTTTTCACTGTCAAGTACCACTATTCACCTCTTTTGATTCCTTCCCAGCTTCCAAATGCTTCTCCCTCAGCCTTCCTCATGTTTGTAAATGTTAGCTCCTTTCATCCAGTTGCTCAAGCCAAACACTTTAGAGCTGGCCTTGACATCTTGCATTTTCATGTCTAAACTGTCAGTCCTGTTGGATTGCCTTCAAAACATGCCCAGTCTGATCACTTCTCATTCCCCACTGCTACCATACAAGGCTAAGCCACAAATGGTCTCATCTGGACTATCATTAGAGTATCCTAAGTTGGGCATGTTGGTGTGTGCCTGCAGTCCCAGCTACTTGGGAGGATGAGGCTGGAGGATCGCTTGAGCCCAGGAGTTCAAGGCTGCAGTGAGCTGTTACTGTACTCCAGCCTGGGCAACAGAGTGAGACCCTGCCTTCCCTACTCACAATCCACTCAATATACACCAGTCACACAATATACACCAGTCAGGGGGATCCCCCACAAGTTTATTTTTATTTTTATTTTTTGAGACGGGGTCTTGCTCTGTTGCCCAGGCTGGAGAACAGTGGTGCAATCTCGGCTCACTGCAACTTCTGCCTCCCGGGTTCAAGTGATTCTCCTGCTTCAGCCTCCTAAGTAGCTGGGACTACAGGCATGCGCTACCACGCCCAGCTAATTTTTGTATTTTTAGTAGAGACGGGCTCACCATGTTGGCCAGGCTGGTCTCAAACTCCTCACCTCAAGTGATCAACCTACCTCGACCTTCCTTTTTTTTTTTTTTGACAGAGTCTTGCTCTGTCACCCAGGCTGGAGTGCAGTGGCATGGTCTGGGCTCACTGCAAACTCTGCCTCCTGGGTTCAAGAGATTCTTGTGCCTCAGCCTCCGAATAGCTGGGATTAGAGGCGAACACCACCATGCCTAGCTAATTTTTTTTTTTTTTTTTTTTTGAGATAGTTTCCTTCCGTCTGTCACCCAGGCTGGAGCGCAGTGGAGTGATCCTTGGCTTGCTGTAACACCTTCCTTCCAGGTTGAAGCGATTCTCCTGCCTCAGCCTCCTGAGTAGCTGGGATTATAGGCAGGCACCACCACACCGGGCTAATTTTGTATTTTTAGTAGAAAAGGGGTTTCACCTTGTTGGCCAGGGTGGTCTCGAACTCCTCACCTCAAGTGATCCACCTGCCTCGACCTCTCAAAGCGCTGGGATTACAGGCATGAGCTACAGTGCCTGGCCTAATTTTTGTGTTTTTAGTAGAGACGGGTTTCACCATGTTGGTCAGGTTGGTCTCAAACTCCTGACCTCAAGTGATCCACTTGCCTTGGGCTCCCATAGTGCTGGAATTACAGGCGTGAGCCACCAAGCCAAGCCGGGATCCTTAAGTAAAGAAAAAAAATGAATTATTTCACTCTTTAAAACTTTCCAGGGGAGTTGGCATTTTCCCTGGCTTTAAAGTCTTCCTTATACCATCACAGTAACTAGAGGTTTCCTTCTTTCATTTTTGGCTTGTTGTTTTAACCTGTTATGCTGATATCTGGCAGTTCAGCTCTCTCTCAGCTCAGCTGAGCTCCTGACAAATCTGAGGTCTAATTTACTTTAAGCCAAAAGATAGTTAAAAATTAATTTAATCATAGTTTTATTCCAATAAGGATGTGTAAAGTGCCTACTATATTCCAGGCACTATGCTAAGCTTTGTGGATATGGAGATAAATGAATTACAGCTTTTGCCTCTGAGAGATGAATGGGTTGAAGAGGGCTCGAAGGAAAGTAGCTCATTTCAACACAGTGTGGTAGTAGCTGTGGGTGCTTTGAGGGGCACAGAGGATGAGCACTCCGCACAGATGGGAAGTGAGAGGCCACAGACGTCCTGCAAGAGGAGGCGATGGTTGAGATGAATCTCAATGCATAAGAGAAGAACGTGGAAGAGATTCTGCAGCATAAGCAAAGTCATTGTCAGCATCAGCAACAAAATCATTAACCTGAATTATTGATTACCTCCTACATACAGTCATGCATGGCTTGACAGTGAAGATATGTTCCAATAAATGTGTCATTAGGTGATTTCACCATTGTGTGAACATCATAGAGATGACTTACACAAAGCTGAATGGTACAGCCTACAGCGCACCTAGGCTCTATGGTATAGCCTGTCACTCTTAGGTTACAAACCTATGCAGCATGTCACTGTACTAAATCCTATAGGTAATTGTAACACAATGGTAAAAATTTGTGTCTCTAACCATATCTAAACATAGAAAAGGCACAGTAAAAACATGGTATAAAAGATAAAAAATGTTACACCTGTATAGGGCACTTTCCATGAGTGGAGGAAGCAGGACTGGAAGTTGCTCTGGGTGAGTCAGTGAGTGAGTGGCAAGTAAATGCAAAGGCCTAAGACATTACTATATACTACTGTGGAGTTTATAAAGACTGTACATGTAGGCTACACTCAACATTTTTAAAAACATTCCTTTGGCCAGGCGTGGTGGCTGATTCCTGTAATCCTTTCACTTTGGGAGGCCCAGGCGGGTGGATCACTTGAGGCCAGGAATTCAAGATCAGCCTGGCCAGCATGGTGAAACGCTGTCTCTACTAAAAATACAAAACATTAGTTGGGCACAGTGGCGGGCACCTGTAATCCCTGCTACTAGGGAGGTTGAGGCGGGAGAATCGCTTGAACCCAGGAGGCGGAGGTTGCAGTGAGCCAAGATCACACCACTGCACTCCAGCCTGGGCAACAGAGCAAGACTCTGTCTCAAAAATAAAAATAAAAATAAATAAATAAATAAAAACTTTTCTTCTTCACGAATATATTAACCTTAGCTTACTATAACTTTTTTCCTTTTATAAACTTTTTATTTTTTACTTTTTGACTCTTTTGTAATAACACTTAGCTTTAAACACAAATACATTGTACAGCCATACAAAAATATTTTCTTTTTTAGATCCTTATTCTATAAGCTTTTTCCTGTTTTAAAATTTGAGGTCTACACAGTGTCAGGATTATCAGTGCCACTGTTTTCCGCCTCCATATCTTGTCCTACTGTAAGGTATTTAGGGGCAATAGCAGGCATGGAGCTGTCATCTCCTGTGATAACAATGCCTTCTTTGGGAATGCCTACTGAAGCACCTGCCTGAGGTCTTCCTCCATGCTGCCACTCTTCAGAAACATGACCAAGATGGTTTGCTTTTTGTTTGTTTGTTTTTTCCATCATCATAGGTTAGCTTGTAAAAAGATAATACAACATGAACAGTCTTCTCTGGTCATGGAAACCTTTTGGTGTTTGGGTCCGTTTTCAAACTTGTTTTTAAATTTGTTTTTGTTTTTGAGACAAAGTCTCACTCTTGTCCCCCAAGCTGGAGTGCAATGGCACGATTCGGCTCACTGCAACCTCCGCCTCCCGGGTTCAAGCGATTCTCCTGCCTCGGTTCCCCCGAGTACCTGGGATTACAGGTGCCTGCCACCACGCCTGGTAGAGACGGGGTTTCACCATGTTGGCCAGGCTGGTCTTGAACTCCTGACCTCAGGTGATCCACCCACCTCGGCCTCCCAAAGTGCTGGGATTACAGGTGTGAGCCACTGTGCCTGGCCAGGTCTGTTTTCAAACTTTTAAAGGAGTTTGATGAGGTCTGCAAAAGCTTCCTCTAAACTTTTCATTGTGAATTTTCTTGGGGAGAGGGTTTTTCTTTTTCTTTTCCTGCAGTTTCTTTTTTTTTCTCTTGGCTCTTCTTTAGCTATGCTTTCCTGTTCTAGTTTCAAAAACTCCTCATTAGTCAATTCCTTGGGAACCACCTCTAAGAGCTTCTCAGTGTCATCCTTATCCACACCCATGTTAGAGAGTTGTTTGCCATCTCAACCACAGTCTTAATTTTTCAGCGTTCTCATCCTTGGGAAATCCTTTGAAGTCATGGACAAAGATATTGAGTGTCGTCTTCCAGAAACCATTCACACAATATTTGATGACATCGCCCAAAGCTCAAGGAGGGTTCTGGATGCAGTCACAGATACTGTAGTCTTTCCAGAATTGTATCAGTGTCTTTTCCAAGTCTTCCTCCTTTGCAGCAATAGCCTGGGCAAAGGTCCTTCTGAGGCAGTAGGCCTGAACTCCTGACCTCAGGTGATCCACCCACCTCCGCCGCCAAAGTGCTGGGATTACAGGCGTGAGCCACCGCCCGGCCAGCATACCGTTATATAGTACTTTCTTTTATAAGTAGGAGTAAACTCTAAAATAGCAATAAAAGTATAGTAAATACATACACCAGTCACAAAGTCAATTATTATCAAGTATTAATACATAACTGTACATAATTGTATGTGCTTATACTTCCACGTAACTAGCAGTGCAGTATGTTTCTTTACACTGGCATCACCACGAATCCATGAGTAACGCATTGCACATTACCTTATGATGGCTACAAAGTCACTGAGCAGCAGGAATTGTTCAGCTCCATTATAATCTTATAATCACATATGTGGTTCTTCATTGACCAAAATGTTATGTTCATGACTATTTATATAATTGGCCCTCCATATCTGCAGGTTTTGCATCCTCAGATTTAACCAATTGATGAATGAAAATATTAACAAACAGAACAATAAAAATAATATAAGCAATACAATATAACAACTATTTACATAGCATTTACATTGCATTAGGTATTGCAAATAATGTAGAGATGATTTAAAGTATTTGTGAGTATGTGTAGTATGTGTATAGACTATATGCAAATACTACCCTGTTTTATATAAGGGACTTAAGAATTTATGAATTTTGGCATATGAGGGGTTCTGGAACCAATCCTTTGTGAATATATATACACACACACACGAATCTTTATATTTATATATTCATATATATTCATATATACTCATTATATATTCATATATACACACATATTTTATATATACATATACATAATTTTGTATATACAGAATGTATATAAAATGCTATGAGATGAACTTTCTGTTTATGGTTAGTTTTGTATTTTTGTTTAGGACTACATGGTTTCTTTCTTAAATGAGCACTCAGAGTAGTTGGTGGCATATGTCATGCACACATGAAAACAAAGCTTCCACTGGCTGGGTATGGTGGCTCACACCTGTAATCCCAGCACTTTGGGAGGCCGAGGCAGGTGGATCGCTTGAGCTCGGGAATTCAAGACCAGCCTGGGCAACATGATGAAACCCCATCTCTACAAAGTGTACGCAGATTAGCTGGGCATGGTGGTGTGTGCCTGTAATCCCAGCTACTCAGAGACTGAGACACAAGAATTGCTTGAACCTGGGAGGTGGAGGTTGCAGTGAGCCAAGATTGCACCACTGCACTCCAGCCTGGGTGACAGAGTGAGACTCCGTCTCAAAAAACCAAAATAAAACAAAAACAAAACAGAGCTTCCACAGATAAGAGTCCAGTGATAATTAATACCAATAAATGCCCCAGGAAGTTAGGGGAAGAAGACATCTGTTCTAGTCTGAAGGGGCTCTTAGAGGAGGTGGAATTCAAGCTGAGTCCGAAAGACAGATCGTATTTAGTTAGGAGGAAGGAAGGCACAGGAACAGATATGAACAAGCTCAAGCCAAAAGGAGAAGGCACTGAAGTTTAAAGAGGGGTGTGCCCCTCCTTCCTCCCTAGCTTGGCCTGTTCTAGTGTGCTCAGCTCCATTCCCAGAGTATGGGTGCTCTAGTTCTTCTCCAAGTGCTTTATTTTTATTTTTATTTTTCTAAGACAGAGTATCTCTCTGTCGCCCAGGCTGGAGTACAGGAGCATGATCTTGGCTCACTGCAACCTCTACCACCCTGGTTCAAGCAATTCTCATGCCTCAGCCTCCTGAGTAGTTGGGACTACCAGCGTGTGCCACCAAGCCCTCCAATTGCTTTATGATAGCAGCGGGTTCCCAACAAACCCCTCTGTACACTTTAGGCATGGAATCAGGCAAGTAGCCAACAATGGAGTGGAGCCTCCAGAAGGAACCTCCTGGTGTGAGCAGTCCAGGCACTGCCCTGGGCACTGGCATTATGCCCTGTCACAGAAGTCCTCTGCTCTTTCCACAGGCCCTGGCCACCTGCAGACTACATCCCATCAGTTAACAAGCTATTAGGATAGGGTTCTTTCACCAGGATAATTTTCCATCCTTGATGCCTCTGCATACCTCTTACCTGTCCCTTCTTACTTTTCTCAAATTTCTTTTTACCAAATTATTATTTTTTCGGACAAGGTTTCACTCTGTCACCCAGACTGGAGTGCAGTGGTGTGATCATAACTCACTGCACCCTCAACCTCCCAGGCTCCAGCGATTTTCCCACCTCAGCCTCCAGAGTAGCTGGGACCACAAGCATGCCACCATGTCTGGTTAATTTTTGTACTTTTTGTAGAGACAGGATTTCAACAAGTTGCCTAGGCTGGTCTCCAACTCCTGAGCTCAAGTGATTTGCCTGTTTGGGATTACAGGCATGAGCTACCTTGCCCTGTTTACTTAAAAAAAAATTTGTTTTTTAATTTATACTAGAAGTTAGGTCTGGCTATGTTGCCCAAACTGGTCTCAAACTCCTGGCCTCAAGGGATCCTTCCACCTCAGCCTCCCAAAGTGCTGGGATTAAAGGTGTGAGCCACTATATTCAACCGTCCTTAAGCAAATACTTTTGTATGTTAGTTATGCTACCCTCCTGACCATGATCATAATTCTAACATGTCTTTGCTAAAGTAGAAAAAAAAAAAAAAGAAAGCAATAACGTGAACACTTCAAACACAGAAACTGTTACAGGATCTCTGGGGTGTCAGTTTTCTGGCTGGAAACCTCTGTGGCGGGTGGTGCCTTTGCCTGAGTTCTTGTCCTGCATCCAATGAGAATGAGATACACAGACAAGTGAAGGGTGAGTAGGACAAAGAGGATCTTTAGTAAGTGTTAGAACAGCTCAGAGGAGAGCCGCAGTGGGACGCTCCTCTCTGTAGGTAGGTTGTCCGTGGAGTGTTCAGCTCTCAGCAGAAAGGAGGCCTTGAAGAGGGTTGTCCCTCTCTGCTACTGGTCTTCCCAACATCTGTTGCTCTCAGCAGAAAGGAGGCCCTGAAGAGGGTTGCTTCTGTCTGCAGAGGGTCGTCCTACCCCATTGTTTCTCTCTCTCTGAGTCTTCTCCATCCTCTGCCCTGTTGTGACTGAGCCCGGGGCTTTTATGGACTTCAGAGGGGAGGAAGTGCAGGCTGATTGGTTCATGGGCAGCCAATGGGCAGCCAGACCGGCAGCCCACGGGCCTTCAAGTCCTTTTGTTAGGACTACATGGCTTCCTCCCTGGCCTGAAGGTGAGGCTTCACCAGGAACCTGTCCCCTTCCCCCTAGGAATCTGCTTCCTGCTGCCATTCTTGGCCCCAGGGCTTGGCCTCAACCCTGCTCCCAGATCAGAGTGGGCACAGGGAGCGGAGAGAGGCCAGGCAGGGAGAGCAGACACCCCCAAGCCTGCAGGGACAGGGTCTGGGGGCCTCGAGGGGCCCCAGGGGTGCAGGCTACGAAGACTCTCGGGTCCTGCGCTAACTCTGAAGGGTGTAACTTGGAAGGCGTGGGGCTTCTGCTCGTCTCGGGCTCCTGCCTGTCTGCTCTGTAGAGCCGGGTAGGCCCAGGTCTGCAGCCGTGGGTCTATGGCAGAGATTCTGCCTGCTCCTGGGCCCCCCAAGAACACAGGGAGGCTCAGATCCACAGCAGCAGTTTGGGCGGTGGCAGCCCCGCCCAGGAGAGCAGGGCTTCTACCTGCTCTGTGGAGCGGGAGGCCTGGGTCTGCAGCTGCATTTGGGAGCTCCCAACTTAACTCACAAGGGGCGGGGCTCCGCCTGGCTCCATGTAGCGTGCAGCCCCAACCCCGTGCCTCCTTGCTGCAGCCAGCGTGATAGCAGCAGCCACTGCCATCAAAACCAGTTCATTTCTGGTTGGAGGAGTTCTGCTGAGTAAGACACCAGGGTTGCCCTTGAATCCCAAGAGCAGGAAGCCCAGGCCTACTCTTTGGCACTTAGGGAGTGGGGATAAACTCTCTCAGAGGTGGTGCAGTCTCTCCTCCTTGCTTTGCTTAGGGTATTTGCTTTATGCTTCTTGGCCTACTGGCTGATTGGCTTCTTTCTCTTCCATCTGCATTTGGTAGAAATATTTCAGTTCCACTTTGGGAGGTCGAGGCAGGTGGATCACCTGAGGTCAGGAGCTCGAGACCAGCCTGACCAATGTGGTGAAACCCCGTCTCTACGAAAAATACAAAAATTAGCCAGGCCTGGTGGTGGGTGCTTGTAATCCCATCTACTTGGGAGGCTGAGGCAGGAGGATTGCTTGAACCTGGGAGGTAGAGGTTGCAGTGAGCCGAGATTCCACTGCTGCACTCCAGCCTGGGCAACAGAGCGAGACTCCATCTCAAAAACAAAATTTTTTTTAGTTTTCAGCCATAGCTCTACATGACCTGCCATCTTCATCACTCAACTCTGATTGACTTGCGACTTCCTGCCGCATTTCCTAGAAAATGGAATTGGCCCTGCAGGGGTTAGTGGTTTACTTTATCCCAGTCAGCTGTGGCCAGGGGAGCGTATTTACAGCTATGCGGAGGGCTCGTTCACCCTTTTGGCAGGGGTTAGGTGAGGGGTCGTTTACACAGAGGATCTGAGCACCTAAAGATTTCTATTAATACAAGAGAACTTGAAGCAGACACTGAAAATTGGTTCCCTTTTTAATCATTTTCTAGTTTGGCTCCTTGAAAGCTTAACACCGTTTCTCAGACTTCTTTGCAGCTAGGACTCTGCCAGGCAGAAGCTGGATCATGTACAGAGTCCTAGCTGCGAAGAGGTGGAAACCTTAGAGTAATGTGAAGAGGCCGCCACGTTTGGGGAGATGGTATTTTCGGCAGGCAGGTGGCAGAGGTGACTAGTTCCTCCAGGGCAGCTGTGGTGCAGTTTCCAGCGTACAGTCTCTCATGGTATCAGTGCCAAGCAGTGGCTGCTGTGGTGTTTTTCCGAAATAGTCCTCTATTGTGACTAGGTATCATTTCTGGAGTATCCTGGTTTTGTGAGGGTAAGCGTCTGGAAACTTTGATGGCAGTTGGATATTGTCACAACATGCAAGCATGTAATTTTTGTGGTTTGTAAAAGTATTATTCTGAGACAGATTTGAAATGGAAAAAAAGCAAAAGATCCCTTCATCACAGACTGAGAAGCACTGGCTCTCTACTGCTTTTTTTTTTTTTTTTCTTTTTTGAGACAGAGTCTCACTCTGTCGCCCAGGCTGGAGTGCAGTGGTGCAATCTCAGCTCACTGCAACCTCTGCCTCCTGGGTTCAAGCGATTCTCCTGCCTCAGCCTCCTGAGTAGCTGGGACTACAGGCGTATGCCACCATGCCTGGTTATTTTTTGTATTTTTAGTAGAGATGGGGTTTCACTCTGTCAACCAGGATGGTCTCGATCTCCTGACCTCATGATCCACCCACCTCGGCCTCTCAAAGTGCTGTGATTACAGGCGTGAGCCACTGCGCCCAGCCACTGCTTTTGTTCTTGAGCTGAATTAGCCACTGGGCAAGCTACAATTTGTGTAGAAGCTGCAGAAGGCTCCTGTGCAATTTACACTCTTACAAAACACCTGTACTTGTATAAACGACAAGGCAGGACTTATTTCCAAAGAAATATAGAACTGAAAGTGATAACTTTTACAACAAACATGAATAGTAAATCATAAATCTGTCCAAATATTAGGACACATTTGAGACAGGACAATGTCACTGCTTTCTTTGCCATGTACTCCATCTACCCTGGGGTTAGATTAATACATAAAATGATTTGACACTGGAGTAATCTACACAGTGCCAAATTGCAGTTATTTAAAGGTGCAAGATACGATGTATTTTAACTGGGATTGCACTGTATGGTGTCTTTGTATGTGCATACACATACATAAAGTTTTACGTTCCATAAAAGCATGGAAAATTGATGATGACATTTTTAGCAAACATGAAACAATGTGCTGTTGCTGCAAATACAAAGCCTTTCTCCAGGGGAATTATAAAATGGATATTATTATATTTTTATAATGCTTATCACCGCCATTAGAACAAGAACGTTTTGGAATATATCATTCAACAGCTGGCCTGCCATGTGCTGGCTGAATAAAATCATGGGACTCAGGCATAAAAGGAGCAATTTCCCCCGTCATTTTTGTTGTTGTTCTTTTTTTAGTCATAAAAACAGACTAGATGATCATTCAAAATATACTCTCAGAAAGACAGGAATACTACATTTTGTGCAAATGGTTAGGTTCCTAAAAAAAATTTGGGTTAATTTTCCTTCTATAATTGAGCGCCATTTTGTACACATGTGAAACAATACATTTTAAAGAAAATTCTGAATCTTTAAAAAATATAATCATCCTCAATTTTTATGACACAATATTTGTTTCTTACAAATAATCTAAGTAATAAACGCAGATGACTAAAAAGTAAAAATATCATTAATGTAATAAAAAGCAAGTCACCCAGCTGACATTTCTCTTCCACTAGTCCCGTGTCTCTGGGGTTGACCCTTTTTACTTTTCCTGTCTTTGCGTCTTCTGAAGATTGTTACCATAAACTGCAACAATATGCCTTTACAGTTGTTTATTGTTTTACTAGCTGAGACATTATATGACTGATTTCCTGCTATGCTAGATGAAGAGTCAGCTTACTTGCAGTGCTCTCAGTCTTATTCTCTAGCCTCTTCCATTATCAATGGTATCAGTTCCTCCACTGGCTGTCTCTGTAACTTTAAATTTATTTCATTTCTTAGTCCTCTGACCCAAGAACCTTATAAAAGCAGTTCCTCTTAGGGTCCCACTATTTCCTCTATTGTTTTAGAACTGGCTAAGTATTTAATAGAATGTTCTTCAGTTTGAGTTTGCCTGATGTTTTCTCACGATTACATTAAGGTTATTCATTTTGTTTAACTTATTTTAAGTTCAGGAGTACATGTGCAGGTTTGTTATATAGTCTACCGTGTGTCATAGGAGTTTGCCATACAGATTATTTTGTCACCCAGGTGTTAAGCCTATTACCCAACAGTTACTGTTCCTGATCCTCCTCCCAGCCTCCACATTCTGATAGGCCCCAGTGTGTATTGTTCCCCTCTATGTGTCCATTTGTTCTCATTATTTAGCTCTCACACTTGTAAGTGAGAATAAGTGGTATTTGGTTTTCTGTTCCTGTGTAAATGAACGTACACATGCGTGTGTCTTTATGGTTAGAATGATTTCTATTCCTTTGGGTATATACCCAGTGATGGGATTGCTGAGCTGAATGATAGATTTGTTTTTAGTCCTTTGAGGAATCACTACAGTGTTTTCCACAGTGGTTAAGCTAATTTACACTCCCACCAACAGTATATAAACATTCCCTTTTCTCTACAGCCTTGCCAGCATCTGTCTTTTTTTTTTTTTTTTTGAGATGGAGTCTCGCTCTGTCGCCCGGCTAGAGTGTAGCAACGTGATCTCAGCTCACTGCAACCTCCACTTCTCGGGCTCAAGCAATTCTCCTGCCTCAGCCTCCCAAGTAGCTGGGATTACAGGTACTTGCCACTGTGCCCAGCTAATTTGTGTATTTTTAGTAGAGACGGGATTTTGCCATGTTGGCCAGGCTGGTCTCAAACTCCTGACCTTGGGTGATCTGCTCACCTCAGCTTCCCAAAGTGCTGGGATTACAGGTGTAAGCCACTGTGCTGGGCCTATTTTGACTTTTTAATTGCCATTCTGACTTGAATGAGATGGTATCTCACTGTGGTTTTGATTTGCACTTCTCTAATGATCAGTGATATTAAGCTTTTTTTCGTATGCTTGTTGGCTGCATATATGTCTTCTTTTGAAAATTGTCTGTTCTTGTTCTTTGACTACTTTTTTTTTTTTTTTTTCCTGTACATTTGTTTTAGTTCCTTATAGATGCTGGATATTAGATCTTTGTCAGATGCATAGTTTGCAAATATTTTCTCCCATTCTGTAGGATATCTGCTTACTCTGTTGATAGTTTCTTTTGCTGTGCAGAAGCCTTTAGTTTAATTAGATCCCATTTGTCAATTTTTGCTTTTGTTGCAATTGCTTTTGGCGTCTTCATCATGAAATCTATGCCTGTTCCTGTGTCCAGAATGGTATTGCCTAGGTTGTCTTCCAGGGTTTTTATAGTTTTGGGTTGTACGTTTAAATTAAGTCTTTAAGGCTGGGCGTGGTGCATCACGCCTGTAATTCTAGCACTTTGGGAGGCTGAGGTGGGCTGATCATCTGAGGCCAGGAGTTGGAGACCAGCCTGGCCAACATGGAGAAATGCAGTCTCTATTTAAAAAATAGACAAATTAGCTGGGCATGGTGGTGTGTGCTTGTAATCCCAGCTACTTGAGAGGCTGAAGCAGGAGAGTTGCATGAACCCGGGATGCAGAGGTTGCAGCGAGCCGAGATCATGCCACTGCACTCTAGCCTGGGTGACAGAGGGAGATTCCATCTAAAAAAAAAAAATATATATATATATATATATATATAAAATATATATATATATATAAAATATATATATATATATATATAAAATATATATATATATATATAAAATATATATATATATAAAATATATATATATGTATGTGTGTGTGTATATATAATTAATTAAGTCTTTAACCCATCTTGAGTTAATTTTTGTATATGGTATAAGGAAGGAGTTCAGTTCCAATCTTCTGCATATGAGTAGCCAGTTATCCCAGCACCATTTATTGAACAGAAAGTCCTTTCCCATTGCTTGTCTTTGTTAGCTTTGTCAAAGATCAGATGTGGCATCACCTACAGACATGTATGTAGGTATATGGCATTATTTCTGGGCTCTCTATTCTGTTCCATTGGTCCATGTGATTGCTTCTGTACAAGTACCATGCTGTTTTGGTTACTGGAGCCCTATAGTATAGTTTGAAGTCAGGTGGTGTGATGCTTCCAGCTTTTTTCTTTATGCTTAGGATTGCCTTGGCTATTTGGGCTCCTTTTTGGTTCCATACAATTTTTAAAATAGATTTTTCTAGTTCTGTGAAGAATTTCATTGATAATTTAATAGGAATAGCACTGAATATATACATTGCTTTGGGCAGTGTGGCTACTTTTATTGATTCCTCCTGTCCATGAGCATGGAATGTTTTCTCATTTGTTTGTGTCATCTCTGATTTCTTTTTTCTTTTCTTTTCTTCTTCCCTCCCTCCCTCCCTCCCTTCCTCCCTCCCTCCCTTCCTTCCTTCCTTCTCTCTCTCTTCTCTCTCTCCTTCTCTCTTTCTTTCTTTCTTTTTGACACAGTTTCACTCTGTCACCCAGCCTGGAGTACAGTCAAGAGATCCTGGCTCACTGCAACCTCCGCCTCCCAGGTTCAAGCAATTTTCATGCCTCAGCCTCACAAGTAGCTGGGGTTACAGGCACGTGCCACCATGCACAGCTAATTTTTGTATTTTTAGTAGAGACGGGGTTTTGCCATGTTGACCAGGCTGGTCTCAAACTCCTGACCTCCAGTAATTCACCTGCTTTGATCTCCTAAAGTGCTGGGATTACAGGTGTGAGTCACCACGCCCGGCCATCTCTGGTTACTTTGAGCAGTGTTTTGTAGTACTCCTTGCGGAGCTCTTTCACCTCCCTGGGTAGCTGTATTCCTCGGTATTGTATTCTTTTTGTGGCAATTGTGAATAGGATTGCATTTCTGATTTGGCTGTCAGCTTGACTGTTTTTGGTGTATAGGAATGCTAGTGATTTTGTACATTTGTTTTGTATCCTGAGACTTTGCTGAAGTTTTTTATAAGTTTAAGGAGCTTTAAAGTTGAGATTATGGTTTTTTTTTTAAGATATAGGATCATATTGTCTACAAACAGGGATAGTTTGACTTCCTCTTGTCCTATTTGGATGCGCTTTATTTGTTTCTTTCTCTTGCCTGATTGCTCTGGCCAGGACTTCCAATATGATGTTAAATAGGAGTGATGAGAGAGGGCATCCTTGTCTTGTGCCAGTTTTCAAAGGGAATGCTTCCAGCTTTTGTCCATTCAGTATGATGTTGACTGTGGGTTTGTCATAGATGGCTCTTATTATTTTGAGGCATGGTCCTTCAATACCTAGTTTATTGAGAGTTTTTTGCATGAAGTGATGTTTGATTTTATTGAAAGCCTTTTCTGTATCTATTGAGATAATCAATCTTTAGTTCTGGTCATGTGATGAATCACATTTATTGATTTGTGTATGTTGATCCAAACTTGCATCCCAGGGATAAAGCCTACTTGATTATGGTTGATGAGCTTTTTGATGTGCTGCTGGATTTGGTTTGCCAGTGTTTTGTTAGAGGATTTTTGTTCATCAAGCGATTGGCCTGAAGTTCCCTTTTTTTGTTGTTGTGTCTTTGCCAGGTTTTGGCATCAGGATGATGCTAGCCTCACAGAATGAGTTAGGGGGGAGTCCCTCCTCCTCAGTTTTTTGGAATAGTTTCGGTAGAAATAGTACCATCTCTTCTTTGTACATTTGGTAAAATTTGGCTTGAATATGTCTGGTCCTGGGCTTTTTTTTTTTTTTTTTGGTAAGCTATTTATTACTGATTCAATTTTGGAGGATATTATTGGCCTGTTCAGGGATTTAGTTTCTTCTGGCTCAGTCTTGGGAGGGTGTATGCATCCAGGAATTTGTTCATTTCTTTTATATTTCCTTGTTTATGTGCATAGAAGTGTTTATAATGTTATTTGATGGTTATTTGTATTTCTGTAGAGTCAGTGGCAATATCCCCTTTAACATTTCTAATTGTGTTTGTTTGGATCTTCTCTCTTTTATTCTTTATTACTCTAGCTAGTGGTCTATCTAGTTCATAAATTTTTCCAGAAAACCACTTTTTGGATTTGCTGATCTTTTGAGTGTTTTCTCATGTCTCAATCTCCTTCAGTTCAGCTCTGAGTTTAGTTATTTCTTGTCTTCTAGCTTTGGGGTTGGTTTTCTCTTGGTTCTTTAGTTCTTTTAGTTATGATGCTAGGTTGTTAAATTAAGTTCTTTCTAACTTATTGATGTGGGCATTTAGTGTTGGAAATTTCTCTCTTAACACTCCCTTAGCTGTGTTCCAGAGATTCTGGTATGTTGGATCTTTGTTCTCATTAGTTTCAAAGGACGTCTTAATTTCTACCTCAGTTTCATTATTTACCCAAAAGTCATTCAGGAGCAGATTGTTCAACTTCCAGGTAGTTGTATGGTTTTGAGCAGATTTCCTAGCCTTGATTTCTAATATGATTGTGCTGTGGTCTGAAAGACTGGTTGTTATGATTTCAATTCTGTTACATTTGCAGAGGAGTATTTTGTGTTCAGTAATGTGATCAATTTTAGAGTAAGTGTCATGTGGCAATGTGAAGAATGCATATTCTGTTGCTTTTGGGTGGAGATTTCTGCAGATGTCTATCAGGTCCAGTGCTGAGTTCAGGTCCTAGATGTCTTTGTTAATTTTCTGCCTAGGTGATCTGTCTAATACTCAGTGGTTGTTGAAGTCTCCAGATATTATCGTGTGGGAGTCTATGTCTCTTTGAAGGACTCTAAGAACTTGCTTTATGAATCTGGGTGCTCCTGTGTTGAGTGCATATATATTTAGGATAGGTAGGTCTCCTTGTTGAATTGAACCCTTTCCCATTATTTAATGCCCATCATTGTCTTTTTTTATCTTTATTGATTTAAAGTCTGTTTTGTCTGAAATTAGGATTGTAACCTCTGCTTTATTCTGTTTTCCATTTGCTTAGTAGATATTTCTGCATTCCTGTATTTTGAGCCTGTGGGTGTCACTGCATGTGAAATGGATCTCTTGAAAGCCATATACCAATGGGTCTTGGTTCTTTATCCAGATTGCCACTCTGCGTCTTTTGATTGGGAGCATTTAGTCCATTTACATTCAAAGTTAGTATTGATATGTGTGGATTTGATCCTGTCATCATGATGTTAGCCAGTTATTATGCAGACTTGTTTATGTGATTGCTTTCTAGTGTCACTGGTCTATGTACTTCATTGTGTTTTCATAGTGGCTGGTAGCAATCTTTTCTTATTTAGTGCTTCCTTCAGGAGCTCTTGTAAGGCAGGTCTAGTAGTAATGAATTCCCTGAGCATCTGCTTGTCTAAAAAGGATCTTCTTTCTCCTTTGGTTTTGAAGCTTAGTTTGGCCAGGTATGAAATCCTGGGTTGGAATTTTTTCTTTAAGAATGTTGAATATTGGCCCCGAAACTCTTCTGGCTTATAGAGTTTCTTCTGAGAGGTCCATTATTTGTCTGATGGACTTCCCTTTGTAGGTTACCTGATATTTCTAGCTGCCTTTAACATTGTTTCTTTTATTTCAACCTTGGAGAATCTGATGATAATGTTTCTTGGGGATGATCTTCTTGTAAAGTATCTTATTGGGGTTGTCTGCATTTCCTGAATTTGAGGGTCAGCCTCTCTAGCTAGGTTGGGGAAATTCTCATGGATGATATCCTAAAATATGTTTCCCAAATTGCTTACACTGTCCTAATCTCTTTCAGGGGCATCAGTGAATCATAGATATGGTCTCTTTACATTATCCCATATTTCTCAGAGATTTGGTTCATTCCTTTTCATTCTTTTTTCTCTATTCTCGTGTTACTGTCTTGTATCAGAAAGCCAGTCTTCCAGCTCTGAGATTCTTTCCTCTGCTTGGTCTATTCTGCTATTAATACTTGTGATTACATTATTAAATTCTTATAGTGTGTTTTTCAGCTCTATGAGGTCAGTTATGGTCTTTCCTATACTGGTTATTTTATCTGTCAGTTCCTGAATCATTTTATTGTGATTCTTAGCTTCCTTGGATTGTGTTTCAATGTACTCCTGCATCTCAATGATCTTCATTGCTCTCCATTTTCTGATTTTTTTTTTTGAAGGAGAGTCTCACTCTGTTGCCCAGGCTGGAGTGTAGTGGCGTGATCTTGGCTAACTGCAACCTCTGCCTCCCAGGTTCAAGTGATCCTCCCACCCCAGCCTCTCGAGTAGCTGGGATTACAGGCATGCACCACCATGCCTGGCTAAGTTTTGTATTTTTAGTAGAGTTGGGGTTTCACCATGTTGGCCAGGCTGGTCTCAAACTCTTTGCCTCAGGTGATCCACCCACCTCAGACTCCCATAGTGCTGAGATTACAGGCATGAGCCACCACACCTGTCCCGTATTCTGAATTCTGTTTCTGTCATTTCAGCCATCTCAGCCTGGTTCAGAACCCTTGCTCCTTGATGGTTCAACTCATCCATTTCCCTGGAGTCACTGGGGGCCAGAAACAAATCCCAGTGCAGGGTAGCCCCATGCTGGATTCCCAGATTCTTCCTGCTTCAGTCCAGCTTCTGTGTCTTCCCTCCATCCACTCTCAGTGCTTTTCTTCTGAAGGTCTGTTAGGAGTGTACCAGTTGTCTTGGTCTCTCAGTAGCAGCTGCTCCCCCTGGCTATGTCTAGTCAGCCATCTTTCTTTCTCCCGAGGTTATTCATTTTAAGGAAGAATATTACAGAGGTATTAGAACCCTCCCAGTGCATAACATGATGTTAATATGTCATTCCTTGTGAAATTAACTTTAATTATCTGGTTACTGTGGTATCTGAAGGCTTCTCCACTTTAAATTACTATGTTGTCTGTGTAACAATACATCTTTGAAGGAAGGTACTTTGAAACTATGCAAATATCCTCTTTCTTCTTAAACTTTCACTCACAAATATTAGCATTAATTGGTGGACCTTGCCAGTAGCAATGATTATAGTAGTGTTCTAATATTTATTTTTAAATTTTCTTCATTTTTCTACTTGTTAATACAGTTTTTCGGTAAGGTGGAGTTCTCTCTTCTTTATCAGTTATTTATGGTTAATCATTTATTTATATCTGTATAGAGTCATGGATATTTAATTTATTCTTTAGATTGTAATTCTGTATTTTATTTTATTTTTTTCAGCTTCGGTCACTGGGAGCTTTTTAAAATGAACTTCCATGACATTTTGACAAGCCTCCACTTTTTGTTTTTTGGTGTATGTGTGTTTTTTTTTTTTGCACCTCATTACTTTCTGGCAATGTGAGATGATCCAGTCTTATGTTGTATTTTTCCTGTCACAGCCTTGAAATCAATCACTTCCCTAAGGAGTCCTGGTTCTTTTTAAGAATGATATCTAGGGGCTGGGTATTGTGGCTCATGCCTGTAACCCCAGCACTGTGGAAGGCTGAGGCAGGAGGATTGCTTGAGGCCAGGAATTTGAGACCAGCCTGGGCAAAATAGTGAGGCCCCATCTCTACAAAAAGTAAATAACAAAACTGGGCATGGTCCACATGCCAACTACTTGGGAGGCTGAGTTAGGAGGATTGCTTGAACCTGGGAAGTTGTGGCTGCAGTGAACCATGGTTGCAATACTGCACTCCATAGCCTGGATGGCAGAGCAAGACCCTATATGAAAAAAAAAAATGGTATTTAGAAACCACAATCTTGACACTAGTTGTCTTTGTTGCTGTTGGGGGTATGACTAATTCTAGGTCTTCTCAGTGAGTTAGTATATACACACATATACATTTATTTCTCTAGCTATCTATTAAAAATCAACAAGATTCATAATGTTACTACTGACCCAATCCAGCTCTTCAAGGTTAATTCTGGCGTTCCCTTTTTGTTTGTTTATAACTTTTTTCTCTGACAATGAGAAACCTGTTGCTCATATCTAAAATACATTTATCTAATTAACCTAGTCTACATTTAGTAGTTTCAATTCTAACTTACACACTTCTGAAGAACACATTTATCAATTAGACTACAATGTTTTGTACAGTGCCTTTTTTAGCCTTACACTAGGCACTAAAAATGCTGTTTTCCAAAGTATCTTATGTCAGCTCCTTTCTTTACCACCCTCTTCAATGAGGGTATGCCGTTTTGTATATTAAAGTTAGATTTATTTTTCACAGTCTGCATTCCATATTGGGTTCCATCCACATCTGATTGCTTTATAAAGAATTGCCTACAGTGAAAGTTTTCCTTTGTGGTATACGTTTCTGAAATTTTGAGAGATGCATGGTCGTGTGTTTACCATCACAGTACCATACCAGACAATTACATTACCTCTAAAATACATTTGTTCTATCATTTTCTTCTTCTTCTTCTTCTTTTTTTTTTTTTTTGAGACAGGTTCTCTCTGTCACCCAGACTGGGGTGCAGTGGCACAATCTTGGCTTGCTGCAATCTCTGCTCTCCAGGCTCAAATGATCCTCCCACCTCAGCCTCCCAAGTAGCTGGTAACATAGGCACACACCACCACACTCGGCTATTTTATTCTTTATTTTTGGTAGAGATGGGGTCTTACCATGTTGCCCAGACTGGTCTTGAACTCCTGAGCTCAAGCAGTCTGCTTGCCTCAGCCTCCCAAAGTGTTGGGATTACAGGCGTGAGCCACGGAACCTGGACTTGTTCTATCTTTTTGTAATCAAATTCTTCCAGCTCACAATTCCTATAAATCACTGACCTGGTTTCCATTTCTAGAATTTTCCCTTTGCCAAAAAGTTATTTAAATGAAATCATGCAATATATAGTCTTTGGGGTCTGGTTTCTCTTAGGGAATTGTGTTTAAGGAATCATCTATATTGGCTTTTTAATTTTTAATTTTGCTATTTATTATTTTCTATGGATACATAATAGTTCTACATGTTTATGTATTACATATGATATTTAGATATATGCACACAATGTGTAATAATCAAATATGGGTAATTGGGATACCCATCACCTCAAACATTTATCATTTCTTTGTGTTGGGAACATCCCAAATCTTCTCTTCTAGCTTTGAAATATACAATAAATTATTGTTAGCCATAAGCACTCTATTGTGCTGCCAAACACTAAATCTTATTCCTTCTATCTAACTATATTTTTATCCATTAACCAATCCCTCTTCACCCCCACTTTTCCACTACCCTTTCCAGCCTTAGGTAAACACCATTATATTTACTACCTCCATGAAATCAATTTTTATTTTAACTTCCACACATGAGTAAGAACACACAATATTTGTCTTTCTGCACCTGGCTTATTTCACTTACCCATAATGTCCTCCAGTTCCATCCATCTTATAGCAAATGACAGTATTTCTTCCTTTTTTGTGGTTGAATGAGATTTCATTATATATACACACCACATTTTCTTTAGCTAGTCATCCATTGGTAATCACTTAAGTTGATTCTATATTTTGGTTATTGTGAAGAGTGCTGCAATGGACATGGGAATACAGATATCTCTTCAATATCCTAATTTTCTTTCTCTTGCCTATATACCCAGCATTGGGATTGCTGAGTCATATGGTAGTTCTATTTTTAGTTTTTGGAGAAACCATCATAATGTTCTTTATAGTGGCTGTACTAATTTGCACTCCCACCAACAGTGTACAAGGGTTCCTCTTTCTGTACATCCTCACTAACATTTGTTATTGCCTGCCTTTTGAATAAAAGCCATTTCAACTGGGGTGAGATGATATCTCAGTGTAGTTTTTCTTTGCATTTATCTGATGATTAATGATATTGAACTTTTTTTATATACCCGTGGGCCATTTCTATGTTTTATGTTTTTTAAGAAATGTCTATTGAGTCTTTTTGCCTATTTTTAAATTAGATTAATAAATTTTTGCTGCTTAAATTGTTTGAATTTCTTATATATTCTGGTTCTTAATCCCATGTTGGATTGGTAATTTGCACATATTTTCTCCTTTCTCTGGGTTATCACTTCACTTCATCGATTGGTTTCCTTTGTTATGCAGAAGCTTTTTAGTTTGATGTACTCTCATTCGTCCATCTTTGCTTTGGTTTGTTTGTGCTTTTGAGATCTTTCCCAAAAAATCCTTGTCCAGACCAATGTCCTGAGTCATTTTTCCTATGTTTTCTTCTTGAAGTTTTTTAGTTTCTGTTTTTACATTTAAGTTAATTCATTTTGAGTTCGTTTTTGTATATATTAAGAGAGAGAGATTCAGTTCCAGCACCATTTATTGAAAATATCTTTTACCCCAATGTGTGTTCTTGGTGTCTTTGCCAAAAATTAGTTAGATGTAAGTGCATGAATTTCTTTCTGTATTCTTTATTCTGTTCCATTGGTCTATGTGTCTATTTTTATGTTAATACCATACTGTTTGGATTATTACAGCTTTGTAGCATATTTTGAAGTCAGGTAGTGTGATGCCTCCAGCTTTGTTCTTTCTGTTTAAAATTGCTTTGGCTATTTAGGGTGTTCTGTGGTTCTGTACAAATTTCAAGATTGTTTTTTCTATTTCTATGAAGAATATCATTGGTATTTTGATAAGGATTGTATAAAATCTGTAGATTGCTTCCTTGATTTTTTTTAGGTTGTTTACTATTGGCGTATAGAAACACTACAGATTTTGGTATGTTTATTTTGTTTTCTGCAACTGTACTACATTTGTTTATTAGTTCTAACAGTATTTTGGTGGTGTCTGTAGGGTTTTGAATATATAAGATTATGTCTCTTGGAAGCAGGGACAATTTGATTTCCTTATTTTCAATTTGGATGCTTTCTTTTCTTTCTCTTGCCTATTTGCTTGGCTAGACTTTCCAATATTATGTTAAATAAAAGTAGGCATCCATATCTTGTTCTAGATCTTAGAATAAAAGCTTTCCAGTTTGCCCCATTGTGTATGATGCTAGCTGTGAATTTGTCGTATATGGCCTTTATTGTGTTGAGGTATGCTCCTTCCATGTCTAATTTGCTAAGAGTTTTTATCATGAAAGGATGGTGAATTTTATCAAATGCTTTTTCTGGATCTATTGAAATAATCTTATGGTTTTTGTCTTTGATTCTGTTAATGTGGTGTGTTACATTTATTAATGTACATATACTGAACCATCCTTGCATCCTTGGGATAATTCCCACTTGATCATGATGAATCATCTTTTTAATATGTTGTTGAATCCAGTATTTTGTTGAGGTTTATTGCATTTATATTTATTAGTGATATTGGCCTATAGCTTTTTGTTGTTGTGGTGGTGGTGGTGTCTTTGTTTTGGAATCAAGGTAGTGCTGGCCTCACAGAATGAGTTAGGGAGAATGCCTTCTCATCAATTATTTTCAAAAGTTTGAGCAGAATTGATATTAATTCTTCTTTAAATTTTTGGTTTAATTTAGCAGTAAAGCCATCAGGTCTTGGGCTTTTCTTTGATGGGAAACCTTTTACTATTTCTATCTCATTCTCATTATTAGTCTGTTCAGGTTTTCTGTTTCTTCATGATTCAATCTTGGTAGGTTGTGTTAGTCTAGGATTTTTCCATTTCTTCTAGATTTTCCAACTTATTGGCATATAGTTGCTCATAATAGTATCTACTGTCCTTTGAATTGGTGGTGGTATCAGTTGTAATGTCTCCTTTTTCATCTTTGAAATTTTTATTTGAATATTTTTTCCTTATTAGTTTAGCTAGGCATTTGTCAATTTTGTTTATGTTTTCAAAAAACCAACTTTTCATTTTGTTGATATCATGTTTTTAGTCTTAATTTCATTTATTTCTTCTCTAGTCTTTATTTTTTTGTCCTTCTACTAGTTTCGGGCTTAGGTTGTTACTGATTTTATAGTTCTTTAAGGTGCATCATTAGGTTGTTTGTTGGAAATCTTTCTCTACTTTTTTGACGTAGGTGTTTATTGCTATAAAATGTCCTCTTAGTACTGGTTTTGCTGCATCCCATTGGTTTTGGTATGTTGAATATCCATTTTTATTTGTTTCAAAATTTAAAAAAAATTTTTTCTTAATTTTTTCATTGACCTATTGCACTCATGATGTTTTATGGGCAATAGTTTATTTTTTACTGCTGAGTGGCATATGATTGTATGGGTACTCCATAGTCACTTTATTCATATATCTGTTGAAAAATATGTTTTTAAAAATTTATCAATAATACTAATATAAACATTCAGAAACATATTCATATGAACATAGTTTTCATTTTATTTGCATAATTTGTTGGAGTGGTGTTGTTAGATCCTATTGTAAGTGTCTATTTAATTCATATTTTAAAGGGCTATTTTCCAAAGTTTCTTTACTGTTTTAAATACCTGTTAACAATGTATGAGAGTTCCACTTGCTCTGCATCCCCATCAGCACTTCATATTGTCAGACTTCAAGTTGTAGCCATTTTAATAAGTATGTAGTATTATCTTTTTGTTGTGTTAATTACACTTTACTAATGACTAATGATGTTAAACATTTATATACGTAGATATATGTTTGTATTTATATGTCTCCTTTGGTGAAGTGTTATAAAGGAAACTAAAATAAAGCTACAATTTTCTAAATCTGTGCAATTCAATAGGAAATCAAAAACGAGAAGGTAAATACATGACTAGTTTTAGAACATTAAAAATAAAAAAATTTTACCTGTATATATTCTATTTCCAGTACCATTCATTTCTTTGTATGGATCCAAGTCTGTATCTGGTATTGAATGTCTTCTGCCTGAAGAACCTTATTTAAAATTTACTATAGAATTTGTCTGCTGACAATAAATCCTCACATTCATTTTAGGGGCATGAACATCTTTATTTTTTATTTTGAAATATGTTTTGTTTTTTTTTTTTGCTGAGTATAAAATTCTTTTTTTTTCCTCTCAGCATTTTGAACATGTCATTCCATTGTCTTTTAGCTTGCATAGTTTCAGAATATGAGTCTGCAGTAATTCTTAATATTTGTCCTTCTGTGTGCAATGTCTTTTTTTCACCTTTGGCTAGCTTCACAATTTTTTCTTTATTTTTGGTTTTCAGCAGTTTAAATATAATATGCCCAGATGAGGGTTTGGGAATTTATCCTAACTGGATTCCTCTGAGATTCTTAAACTTGTGATTTGGTGGCTGTCGTTACATTTGGTAAACTCTTTCATTCTTCAGCTTGTGGTTCTATAGTTTTTTTACCCTTATTTATTGAAGAGACTGTCTCTTCTCCAATGTATGTTTGTAGTGCTTTTGTTGAAAATCAGTTGGATCTAAAGGCATGAATTTATTTCTGTGTTCTCTATTCTTTTCTATTGGTCTGTCTGTCTGTTTTTATGCCAGTAATGTGGTTTTGGTTACTGTAACTTTAGGCATTATTTTTTCAAATATTTCTTCTGAATTATTTTGCCTGCTGGGATTCCAATCACATACATGTGAGACCATTTGATATTCTCCCACAGCTCTTAGTAGCTCTGTTTTGTTTCATGCACTTCTTTTTCTCTTTGGTTAGTTTGCATATTTTTTTACTCCTGTGTTAAAGTATATTGATTTTTTAAATTAGTTGTGTGTAATTTTTATTATCTATTTTTAATGTCTTGAGAAACCTTCATACTGTTTTTCATAGTGGGTGTATTAATTTTCATTCCCACCAACAGTGCACAAGCATTCCATTCTTCACATCCTTGCCAGCATTTGTTATTTTTTGTCTTTTTGATAATAGCCATTCTAACTAGGGTAAGGTGATATCTTTATTTTATTTTAATTTTTAAAAATTTAAATAGCTTTACAGGTATAAGTGGGGGTGAAGTGATATCTTACCATGGTTTTGATTTGCATTTCCCTGTTGAACATTTATTTTTTCATATATCTCTTGAACTTTGGTATATCTTATTTTGAGAAATATCTATTCAGGTATTTTGCTTATTTTTGAAATTTTAATTTGGATTGTGTGTGTGTGTGTGTGTGTGTGTGTGTGTGTGTATGTGTGTTGGCTATTGAGTTGTTTGGGTTACTTATATATTTTGGATATTGGTCATTTGTTGGATAAATAGTTTGCAAATATTTTGTTGCACTCAAGCAGGTTGTCTCTTCACTTTGTTGGTTGTTTACTTTGCAGAAATTTTTAGTTAAATATAGTTCCATTTGTCTATTTTGGTTTTTCTGACTATGCTTTTGAGGTCTTAGCCATAAAGCTTTTGCCTAAGCCAATGTCTTGAAGTGTTTTCCCTATGTTTTCTTCTAGTACTTTCATAATTTCGGGTTTTATGTTTAAGTCTTTAACCAACTTAGAGTTGATTTTTGTTTATGGTGAGACATGGGATCTAGTTTCACTCTTTGGCATGTGGATATATAGTTTTCCTACCCTCATTTATTGAAGAGACTGTCTTTTCTCCAATGCATGTTCATGATGTTTTTGTTGAAAATCAGTTGAATGTAAAGATATGAATTTATTTCTGTGTTCTCCATTCTATTCTATTGGTCTGTGTGTCTGTTTTTATACCAGTACCCTGTGGCTTTGGTTACTGCAATTTTATAGTACATTTTGAAATCAGGTAGTGAAATGCCTCCAGCTTTGTTCTTTCTGTTCAAAATTGCTTTGACTTTCTGGGGTCTTTTGGATTTCCATATGGATTTTCTTTTTCTATTTCTGTGAAGAATGCCATTAGTATTTTGATGGGAATTGCATTAAATCTTTACCTTGTTTTGGGTAATGTAAACATTTTCATAATTTTAATTCTTTGAATTCATGAACATGGAATCTTTTCCATTTACTTGTGTCCTCTTCAATTTCTTTAATCAGTGTTTTATAGGTTTTATTGTAGAGCTCATTTAACTCCTTTATTTTTTCCTAGGTATTTTTTTTTTCTTGGAGCTATTGTAAGCAGAATTGCTCTCTTGATTTTTTTCCAGTTAGTTTGCTATTGAAATATAGAAATGTTACTGATTTTTCTATGTTGGTTTTGTATCCTGCAACTTTTCTAAATTTATTTATTAGTTCTAACAGTTTTTGGTGGAGTCTTTTAGGTTTTCTATATATATGCTTATGTTGTCTACAACAGGGAAAATTTGACTTCCTCCTTTCCAGTTTGGATGCCATCTATTTCTTTCTCTTGCATAACTGCTGTGGCTAGAACTTTCAATACTATGTTGAAATTATGAGGTAAATGTGGGTATCCTTGTCTTCAAATCTTACAGAAAAAGTTTTCAACTTTTCTTTGTTCACTATGATGTTAGCTGTGGGTTTGTCATTATGGCCTTTATTGTGTTGAAGTATGTTTCTTCTATGTCCAATTTGTTGAGAATTTTTGTCATGAAGGCAGGCTGAATTTTATTAAAAGCTTTTTTAGCATCAATGGAAATGATTTTATGGTATTTATCCTTGATTTTTTACTTCGGTGTATCATCTTTATTAATTTGTGTATGTTGAACCATTCTTGCATCCCTGAAATGAATTCCACTTGATTGTGGTGAATGATCTTTTCAATATACTGTTGAATTTTATTTGCTAGTATATTGTTGAGGGTTTTTGCATGTATGTTCATCAGTGGTATTGGTTTGAAGTCCTTGCCTGGTTTTGGAATCAGAATAATGTTGGCCTTGGACAATGAGTTTGGAAGTAATCCCTTCTGCTTAACTTTTTGAAATAGTTTGAGTAGAATTGGTATTAGTTTTTCTTTAAATGTTGGTAGAATTAAGCAGTAAAGCCATTGGGTCCTGGACTTTTCTTTGATGGGAAAGTTTTTATTACTACATCAATCTTGTTACTTGTTATTGTTCTGTTTGGGTTTTCTATTTCTTTATGATTCAATTTTGAAAGGTTGTATGTGTTCAGAAATTTATACATTTCTTCTAGATTTTCTAATCTATTGTTATTTAGTTGTTCCTAGTCTGTTATGATTCTTTGTATTTCTGTGGTATCAGTTGTCATGTTTCCTTTATCATCTTTGATTTTATTTATTTGAGTCTTCCCTTAGTAAGTCTAGCTAAAGGTATGTTGTTTTGTTTATATTAAAAAAATTTTTTTTTTTGCTTTGTTGATCTTTTGTATTGTTTTAAAAATCTCTATTTCATTTAATTCCATTCTATTACTTCTTTTTTCTACTAATTTTGGGTTAAGTTTGTTCTTGCTTTTCTAGTTCTTGAGATCAAAGTCATCTTGCTTGACATTTTTCTTCTTTTTCAATGTGGGCATTTATTGCTATAAACTTCCTTCTTAGAACTGCTTTTGCTGTGTTCTGTAGATTTTTGTATGTTGTATTTCCATTTTCAGTTGTCTTAAGAAAAATGTCAATTTCCTTCTTAATTTTTTCCTTGACCTAATAGTAATTCAGGAGCATGTCGTTTAATTTCTGTGTATTTGTAGAGTTTCCAGCTTGCTCCTGTTTTTTTTTTTTTTTCTTTCTTCTTTTTTCTCACATGCCCATGCCCACTGTGTCAAATTCTCCTGTCATGGATTTCTAGTTTTATTCCATTGTGATCAGAAAAGATACTTAATATAATTTTGACTTTAAATTTATTAAGACTTGTTTTACGCCTTCACATATTATCTGTCTGGGCAAATGCTCCATGCACTTTTGAGAAAAATGTGTATTTTGTAGTTGTTAGGTGGAATGTTCTGTAAAAGTCTGTTAGGTTCATTTGGTCTAAAGTACAGTTTAACCTCCATGTTTATTAATTTTCTGTCTGGATGATATGTCTATTGCTAAAAGTGGGGTGCTAAAGTCCCCTACTATTTTATATTATAGACAATCTCTCCCTTCAGGTCTATTCATATTTGCTTTACATTTTACCTTAGTATTGGGTTCATATATATTACAATTACTACATCCCCTGTTGTATTGACTTGTTTATATTTATATAATAGCTTTGTTTATTGTTTGTATACTATTCTTGACCTGAGTCTGTTTTATATAAGTACAGCTACTCCTGATCTTTTTGGTTTCCATTTGCATGGAATATCTTTTCCCATTCCTTTGATTTCAGTCTGCACATATCTTCAGAGGTGTAGTTTCTTATAGACAGCATGTAGTTAGGTCTCGTTTTTCTTTAAAAAAATTCATTCAGCTACTCTGTCTTGTTTTTTTGTTTGTTTTTTTGTTTTTGTTTTTGTTTTTGTTTTTTGAGACAGTGTCTCACTCTGTTGCCCAGGCTGAAGTGCAGTGGCATGATCTCGGCTCACTGCAACCTCCACCTTCTTGGTTCAAGTGATTTTTGTGCCTCAGCTACCTGAATAGCTGGGATTAGAGGTGTGTGCCCCCATGCTGGCTAATTTTTGTATTTTTAGTAGAGATGGAGTTTCACCATGTTGGCCAGGCTGGTCTCAAACTCCTGGCCTCCAGTGATCCAACTGCCTCAGCTTCCCAAAGTACTGGGATAAAGGCGTTGGGCCACCGTACCTGCCCTACTCTATGTCTTTTAATTGGAGAATATAATCCATTTACATTCAAGGTTATTATTGATAGGAACATGTTTTCTGTTGCCATTCTTTTAAGTGTTTTTTTTGCATTTTTCTGGTAATTTTTTTTATTTTCTTCCTCTCATACTGTCTTCCTCTGTGGTTAAGTAATTTTATCTAGTAGTATGTTTTAATTCTGTGCTATTTATTGTCAGTGGCTCTATTATAGATTTCTTCCTTTGTGGTTACTATGAGGCTTACATAAAACATTTTATAATTATAATAGGTTATTTTAAACTGAAAAGAACTTAGCTTTGATTGCAAAGAAAAGCAAAGCAACAAAACACACTATACTTTAACATCATTCCCCCTCCATGTTTTGACTTTTTGATGTTTTAGTTTACATCTCTTTATATTGCCTTTCAACCAATTGTTGTAGTTATTATTATCTTTAATAAGTTTTAGTCTTCATAAATATCAGTTTATATACCATAATTACAGTATTATTCTGAATTTCTATTCTTACTTTTACTAGTGAGTTTTATACCTTCAGATGTTTTCTTGTTACATGTTAACATTCTTCTCTTTCAGACTGCTGGACTCTCATTAGCATTTCTTGTATGACAAACCTCATGTTGATTAATTCCCTCAGGGTCTTTTTTTTTTCTCCCGGTCTGGGAATGTCTTTGTCTGTTCCTCGTGTTTGAAAGATAGCTTTGTTGGGTACCGTATTCTTAGCTGACAGTTTCTTTTTCTCAACACTTTAAATATATATCTCACTCTCTCCTAGTCTGCAAAGTTTCTGCTAAGAGATCTACTGCAAGCTATATTGGAGCTCTATTGAGTGTGCTTTTTTTTCTCTTCCTGGTTTGAATATTCCTTCTTTATCTTTGATTTTTGATAATTTTATTATGATATGATTTGGAGAATTCCTCTTTGAATTTGACTGGTGACCTCTGAGCTTCCTGTACCTGAGTGCTATCATCTTTCTTCAGTTTGAAAATCTTTCAGCTATAATTTTTAAAATATGACCCTTTTCTTTCTCATCTTCTTCAGGAATTCTTATTATATGAAGGTTAGGTTACTTGATGGTATCCTATAATCCTTTTTAATTCTTCTTTTCTGATGGGTAATTTCATATGTCCTGTCTTCAAGCCTATTATTTCCTCCGATTAAACATGCTATTGAGGTTTTATAATGAGCTTTTTCAATTTAGCTATTATATCCTTTATGTCTAAGATTTCTATTTTTATGTGTGTTTTTACATTTTTTTCCTTTGTCAATTTTCTCATTTTGTTCCTGGATTGTTTTTCAAATTTCATTTAATTTTTAAATCTATACTCTCTTGTGCTTCCCTGAACTCTTTAGGAAGATTTTTCTGAATTTTGTCAGACATGTTACAGTTATTTGGGGTCTATTACTGGAGCTTTGTTGATTGCTTTTGATGGTATCATATTCCCCTGAGTTTTCACAATCCTTGTGTCTTTACATTGATGCCCGCACATTTGAGGAGATGGTCACCTCTTCCAGCTTTTACAGTCATTCTTTGGTGGTGTTAGACCTTTAGTGCTTAATATTGTAACTTAGTCACTGGTCTGCTGTTGCTTCCTGGTCTGGGGAAGCCTTAAGAGAGTGCTAGAATTTAAAGGCTGTTTAAAAGGAAAAAACCTTTTAGTTGTTTCCAAGTGAGAAGAAGATTCCACATTAGCACTGGACTTTGTGGGAAATCTAACCAGGGATTCAGGCTTTCCTGTGGGTTTTGCCTCTAGTAAGACTGTTGCATCATCCAGTTTTCTCAGTGTGGCATCTCTGCTGATTGGAGCAGAGCAGCTGCAAGGTCTGCATGTCAGTTTCAGCAATCAGCACCTCCGCTTTTCGTCCCCAGTTCACCCCTGGTGTTTCAGCCCACCTGGTACTCGCAGTGGTTCATGAGACAGGACCAGAGTGAGCTTCTTGTGAAGATTCTCCGATTGGTGGGGAGATCAAACTTCCATCTCCAATTTTCTCCTTTTACCTCGTAAACTGTGGGTCTAAGGAAATTATCTGTCAGTGGTGTTATGTCAGCTTGGGGGTGGCGCAGTCTAAAATGAAGTGGGTATTATTCATAATTTACTGATGAAAGATCAGGAGCTTGGAGACATGGATTACTTTATAGTTAGAAAAGTACAGTACAGGAACTTGACTTTTGCCTTGGTCTCATACTTAGATCACTGCCATCCACATTGTTAATTGGACAAGCTGAAGCAACACCTCTGTTTAAAGGTCAGAAATTCCCTCACGTGTAGCAGGTGATACTAACCTTCAACGTTCTCACCCTTGAGTAACAATGCTAGCTTTGCCATAATTCAAGGTGAGTGAATGTAGTCAGTTTTTCAGTAAGCGCAAGATGATGTGACTGATGTATTCCAGGAAAATGGGCAAAATAGGTAGAAACGCATACACAGTCTTGGGAAACCTTTAGCTTTTATTCTTTCCTAATATATAGCATATTTTCTGCAAAAATTTTGAGTTAAATATACTTTAATGAAGATAAGGTATTTAAAATATAATTATGACAATTTAAAAAATCTTATGAATACAGAAGGAAAAAGAGCCAGTAAACAAAAACAATAAAAACAAACAAACAAAAAATAAATGAAATAAGAATAAAATCTTAAGTTCTAGATAGTCTATTCATTTCTTTTCTTTTCCAGGTGGAAGCTCCCTGGAACAACTGCTGGAATGAGGCTCCAGAGTGGAAGGTAAGTATTTCACTGAGAACACACATCTGATTCATGCAAAAAGTTCATGGTCCAGACAGGGCAGCCAAGCCTAAGTACATTTCTGCTTCATTGAGGTCTCAGGAAAATGCAGGCTTTCAGGACACTTGAGGTCGCTGCCTCCGTGCAGCTGTATTTTAATTTGCGTGAGTCCTTACACCTCATTTAGGTTTAAAAATAGGTGCTCTCCTTGTCTGTGGTATTCAGTTGCAAGTATTCCAGAGTGCCTTTTTTATAGCTGGCTACTCGTCTGGGTTTTTGGCTTCTTATCCCTGCTGCCTGTCTTTTCTGTAAAGAGTTGGCAATCATATCTGAAAATTCTGCTTGCAAACGCTGTTGATTCTCCCTGCAAACAGGGTGGGAAGAGAAAATAGAACTTCTCAGCAATTCATACAGAATATTCCTTAGCTCCAGAATAATCTTCAGTTACTCAGTTACTCTTTGAATGCCTATTCTGTGCTAGACACAGAAAATCCAAAGAATACGAAATGATCCCTGCCTTTGATGAGCTTAAAAAACTATTATCTCTGCTAGGAAATTAGACTTCAATTTCAAAGTGAAACGATCTGCTGCTGGAATTTGGAGGCATGGTTGGGAGGATCTAGGTTTACATATGCCACTGCAGGAAGGGGAGAAGAAGCAGGGAGGATGCTTGGCCCCTGCCACACAACGCTGAAAACTCATTGGTCCCACACATACTTCACAGTGTGAGTCTTGTTTGGGGAAGGCTTAGAATGGTGGAGGGGGCCACAAGTTTAGAATGGACCTGGGACACTCCAAGTAAGGAGCTAGGTTTCTCATGCCCCAGGGAAGATTTGGGTTGTTTTGGCTTTTCTAGAAGCTTGCCATCTCTCTGGGTCTGCCATCTAGGCCTCTGCAAGACAGAGTTTCTCAACCATAGCAAAAGCCAAGGAAATGGCCATATGGTTGCAGTAACATGTATTGATAGGCAACTGGATGACAACTTGAGTCACCTTTAGGAGAACTGAAACCTGTCAGTTAACCCTGAAACTTTGTCTTCCTCATCTCGGAGAACACAGACTTCATGTTAAGACCCAGAACCACAGTCTTGGGGCTGGGGCAGGTCCTGTTTTCATCAGGCAACTCAACAGAAAGATGAAGACAGGAGTGGAATGCAGAAAGCCTCTTTGCCCCCAGTATGCTCCACTCCTGTGAGAACCAGACAGGCATGAGGTGAACTCTAAAGTGTCTTCTGTTCTCCCGAGCGAGCCTGGAACACAATGCTAGCTTTGCCATTGCTTTATTGCAGGGCAGTATAGTCAGGTTTTCAGCAGGGACAAAATGATGACTGATACAGTCTAGGAAAGTGGGCAGAATAGGTAGAAGCTCCTACCCGGACTCAGGAAACTTTCAACTCATTCTTGTCTAATATATAGTATATTTTCTGCATAAACTATGAGTATACTTTAATGGAGATAAGGCATTTAAAACATAATTTTGCCAGTTAAAAATATCATGAACACAGAGCCAGTAAACAAAACGAAACAAATGAAATAACAAAATCTCCTCAAGTTCTAAATAGTCTGTTCATTCCTCCTCTTTTCCAGGTGGAAGCTCCTTCTCGGGATAAAGGATCCAGAGCTTAAAAAAAAAAAAAGGTAGTTTTTATACTGAGATGGCACATCTGATTCATGGAAGCAAGGTCTATGTTCCAGACAGGGAAGCCAAGGCTAAATACTTTCCTGTTGTCATTGAGGTCTCAGGAAAATGCAGGCTTTCAGGATAATTCCCTTCTTGCAGTCTAAGAAGGGAGGTTTCTAAACCTTCTCATGTATAGTCCCTTCTTATGCAATATATGCCACTTGTAAGGCACTTGCCAACTTAAATTGGCTTTAAGTAGCGTAACTTACAAAGCCAAGATCTCTGATTTCCTCCCTGTCCCTGCCACACCCAGAAGCTTACACAGTAGGAGGGGTTGGCAGGTTGAATTTCTGGTCCTTCATCCCGGTCAGCCAGTAGGTAGTCTCATTTCCTCTTCCCTGGTAAGACAAAAGAGTTAGGTACCACGGAGGCCAATGAGTCAGTTCAGCTGTAGACCACTGTTCCCATAGTGATCTGTTTCTGTGACACGTTTCACTTCCGCATTTCTCATCAGTGCCAATATTTAAGCACATCACACATTCCTGTTACGATTTGCATTATCTCTAGACAGATTTTTATTTCCAAGTGCCTTTTTAAAAATAAGTTTCTCATTCAGCAGACATCCTTTTCTTAGAGTTTTCTTTTTTTTCCCCAAAAGACACTTTAAAATATCACTCTAGCAACATCACAAGAACTCTAACTTAAAAAGGAAGAAAATTCATCTGCAATTCTGCTACGTCAACAAATCCAACTGCTTGTCATTGTCCATATTTCCTTCTAGCCTTTTTTGCAATAAAGTTTTGTCACAAAACTTTTGCTACAGTTTCCCTATCTTATTACAAACACATGTACATCACAATTAAGAACTCATTAAGTGGCATTTGTGGGGTCCATCTGGAGGCTACGGAATGTATGGAAATTTACTGGAATACTGGAAACTCTGTTTTTGCTAAAGCTGGTATTTGATACAAAATACATATTATCCAAACATAGCCAGTGAACCATTATTTTAAAAAAAAGTGTAATAATATATATCTGTAATATAGATCAATAATTTAAAAATGAATTATATATATATATATATAAAACTGTTATATATTATTAAACTCATTTAAAAAAATAGTGGTTCATTGGCTGTGTTTGGACCATAGTAATCCATAAACTGGTTCTATTTTGGGGTAAATGTTCTTTGTAAAAAATGTATCTATGGAGGACTCAAAAAGCAAGTGTGATGATGTTAGGACACTTACATAAAAGGAGACTTTTCCAAGGTGCGATCAAAATACAAAGGCCAGAAGCACTATGGCTACTGGAGTCAGGTAACTTACAGTTAATAGTTGCTTTGCCAGTTGTGAAAAGATTGTAATAACTTTGGAAAAGCAGCCTGAGAAGCAACTGGAGACATCTGATGGCTTTGGAGGGCAGCTGTTTTAAATGTGAGGAACTGCATGAAGATGCTAGAGTAGTGATTCTCAAATATTAGTGTGGTCATCTTGTTAAAAAACACATCATCTTGTTAAAAATATAGATTCCTGATCTACACCCACAGAGAATCTTGCATAGCAGGCCTGGTGGAGTGTCCAGACTTCTGCATTTTAACAAACTTCCAGATGAAGAGGAGGAGGAGAATGGGGCCACACCTTGTCATTCACTCCTTGTGATTCTAGAGCTTCGGAATAGTAAAGCAACTGGCAAGAGAGGTGACCTCAGATCATAGCAGCGTTGTGTAGTAAGAGTAGGGAAGTAAGTGGGGGGACAAGGGTTTTGATTTAAATTCAATAAGTCCTGGACCAGACAGTATGTAGCTCTTGTGTTTGGAGGAGGAACTGGATACAAAACCTGGATATGGCAGGGGAAATGGTGGCAGAGTTCAGAATGTCCAAAGGGCTCTTTGGAGTAAAGGAAAATTCTGAGTTCACAGTTTTTGGTGGTCATTTCTCTTGCAGAGGATGGAGGGTGCTCACTGTGACGAGTACAGAAAAGGATGAGCATGCTCCTCAACTTTCCTGGCCAAGGCTCAAAGGAGGTGGCCCAAGCATGTCTGAGAGCTTTTTCCATGTATTGTCTCTGTGGACTCCCTACCTTTAAGTACGTTTCTCCTCTCACTTCATACAGGAACTGGCACTCAGTTCTCTTCAGAATGGCTATGGTGGAGCCACTCACATGAATTCTCAAAGCTGGAAATGCAAAATAGATAAATAAAAATCTCAGCCATGACATGGCCTATTTGTTTTCCATGGATTCAGGATATCAACAACACCTGAGATAAGAACCCTAACTCAAGAAGAAACAATTGTGGCTATTTTAATGAAAGAACACTTAAAAGTAACATCAGAGAGATAAGAAATGGTATAGTTTGGATATTTGTCCTCACCCTAATCTCATGTTGAATTTTAATCCCCAGTGCTGGAGCTCTGCCCCCCCACCAGGTGTCTGGGTCACAGGGGTGGATCCCTCATGACTTGGTGCTGTCTTTGCGATAGTGAGTTGTCACAAGATCTGGTCATTTAAAAGTGTGTGGCACCCGCCCCCTGCCACTCTCTCTCTTGCTCTTGCTTTCTCCCTATGAAGTGCCTGCTCCGGCTTTGCCTTCTGCCAAGAGTGAAAGCTTCCTGAGGCCTCCTCAGAAGCAGATGCAGGCACTATTCGTACTGTACAGCCTGCAGAACCATAAGCCAATTAAACCTCTTTTCTTATAAATAACCCAGTCTCAGGTTTTTCTTTATAGCAATGCAAGAATGGCCTCACACAAGAAATATAATTTCACATGGGAAGAAAGAAGGCCTGGCATCAGTTTTCAGGGCCCTGAGTGATGGGGATCCCAAGGTTTTGCTCCATAGATTCACATTCCAGCTCAGAGTAGTAGCCTGAGGGACCTCGTTTTAGATTTGACTGGTAGTGCCAAGCTTGGGTGTTGGAGTTTGGCTTTGGGTGCCTGTGGAAAAGTTCCAGTAAATAGCTAAAGACTTGTGGGCAAGGTGAAGATTCGGGAGAGTCGTGGGGTCTTGATTTTCTCCAATTTCCTTCTTCTGGAACATTGTTATCCTTTGACAAAAGAAGTGGTGAGGGCACACCCATTCACAAGTCCATTGATGTGTACCACCTTTCCCAATATAGGGGCCTAATAGCAATACCACGAACAATAACAACAGTAAGAATAATGACAATCCCAAATTGTATACCTACCATGTACCATGATTGCTAAATGCTTAACTTGACATCATCCCAAATGTTTCAGAAACCCTCCTGGCAAAGTTGGTATTCCATTTTCAATTTATATCTTTATCTTTCTGAGGGCTAGAAGGATCAGGTAGCTTTCTCCCCAACTTATATTTACAATGATTAACATAATTTCAATCATAACCCGAGTGTGTCTGACCCCAACCTTATCCTTTTCCTTGACAGCATGATTTGCCAGGACAAACTAGTATCAGATTGTCAGTACACTACCAAAATACCATTCTGCCTCCTGTGGTTTTGTAAGCTCCAGCCATGTCTACCAATGCTTTTTTTCTCTCTTCTCTATATTTCTACTACTAGCATTGTCATCAATATTTATTGAACATCTACTTCATGCAGCACAATCCAAGCAAATGCAATATATACTTTTGTATATAACAAATACTTAGATTTTTCTTTACTAAAATAAATTTTCAGTTGGGCATGATGGCTCTTGCCTGTAATTCCAACACTTTGGGGGGACCAAGGCAGGAGACTTCCTTGAGCCCAGGAGTCTGTGGCCAGCCTAGACAACATAGGGAGACCACACCTCTACAGAAAAACTTAAAAATTTAGCCGTGCATGGTGGCATGCCTGTAGTCCCAGCTACTCAGGAGGCTGAGGTGGGAGGATCACTAGAGCCGATGAGTTCAAGGATGCAGTGAGCTGTGATTGTGCCATGGCACCAAAGCCTAGGCGACAGAGTGAGACCCCATCTCAAACAAATACACAAAAATCGATTTCCAGAAAAATCGAATATGCTTTGGGAGGCCAAGGTGGAAGGATTGCTTGAGGTCAGGAGTTTGAGACCAGCCTGGGCAACATGGTGAGACCCAGTCTCTCTTAAAAATTAGCTGGATGTGCTGGTATGTTCCTGTAATCCCAGCTACTTGGGAGGAGGAGGCCAGGAGTTCAAGTTTACGGTGAGCTATGATCGTGTCACTGCACTCCAGCCTGGGTGACAGAATGAGAGCCTATCTCTAAACAACAAAAACAAAAAAGCAAAATAAGAGGGAAACAAGAATGTGAACCAGGGTGTATAGTTCTTACCTTGCCTACTGATTTTTATTTTAACGTTCATGATTCTATGGTAAATGCCATGACTATTCTAAGTAGAATATCCCCGGATTCGTTGTATATGAGCCAAAAATATAGAATCAGTCTAAAACTGAGCAAAAGTGGAAGAATAAAATAATTATCAGTAAACAACAACAAAAGCAAATGTAGCAAAAGCTGGATTGACACAGATTTGTGTTCAGCTAATGGGAAGAATTATTTTACATCTCACTGGCACTTTGTATCTCCTTATTGTGCATTTTATCTCACAGTTGCCCTCTGCTGGAAGACAGAATATTTGTCCTCTGAGAAAAAATCTCCCTTCTTACGGAGGCCAGTGGATTCCATCCTAGAGGCTGTGTTGACTGTATCTCCGAATAGACAATAACGAGGCATCTTGATTCCCACAACTCCAGCAGCGCAGGGACCTGAAATGAAGGACAGAAAGCAGGAAGTGGAGGCCATAGAAATTGCAGAGTAGAGTGAAGACAGGTAAGCCTGTCTGCATGGTCACAATCTGAATGCTTCCTGTCATGGACAGGTGGCTGAGGATGTGAAATGTGAGCTGGGGCTTTTGCTTTAAATGGATGAATCCAATGAAGCATCATTATTCAGTGCATGCGATCATAAAGTATTTTGCTCTTGCAAAGAAAACGACATTTGCAGGAAATAGGAAGGCATCCAGAGTTCCAGATTGCAAAGGTGATTTTGAATAGAAGGCTCTCGGGAAGGGTGAAGATGAGCCCCACTGCTTGCTTACTATGCCAAACCGCACAACCCTGAATTTCACACTGCTGGAGGGCACTGTAGACTTGAAGCTTCAATGGCTCAAGTTTGTTTTATTTTTATTTTAAGGTGGCATTTCTGGGATTGGTGCCATGACAATGGAAGACAGAAGACAAGACAAAGGCATAACCTTCCTTAAGCATTTCATGTACCAGGCGGATGCAGCTGGATGGGGAAGCCTGTGGCACGAGGTTCTAACAAGCAGAACAAAAGCCCAGGCTAGACTGTGCACTGTGGCGTGTTAGGTAGGAAATAAGGGTTATTCAGCCAAGCATTTGCATAGAGTGACTGAGTGCAAGGAGTTAACAGTTTCAGAAGTTGAAGATTAACTCAGAAACTGCAAAGCTGGGTTTTAAGCAATGCTTTGCAAAAGATTCATCTAGATGACTTCTGAGTTCCTCTCTTACTATGTTTTTCTATAACACCTGTAACTCATCTCAAATCTTGACGTTCAAGGCTGTTGAATTAAACTAAGTTTGGCCTGAGGCTGCCTCTTAGGGGTCCCTACAAAACAAACTGCAACCTAACTTGACACATAAACAAACTAAAAGCTTAACCAGGGTATACTTATGTTACAGATAGCTTGAGTCTCAGCCAATCGCAGTAGCTGAGCTTCAGCCAGTCACAGGCCGTCAACTGATCTGACCTTGACCAAATCAGGGAAACACAGAGCTGTGACCAATCAAGTTGTTTCTGTCCCTCACTTCTGTTTTCTGTCTGTAAACACTGCCTGCCCACCTTGCCCATTGAAGCTCTCTGAACCTCTTCTGGTTCTAAGGGCCATCTGATTTGAAAATTGTTCTTTGCTCAAACTGTGTTAAATTTAATATGCATAAAGCTTTTCTTTTAACAAGGCTATGTAACTGTCATGGTCTTTGAAAGCGACTCTTGTACTCTGTACTACTGCAGTGGCAGGGAGGGGAGGGGGTATAAATAGTATAGAAATTTCACCAGCTGTTTTTTATTTTCCCTGGTAGATAATCTAATCCACTGAAGATACTATAATATTTTAGTGGGAAAATATATTGAAGTTGGGGGTGGGGAGAAAGGGAATGGGGAGGAGATCAATGAAATCATAGGTATGGCGATTTAAATAGGAGTCCAAAGCTTCTTGTTTTTGTACATGTTATTTCAGCAGTCAGTGGTGCCCTCAAAGGTCCTGTTCTTAGAGCTCTTTAGGAACTGGGTCTGAATATCTCAGGATGCATAGTGGGACCTCACATTTGGGAAAAAGAATTAAGAGTAAACGTGAAGTTGATCACACTTGAAGACCTTTTATCCTTTCTGATTTAGTTGGTGCCCAGCAGTACATGTGGTTCCCAATTTGCTAAGATGCTCAACTCCATACCAGAGTGAACGCCAATGCGAATCCATATTGGGAGGCCAGGAAGATGCTCCAGCTCAAAGGTCCCCATGAAGCTGAGGATTTCCAAGGCCATCTTGGCAATGTCTATTGCATGCCGATTGCCATTTCTCTTAGGCAAACCACTAGCCACCATGTAGGCATCGCCAATGGTTTCCACCTGTGGAAACAGTTTCTCATGAGTGGCTCTAGCCCTTTGAAAACCATAGAAATTAAACAGAAGTAATTAATCACATATTAAACACAAAAAGTCATTTGGGAACACAGTATGAGCATAGCCCTGTACACTTTTTCTGGGGCCAGTTCAATCAGTTCTATGCTGATTTCTTCAGGGTTTTTATAGTCTAGTTAATGGGTGATAAAATAGCTATAAAGGAATTTAGCCATTTAAAAATATTTCATAAGTATATAAATTGTCCAGATGTGGTGACAGTTCTAGAAATGTTCAAATAAATAATCTGAATGGTTTTATGTAATTTGAGGAACACCCTTAGTTACCTGAAAAGTAATCCTTTAGCAAATGTCAACATACTATTTGACAGAATATTACATTTTATAATGTGTAATTGTACACATTCTTGTAGTACGATTTTCTATTTGTTATAACCCCAGTGTCTTCTCTGCTTCATTTGCAGTCAGCCTAAACACTGCCGATTTTTTTAGAGGTGATTTAAGAGTATGCCATTTTGTCTAAATTTAGTACTTTAAATTCATTCCTGCTGAACTTCCTGTTGTACCTTTTGTGCTGCTTCTTAAATGGTAATTTTGACTTCTCACTCCTCTAATTCTTCTATTTCTTTTCACCTTTAGCTCAGATTCAACCACCAATTCACTAAATGTGAAACTAGAGAGGACAAGAGTAGTAACAGAAACAACCAATTCAGGCTCTGATGACCTCGGGTTGTATAATTAATGGTTTCAGCCTGTTAGGTGATGTGGTTACCTTGTAGACATCATGATGATCAACAATGTGGTCAAAACTCTTATAGATGTCATTAAGCATGTCCACCACTTCCATGGGGGTGCTGTATTTGCAGATAGTAGTGAAACCTACAATGTCACTGAAGTAGATTGTAACTTCCTCATATAGTTCCGGTTCTACAAAGCCTTTCTCCTTCAGAGACTTTACCACTAGCCTAGATGAACAAAGGAAACAAAATGCCTTCAACTTCAGCAAATTTTTTCTCGTTTCACATAAATCTTTCAGATAGTAGTGATTGTCTACTAGAAATTCTAGAATTTGAGACTTCCAGTGAATTGAGTGAATAGGAAACAAAGAGAAGTTGTTTACATCATATACATGAACATATTACACACATACACATATAATAAATGCTGTGAACACAGATGAATATAAGCAGGTTCAACATTAACTTAGTGTTTGATTATTAGCCCTAATACACATGAACAGAGAACTTTAATAGCCTCAAAACTCTCATATATACACACTTGACCACTTTTTGCTTCTCTATTGATAATCAACTTCTTACAGATATGGCTCTATATCCAGAGGCTGAGGAGAGTGTGGTTTTACTTAAATCACCACAGGTATCATATCTGAATTTCCCAACAAAATTGATAGTTTTACTTTCCTGGAATATGTAACATGGCATTGCTTAATATTACTGTGAAATAATTATGAAATTAATATGAAATATTACTATGAAATAATATTACTATGAAAAATTACTATGCATTTAAAGAACCAGAGTTTATTTGATACATTTTGAACCAGATTTGGGTCATTTAAAAAGCAAAATTAATCACGTAAATAAATTACGCTAAAATTGTAGAAGTCAAATTAAAGCAACTTTTAGAATATCTTTGCTGAATGAGGAGCAACATATCAGATTCAAGATTGAGGGAAGAGAACCAGAAGAAGGGACTCCAAACTTGGTGTGCCAAGTTACCTCTTCGTTGAGAAAAGGGAGTGGAGGCTGACATGAAGTGGGATGTTCCCTGTCTGTCCTTGGCATCACTTTGTAATGGCCCTGAGTATGGAACCACTAGAATTAGAAACTGGAAGCTGGGAGGTTCCACAGAAGTCATTGAAAAGAAATCTTTTATTTTTACAGATGAGAAAGCTGAGTTCTAAAAAAGTATGATTTCCATAAGGTCCCACAGCCCATTAGAGACAGAACCAGGATTAGAACTCAGGAATGCTTCGGTCCCACCCACCAGTCTTTTTTTGCACTATACTCCCTGCATAACCCAGGCCTTGGATATTCAGGGAGATGGGGAAGATTTGGAGGTATGCTGACTGCAGCAAAGGAGGTGGGCTGTCCCAGAAAGAAAACAACCAATCAACCACAAAGATTTCTAACACTTATTTGGAGAACCTCCAGAGCATCTGGAGAAACCTTTTTAATTGGTGCAATGACAAAACTTGGAACCTTTGCAAAACATTCCTTTGCTGTGGCTTGGATTCCTAGGGACACATCTGGAGTGGTTGTTCTTGATGTGTCCTGTATAAAGTGCATAGTATTTTGGAGGCTACATAGACGCAATGACAAAATTGGATATTCTGCCATATTTGCAATTCATTGTACTGCTTATATCTGAAAAGTCATATGAGTTTGGTGATATGGTTTGGCTCCGTGTCGCCACCCAAATCTCATGTTGAACTGTAATCCCCAATGTTAAGGGAGGGACCCGGTGGGAGGTGATGGGATCATGTGTGCAGATTTCCCCATTGCTGTTCTTATGTTAGTGAGTTCTCATGAGATCTAGTTGTTTGAATGTGTGTGGCACCTCGCCCTTTCCTCTCTCTCTTGCTGCCATGTGAAGAAGGTGCTTGCTTCCCTTTCACTCTTCCACCATGATTGTAAATTTCCTGAGGCCTCCCCAGCCATGCTTCTTGTACACCCTGTGCAACTGTGAGTCAATTAAACCTGCTTTCTTCATGAATTACCCAGTTTCTACTGAAGAATATATAAAAGGAAACAAATCCTATATAGACACAACGAAAAGCAATGCTAGAAGGATATGCTGAATATTTCAGCTCCCACATCAGCAAGATTTGCCTTACCTTGGAAGCAACATAAAGTTAAGTCTGTCAGCCCTGTCCCTCTCTGCCTTGTATAGCTGTGTCCTTTCCTCTACCAGATGTTCCAGGTTTCGAGAATATAGCTGTAGACGTCGGATCAAGGTATCCATATAGCTTTCATTTTTTTGGTCATGAAAAAGTCTGTAGGTAGTAATAGATAAAGAGCTCTTATATATTATTTAAAAAACATGAACATCCAATAAAACAATGGACAAATATGATGAACAGATAATTAAAGAAAAATAAAAGCCAACAAACACAACAAAAAAACTCAACCTCGTCCAGGCACAGTGGCTCACGCCTGTAATCCCAGAACTTTGGGAGTCCGAGGTGAGAGGATCACTTGAGGTCAGGAGTTTGAAACCAGCCTGACCAACATGGTGAAACCCTGTCTCTACTAGAAATACAAATATAAGCTGGGCATAGCGGCGCTACTCCAGAGGCTGAGGCAGAAGAATTACTTGAACCTGGGAGGTGGAGGTTGCAGTGAGTCGAGATCGTGCCAGCTACTCCAGAGACTGAAGCAGGAGAATTGCTTGAAGCTGGGAGGTGGAGGTTGCAGTGAGTCGAGATCATGCCACTGCACTCCAGCCTGGGTGACAGAGTGAGACTCTGTCTCAAACCAACAAACAAAAAACCCAACTTAACCTCAGGACAAAAATAAGATTAGAAAAGGGAAAACAAATGTAAAAATGATGGTAATCAGTGTAGGAGGAGGAAATACATACAGTACAAAACCTTCCTGAAGAGCAATTTGGTAAAAGTCTGTCACAAGCTTTAAGAATGCATATACCAATCAGCTTATAACTCTATTTCTGAGAATTATCCTAAGGAAACAATCATGAATGTGTTTAGAGTTAATAACAAAAAAAAGTCACAGTATTCTTTACAAGAGCAAACATTTGAAAATCTAAATATATAACAAAAATGTAGTTAAAATATGATAGGACAATGGAACATTAACATTCTAATTCGTATCATAAAATACAAATTAGTATTGTTGAATACATAGAAAGACACTCCCTCTGTATTATTAAGTGAACAAGTCAGTTTATAAAATAGCAAAAATTATAATCTCAATTTTATTTTTTGAAGACTGGTGGTCACCTATGGGGAAACAGGTGACGTTTTACTTTCTTGCTTGCTTATTTGTATTTTCTAAAATGTAAAAGAAACAATTTGCAATAAAGGAAAATCTTTTAAAAGCTGGTCTAGAAGTGATAAATGAAAGTGTAGGAGAAGGACTAAGAAAAGCCAAGCCAAGCCTCATATTAGCTCCTCAGTACAGAGAGCCAGGGTCCTGACACCAGAAGCCTAACTCTGGATTATTTTGTCAGATCAAGGAGACTTAGATGAGATGCCAGCTTTGTGTGACAGCTTTGTATGACAAACCTTGGTGCAGAGGTCGGGGAGAAGACACATTGAGTTCTCCTAGCATTGTGAAGATCAGAGATAACATTCATAACATCTAAGGCACAATTGAAGGTGCTGAATAAATCACAGTCATTTTACTATTACAACAATAACAATCACTTCTGATCTCAGGAGAAGTTGGCCTGCATCATCATCCCCTGGGATAGGGAGAGATGTTTGTTAAAAATCCAGCACAGTTTTGTGCCCTACACCAGACCTGTGTGACCGAAAATTGCTAGGCTTGGAATGAAGAAACGGAATCTTTTAACAAGAATTTTTACTTGAAACTGCCAGTACAGAGTCTAGTTGGGTAGAACAGATGTGGGAGCAGGTGTAAGAGATGAAGTTGGGTAATCTTACTCTAGGATGAATTGATGCAATTGAAACCGTTTCTCACCTTTGACTGCATATTTTAATCACCTGGGAGCTATTAAAAATCCTGACACCAGCGTGTACCCCAGACCAATTACATCAGCCTCTCTAGGGTAAAACCCCAGTATCAGTATTTTTAAAGCTCCTCAGGTGATTCCAAGCTGCAGCCAAGTTTGAGAACCACCACACACGTTAAAGGCTGAGTGTCAAGGACCCAGTGTCTTCAGGAGCATACATTTTATCAGTCACACATAAAGTCTCATCTGGACAGGACAGCGAAGGAGAAAAAAAAAGTGGGCTAGAATTAATTATTATTTCCTGCTCCATTCCCACAACTGACAGCTTAGTTCTACTAATTAATGACCACATGTTCATTAACTTCACTCCACCTCATCTCCTCCAGCTCTAGACTTTTAGTCTCATTACATATCTGAATCTTTTGACCTAATGAGAACTACAGAAAGACCTGGAAAAAATCATAAAAATCATCTTGTTCAATCCAAATTTTCTAACAAGAAAAGTGATACCCAGTGAAGGTAAGTGTTTTGTCCAATGCCCCACAGCAAACTCTTATCAGATTTTAGTCTAGAAATTGGATTTCCTAACTCTTAATTCAGTGTTATTTCTCTCATTCTGCAGTGTATTAACTGAAAACATGGGTTATCTAGAAATTAATCTCACCAGATAATTATGTACTTTTCTCCCCCACCTTGAATTATGCTCTGATTCATGACATGTCTTAAGTACCTAGGGCCAAAGCTGGAGATTTTAAGACTTTAAGATCCTAAGAACATGCCGATATTAAGAATTGTCTAGGAGCTTTACAGATTCTCAGGACTCACGCTACACTTCTAAATCCTAATTACCCACAGAAGGACCCAGAAGCTCTATTTGTAACAGACAAATTTATAATCAGCTAAAGTTTGCTTTTTAATCAGACAAGTTTTGACCTTGACTATTTAACTTTTCAAGTGATTATTTCCCTGGGAAAATGGTCTGATAGTCTCCATATCATTTTAATGTTATGAAACAGGTGTTGGTTGCAACCTGGAATTTCTCACTGGAATAGACATTCTCATTCTTAGGTGCCACTGAATGTCAACTACAATTTTTTAAAAACTCTGAAATTAGTGAATAAAAGTAAACATTGCAGCAATACCCAAATATCTTGGCAAGTGTAGTCTCAATTTTTTTGAAATCTGGTCTCTTTTCTGGATCTTCTTCCCAACAGCTTTTTACAAGTAGGTACACCTAGAAGAAAAAAATGGGCAAATTAGCTCAGTGGATAGTAAACTAAATCAAGAGAGAATTCTTATTCTCATTGATGGGAGTGATTAAGAGAAGGAATAGTTTAAAAATATCTTCAAGTCTGTCAATGCGGACAAGAGATCCCCAGCTCTCTGGTTTCTGTCTCAGGCATGACCACCTGCATTATCTTATCCAGTTATTCCCTTGGGTGAAATTAATGAAAAATGCGATACCAATTTAGAGGAGGCCAAGTTGATAGGGGAGACTAAGTGAATTTACAAGAGCTTGCAAGGTTTACGCTGGAGAAAGAAAAACGTAGTGAAGGTGTGGCAGGCCTCCATAACAACTGTTTCAGTACTGACTGCACGGTGAACTTAAATATTAAAAGCCAGTGCCCTTATACAAAGGCTGGAACGTAACAAAAGTCCACCAAGAGTTTTGCGCAGGCCTTTCCTGGGCCTTAAAGCATGACAAAATAACGAAGGAATTCTTAACAGGACCCATTTAGGATTAAACAAGTTTTACTGGGGGTCCGAAGAAACTCCCCAGACCTCCACAGAGAAGTTTATTGGGGGTCTGAAGGAACTCCCTAAACCTCTGTTATTTAGCAGGAGACAAGATAAGGGTAATCATCCCAGCACCTGGACTGATTTAGATTAAGTAAACTTACTGAGGCTCTAGAAGAAGGTCTTCAGGACTCAGACCTTAGTTATAGATTAAAAGAAGTTAATCACGTATGTCTTTAAATGAATGCATACTTACATGTAGACATATAGAAGGTATAGAAGCTCTGAAAAAAACTGTAATTTTCAGTTGGTCTGGTGATAATTTCCAGGCCTTCTCCCTGTAACTGATTACAGAAATAAAAACTCTCTTCCTCCTCAGTTCACCTACATTTTGTTATTGGGCCACGAGAAATATCAGCCCAACCCTCAGTTTGGTGGGGGAACAAAGGCTCAGTGAGTATGAGGCAAATGGCTCCAAATGAGAATAAAAGCCCTACTGTCCATGGTTCTAACTTATAGCAAACAATAGTATCACCTGGGGAACATTTGCACAATTTCTTATGCCTAAGCCCCACCCTAAGTCATTCTGATTTAATATATTTTGAAGTGGTCTTACTAGGGTTTCCAGATTTAGCAAGTAAAAGTAAAGGACATCAAGTTAAATTTGGATTTCAGACAAACGATGAATAATTCATTAGTATAAGTATGTCCCAAATATTGTATGGGCAAAGGGCAGTCGTAGATTTTTAAGCTCTTCAGGTGATTATAATGCACAGCTGCAGTAGAGAAGTGACATGGAGAAAAGGAGGTATGGAGGAAGAGGTAGGGAGACAGGAGGAAGCCCATGGAAACCTCATCTTATCTCCTACCACCTGTTTGCAGCTTTTTTTGTTTGTATCAAAATGTGTGGTGAAGACCATTTGTCTTAAATAAAGTTTGTTTTTCAGTCCGTCTAAAAACAAGATCATAACTGACACTAGATGCAATCCCTGTCCCTGTACTTTGCCTGAACAATTCCCTGGGAAGGAACTAGAGCCGCGGTATAGCCTGTGTTTGCCAATATTCACCACTAGATGATGCTCCTGCCTTGGTAAGTCATCTGCTGACTACCTTAGAGCAGAAGAGGCAGAAACAACAAACAACTGGGCGGATCCAGTGCCACAGAGTGAAATACTGTCAGCCCTGTCTCCATGGATTCTGCATTCGGGATTCAACCAAATGGGGATGGAAAATATTTGGAAAAAAACAGGATGGTTGTGTCTGTATTGAACATGTACTGACCTTTTTTTTCTTGTCATTATTCCCTAAACAATACAGTACCACAGATACTTACATAGTATTTACATCATATTAGGTATTATAAGCAATCTGGAGATAATTTAAAGTACATAGGATAATTTATGTAGGTTATATGCACATAATATGCCATTTTATATCAGATCCTTAAGCCGCTGTGGATTTTGGTATCCACAGGGGTTCCTGGGACCAATTCCCTATGGACACAGGGATAACTCTACCGGGTGTTTCTGGGCATTGCTGAGTGATCTAGTTTTGACTCTGTATTCTATTGGCATCAGTTACTTGACATGAAATTTTATTCCTCATTTCTAATTCCAGAACTGTCCAACTACACAAATGAATTAAAGACGATGCTGTTTTCGTGAATAAGGTTTTAAATATTGGGATACACTCAGATTAGAAAAAAAAGGGCTTGAGAAAGGATATACTGATTGTGTGGAGGAATCCTGGAATTCAGAAAAGCAGGAGGAAAGAAAGGAATGAGGAAAGAAAGGAGTGAGGCTAGGAGAAGCTGTATTTCAGAAAGTTGTATTTCAGAAAGTTGTATACTATTACTATTGAAAAAGAAAGGGAAGGGGAGAGGTAAAAATGGCCCACTCATGCCCTGCAGAGTCTGGCCATAAAACTCATCTGGCAGCGTCTTTGTAAATGGAAGGAAAATGTTTCTATTTTTATCCCACAAGGAAGAAAATATGTTTTTATTTAAAGACCATAAATATCTTAAAATACTCACTACCTTCTTGGATTATTAAGGCTCAGGTAAAATGCTAAAAGGAAAAATAATTAAAAATTTTTCACAGGGCTCCAAGACCTTTTTGAGAGACTATTTAAAAAGCAAATGTAAAGAGCTTTTGCTCCATTTCCTTCAGAGGAAGGATAAAATGAGTGAAAGTACATTTCTCTATTCTTTCTAGAGGTTGGCATATTTCCTTTTAAATCATTAGATGGTATTTATAAGTCTAGTAAGTATTACACATGGACACCTTGTTCATTGAGCTTATAAAATTGAGAATGACCCCTGCCTACTGAAGCCAGTGCCTGTACACACCACGGGGTGGGGACTGAAGACAGGCCTGAGAACAGGTCCACCTGGCTCACTTGCACCCTCCCAGTGCTTCAGCATACCATGCAGGGGGCCCTAGAGATCTCCTAGCCCAGTCCACCACTGTTGGCACCTGAATACACCTTCTGGGGGCCACATAACCTGCTGCTACCACCACAGCTGGTACCCACCAGCATATACCACGTGTGGACCTGCAGACTGGTCTGCCCAGCCTGTCACAGCCACTACCAACACCAGTGCAGACTGCTTGGGAACCAGAAGCTTGTCCTATCATGGCTACTTCCATTACTCATGCCATGCCTGCTGCCCAGGAACCCAGGAATCCACCCACCAACCTAGGCCACTGCTGCTACTGCTGGCACCTGAGGAAGTTACTTGGAGGCCAAATAATTGATCTGCCTAGACCCACTAACATTGGTACCAGCATAAGCTGTCCTGGGGCCCAAGGACAGCTTATGCTGGCACCAGTGCCTCCAATGGGCCCTGAGGACCAGTCCACCTGGTATTCCAGTCTTCAACAAAATGTCACCACTGCCTCCACTAACAATGACATCCTAACCCGCTAGGGAAATAACAGACCCACTGACACTGCTCACAGATAAGTAAATTATGTGGAGACTACACTACTGCATGCACCCAGAATGAAAGCCAAAGTGCCTCACCCAACCAGTACTACAGATACATCTTCAGGAAAAAAGTCCTCCCCTATGAAAGCAAATGTTAAAATTTGGAAGAAGTAATTGTTACACCAGATGCACAGATATCAACATAAAGACACAAGAAGTATGAAAAAGCAAGGAAATATGACACCTCCAAAGAAACACAATAGTTCTGCAGTAACAAATTCCAATGAAAAGGAAATGAATAAAATTCTGGAAAAATAATTAAAAATAATATTAAAGGAGCTCAGTGAGATACAGGAAAATAAAGAAAAATAATACAAAGAAATAATAAAAAAAAAAAACTCAGGATATGAATGAGACATTTACCAAAGAAATAGATACCATAAGAAAGAATAAAACAAACTCTGGAACTGGAGAATTCATTCAATAAAATACAAAATACATTAGAAAGCTTCAACAATATGCTAGATCAAGCAGAAGAATTTCAGAACTTGAAGACAGGTCTTTTGAAATAATCCAGTAAGACAAAAATAAAGACAAAAGAACAAAAAAGAATGAGCAAAGCCTACATGATGTATGAGACACCATAAAGTGGCTAAATATTTAAAATTTTTTGTGTTCCAAAAGGTGAAGAGGAAATAAAAGGAATACAAAACCCATTTAACAAAATAATAGCAAGAGATTTAGACATTCAGATACAGGAAACTCAGAGATCCCCAAATAGATATAATTAAAAAAGATCTTCTCCATGATGCATTATAGTCAAATTGTCAAAAGTTAAAGAGAAAATTATAAAAACAGCAAGAAAAAAAGCATCTGGTTACTTATAAGGAAACCCCCATCAGATTAACAGTGAATTTTTCAGCAGAAACCTTACAGGCCAGGAGAGAAGGGATGATGTAGTCCAAGTGTTGAAAGAAAAACCAAATTCCAGTCAAGGATATTATATCCAGCAAACTTATCCTTCATAAATGAAGAAGAAATAAAGGCTGTCCCAGACAAGTGAAAGCTAGGAAAATTTATCACCACTAGACCTCCCTTACAAGAAATACTTCCAGGCGTCCTATGCCTGGAAGTGAAAGGATGACATCTACCACCATGAAAACACATGAAAGTATGAAACCCACTAGTAAAGCAATCACACAAAGAGGGAAGAGAAGGGCCTCAAATGTTACCACTACAGCAAACCAGAAACCATAATGATAAACAAGGGAAAGAAGGGAACAAAGGATGTATAAAACAACCAGAAATCAATTAATCAAATGAAAGGAATAAGCCCTTACATAATAATAACCTTGAATGTAAATGGATCGAAATTTTCACCTAGAAGATATAGACTGGTTGAATGGATTTTTTAAAATGACCCAACTATAGGCTGCCTACAAGAAACTCATCTTGTCTGTAAAGAAACATGTAGACTGAAAGTAAAGGGATGGAAAGATATTCCCTGAAAATGGAAACCAAAAGCGAGCAAGTGTAGCTATACTTATATTAGATAAAACAGACTTTAAGTAAAAATCTGTAAAAAGAGACAAAGGTCATTATATAATGATAAAGGACTCAATTCAGCTAGAGGATATAGCAATTCTAAACATATGCACACTGAACATTGAAGCATACAGACATTTAAAGCAAATATTATTAGATCTAAATGAAGAAGTAGATTCCAAACTAATAATAGCTGGGGACTTCAACACTCCACTCTCAGCATTAAGCAGATCATAAAGACAGAAAATTAACAAAGAAACATTGGATTTAAACTGCACATTAGAACAAGTGTACCTAACATTTACAGAACATTTCATTCAATAGCTAAACAATAAACATTCCTGTGTTCAGCACATGGAACATTCTCCAGGATAGACCGTATGTTATGACACAAAACAAGTCTCAACATATTTATAAAGAACCAGAGTTATATCAAATATGTTCTCAGGCCACAATGGAATAAAAGTAGAACTCAATACCAGGAGGAACTTTGGAAACTACACAAATACATAAAAATTAAACAACATGCTTCTGAATGACCATTGAGTCAATAAAGGAATTAGAAGTTTAAAAAAATTAAAACAAATGAAAATTTAAACACAGCATACCACAACCTATGGGATACAGCAAAAGTACTGCTAAGAGAGAAGTTTATAGCAATAAATGCCTGCATCAAAAAAATAGAAAAATTTCAAATCTAACAAGGCACCTAAAGGAATTAGAAAAGCAAGAACAAACCAAACCCAAAGTTAGTAGAGGGAAAGAAATAACAAAGGTCGGAGTAGAACTAGAGAAAATAGAGGTTGAAAAAATAATACAAAGGATCATTGAAACCAAAAGTGTTTTTACAAAAAGATAAAGTCAATAAACCATTAGCTAGACTAACCAAGAAAAAAATGAGAAAAGATCCAAATAAACAAAATCAGAAATTAGAAAAAGACATAAAAACTAGTTGCACAAAAACGTGAAAGATTATCAGAGACTATTATGATCAACTATATACCAGCAAACTGAAAAATATAGAGGAAGTGGAGAAATTCCTGGATAAATGCAATCTACATAGATTGAACCAGAAAAAAATAGAATACCATAGAATACATGAACAGACCAACAATGAGTAATGAGACCAAATCACTAATAAAAAGTCTCCCAACAAAGAAAAGTCCAGAACTGGATGACTTTACTGCTGAATTCTGGCAAACTTCCAAAGAAGAACTAACACTAATTATCTTCAAGCTATTCAAAAAAATTGAAGAATAGGGAATTCTCCCTCATTCTACAAGGCCAGCATTACCCTCATACCAAAACCAGATAAGGATACAACAAAAAAGGAAAACTGTGGGTCAATATCCCTGATGAACATAGATGCAAAAATCCTCAAACAAACAAAAAAAAATGCTAGCACACTGAATCTAACAGCACATCAAAAAGATAATATGCCATGATCAAGTGGGATTTATCCCCAGGAAGCAAAGATGATTTAATATATGCATATCAATAAACATGATACATCAACAGAATGAAGAAAAAAAGCCATGTGATCATCTCAATCGGTGCAGAAAAAGCATTTGATAATATTCAAGATCCCTTCATGATAAAAACTCTCAAAAAACTAGACATAGAAGGAACATATCTCAACATAATAAAGGCCAGCTATATATCACACACCCACATAATAATAAAAGCCACATATTACAAACCTGTAAGTATCACACAGAATGAGGAAAAGCTGAAAGCTTTCCCTCTAAGAACTGGAACTAGACAAGGATGCCCACTTTCACCTCTCCTATTCAACATAGTACTGGAAGTACTAACCAGAGCAATTAGGCAAGAAAAAGAAAAGGCATCCAAATTGGAAAACAGGAGTCAAATTGTCCCTCTTTGCAGATGATATGATCTTACATCTAGAAAACCTAAAGACTTCACAGAAAAGCTCTTAGATATGATAAATTCAGTACAGTCAAAGGATATAAAATTAACATACAGGCCGGGTGCAGTGGTTCACGCTTGTAATCCTAGCACTTTGGGAGGCCAAGGAGGGTGGATTGCCTGAGCTCAGGAGTTCAAGACAAGCCTGGACAACATGGTGAAATCCCGTCTCTACTAAAATATGAAAAAAAAAATTAGCTGGGCTTGGTGGCAGGTGCCTGTAATCCCTGCTACTTGGGAGGCTGAGGCAGGTTGCTTGAACCTGGGAAGCGGAGGTTGCAGTGAGCTGAGATTACTGCACTCCAGCCTGGGCAACAGAGTGAGATTGTCTCAAAAAAAAAAAAAAAAAAAAAAAAAATTAACATAACAAAAATCAGTAGTGTTTTTATATACCACCAATAATAAACTCAGCAGGAAAGAAATCAAGAAGACAATCCCATTTACAATAGCTACAAAACAAAAAACAAAAAACAAAAATCAAAAAAACCCACCTAGAAATAAATTTAACAAAGGTAAAAGACCTCTACAAGCAAAACTGCAAACACTGATGAAACTGAAGAGGACAAAAATAAATGGAAAGATATCCTATGCTCATGGGTTGGAAGAGTTAATATCACTAAAATGATTATACTGCCCAAAATTGAAAAAACAATCCTAAAATCCATATGGAACCAAAAAAGAGCACAAATAGCCAAAGCAATCTCAAGCAAAAAGAACAAAGCTGCAGGCATAACATTACCTGATTTCAAAATGTTCTATAAAGTTACAGTAACCAAAACAACCTGTTACTGGCATAGGAACAGACACATAAACAATGGAACAGAATAGAGAACCCAGAAATAAATCCACACATTTACAGCCAACTGATTTTCAACAACGGCTCCAAGAACATACAGTGGGGAAAGGACATCACATCTCTTCCCATATACAAAAATCAACTTAAGATAGATTTAAGACTTAAACAGAGGACCTGAAACTATGAAACTATTAGAAGAAAACATAGAGAAAAGACTTTAGGACATTGGTTTAGGCAAAGACTTTATGGCTAAGACCTCAAAAGCACAGGCAACCAAGCCAAAAATAGACAAATAGGACTATATTAGACTAAAAGGCTTCTGCACAGCAAGGGAAACAACAGAGTGAAGAAACAACGTGTTGAATGGGAGAAAGTATTTGCAAACAATCTGACATGGTGATATTCCAAAATATACAAGGAACTCAAACAACTCAGCAGTTAAAAAAAATTCCATTAAAAAGTGGGCAAAACTCATGAATAAACATTTCTGTAAAGAAGATTTGTAAATGACTACCAGGAATACAAAAAAATGCTCAACATCACTAATCATCAGGGAAATGCAAGTCAAAACCACAATGAGCTACCATCTTACCCCAGTTAGAATGGTTATTACTAAAAAGCCAAATAATAACAGATGCTGGCAAGGACGCAGAGAAAAGGGAACCCTTACACACTGTTGATTTGATGGGAATGTAAATTAGTATAGGTACTATATAAAAAAGGATAGAGATTTCTCAAAACACCAAAAATAGAACACCTATATGATCCACCAATCCCCCTGCTGGGTATTTATCCAAAGGAAGAGAAATCAGTGTATCAAAGGATGCCTGCACACTCACATTTATTGCAACACTATTCACAATAGCAAAGATACAGAACCAACTTAAGTGTCCATCAATGGATGAATGGAAAAAGAAAATGCGGGCTGTGTACACAATAGAATACTATTTAGCCATAAAAATAAGGAAATCATGTCATTTGCAGCAACACATATGGAACTGGAGGTCACTATGTAAAATGAAAGGCACAGAAAGACAAATACCACATGTTCTCACTCATGCAGGGGCTAAGAAAGTTGATCTCATGGAGGTGGAGAGAATAACGATAGCCAGAGACTGGGAAGGGTGTAAGTAGGAGAGGAGATGAGTGAAGAGAGGTAGGTTAATGGGTACAAACATATAGTTAGAAGGAATAAGTTATAATGCTTGATAGCAGAGTAGGGTGACTACAGTTAACAACAATGTATTGTATATTTCAAAACAACTAGAAGACAGGACTTGAAATGTTCCCAACACATACAAATGATAACTACTTAAGGTGATGGATCCCCTAAATACATGACTTGATCATTACACATTCTGTGCATATGACAAAATATCACATGTACCCCACAAATATGTACAAATATTATGTATCAATTTAAAAATAGAGAATGAGGTCAGGCGCAATGGCTCACACCTATTACGTAATCCCAGTGCTTTGGGAGGCCAAGGCAGGTGGGATTGCTTGAGGTCAGGAGTTTGAGACCAGCCTGGCCAACATGGTGAAACTTCATCTCTACTAAAAATACAAAAATTAGCGGGACATGATGGCAGGTGCCTGTAGTCCCAGCTACTTGGGAGGCTGAGGCAGAAGAATTGCTTGAAGCCGGGAGGCCGGGGTTGCAGTGAGCCAAGATCCTGCCACTGCACTCCAGCTTGGGAGACAAAGCAAGACTCTGTCTCAAAAAAAAAAAAAAAAAAAAAAAAAAATTAGAGAATGAGATGCGTGCTTTAGAAGCCAGATCATTCCTGAGTTGGGGAGTGGTGGGAGGGCATGGGGAATGTGGTAGGCTGAGGCTGGCTCCCAAAGACACGCTGCGTCCTAATCCCTGGATCCTATGAATGCTACTTTATTTGGAAAAAGAGCCTTTGCAGATATAATTAAGTTAAAATTATTGAGAGGAGGTGATTATTCTGTATTTTCTGAGTGGACCCAAATGCAATCACATGTGTCCTAATAGAAAGGAGATAGAGGGAGAATAGACAGAAGTGAAGCTGTGACCAAGAGGCAGAGATTGAACTGTGTGGCCATAAGATAAGGAATGTTAATAGCCACCAGAAGCTTCTGGAAGAAGTACAGAATGGATTAGCCTCTTAGCTCTTTTGGAGGAAGTGTGGCCTTGCTGAGCACTTGATTTCAGACTTCTAGCCTCCAGAACTGTAAGTGAATAAATTTTTGTTGTTTTAATCCGTTACATTTATGATAATTTTTATAGCAGGCCAAGGAAACGAATACGGGAATATATACTCACTTCTAGCTCTTTTTCCTCTGCCGTTTCCAAGAATAAATCTGGGCGGAAGGGTTTCATTCCATTGGAATTTTCCACTCTGAAAATCTTCTCTGGTTGGGTGAGAAAATTTTAAATTACAAAGAAGAATACAGCATGAAGAAATGGAAGGAATTTCAACAGAAATCCAGTTGGTTCACTCCCCTGGATGGCTCTTAGCTCAGTGAGAGTGCTGCAGAGCCTAGACCAGCACTCAGTAGACAGGTGTTAATTCGATGAGGCACCCAGTGAAAAGGTCTCATCCCACTTATAACCAGAAGGTTACCTTAAGGATAGGCTACTGGGTGGGGCACAGTGCTTCACACCTGTAATCCCAGCACTTTGGAGGCTGAGGTTGGGGGATCACTTCAGCTCAGGAGCTCAGTCTGGGCAACATGGTGAAACCCTGTCTCTACATAAAGTACAAAAATTAGCCAGGCATGGCGTTGTGCACCTGTCGTCCCAGCTACTTGGAAGGCTGAGCCAGGAGGATTGCTTGAGCCTGGGAGGCAGAGGTTGCACTGAGCCAAGATCATGCCACTGTACTTACTCCAGCCTGGGGGTGACAGAGCAAGACACTGTCTTAAAAAAAAAAAAAAAAAAAAAAAAAGAAAGAAAAGAAAAAAAGAAAAAAAATGCTACTGACCCTGTAAAACTCAGCTCGGGCACCACTGCCTTCAGTAGGCTTCTTCTGTTCATACTTTGACCCCACCCTGTCTACATCCCTTAGTCACCATACTCCCCACCAAACAGTTAACAGTTAGCACATAATAAATGCTCAGTAAGTGAGAATTGAATGAATGGAAGGAAGCATTTTCCCCTAAGAGGACACATGGCCAAAAGCTATAGATCTACTCTTAGTGAGAACTAAAATATGTATGTCAACCTGTTAGAGTGTTCTAGTTTAGATGTTAAGCAGGTACATTCTCTTCTTGGAATCAAAAGGAAAGAGGAGAATCGTAAAGGAAGATTGTTAACAATAATACCGACAATAATAACACCTGGCAGTGTATGTTGTCTTATGCTTTTCAGTGCACTCTAATATTTAATCTTCCTAATACTCTTATAAAAATGTATAATGCCGATGATAAGTCATTAATTTTGCAGACGAAGGAATTGTGATGTGGTTACAAACAGATTAGGGTCTCAGTAAGCCTAGAAAGCAGGTTGGCTGACTGCCAGAGGGGGCACGTGAAGGGGTTTAGGTGTACCGTTCCGGTCTCGACAGCTAGAAGTGTAGAAGGTTTCTTTCCGCAGGATGATCTCCTGTGCGATGATCCCATAGCTGTACACATCTCCTTTCTGAGAGACGTTGGCTTGGCGGAGGTGCTCTGGAGCTGTCCACAGGTCTGTAAATGCAGACACTGAGATTACAAAATTGAGCGGGGTGAGTGGCTCATAGGCCTCCAACCTAACTTTGCTCTCTAATTGCCTACACCATCCACTCTATATATGGGTGATGGCTTATGAGTGGCCTTGAATTGATATGATTCCAAGCTTTTGAAAAATTTAGGCTAATACCAGTGATCAAAGATAGAACACACACCTTTTAGACTAACTATGAAATGTTAGGATCTGGGTGATCCTAACATTGTCATATGGCTGACTGACAAGTGGGAAGGTCTGGAGAATGAGCCAGCTGTTGTCTCTTGTGGCTTTAAGTGCTTATCTTCTGATCAGTATTACAATTTCCTGACCATGCTACATGGGTTTGAAAAAAAAAATCAGTTAGGAAAGTAGTGAACACTTCATTCATTACAGACCTTTTTTTGGAGGTAAAATGGAATTGCAGCCAAAATCAGTGATCTTCACCACCATTCTACTGTCCACTACGCAGTTGGTAGATTTCAGACGACCATGGACTTCTGTCTTACTGGAGTGCAGATATGACATTCCCTGTAATTTTTCAGACGATAGAAAAACAGAAATGTGACACACTTCAGCTGCTTCATTATTTTAAAGAAAAAAGTGACATTTGGAAACCATTTCAGCAATCAGTCACACCATCAGGTTTTAATTTTAGTCCCACTATTTTTACTTTAATGTTACTGAAGCCCTAATATTTGCCTACGCATTATATCTAGTTTCAAAGTCTGTTTAAATGACAGAGTAGAAGAGAATTGTCTAACATCTCTGCTTAAGTAGTTGTATATAATATGAGGCAAAGGGTTGATTTTTTTTTTTTTTTTTAAGTGTTTCTGCTTACCACTTATTTGGTCTGTGACCCTGAGTAGGTCTCTGGTCCTTTTTTACATGAATTTAAAATAAACATACAAATGATAGTGCCTTGCCTTTCCAAAGGGGCAGGGGTGCCAGGCTAGATTATTTCCTAAAGTGGAATTGGTTTCATCCTATTTTGAAACACTGTTTGATTCATTCTGTTTCAAAAGGGGAAGCCTGGCCCCTTGCAATGGCTCAGGCCTGTAATCCCAGCACTTTGGGAGGCCGAGCTACTTGGGAGGCTGAGGCAGGATAATCGCTTGAACTTGGGAGGCCGAGGTTGCAGTGAGCTAAGATCCCGCCACTGTACTCTAGCCTGGGGGACAGAGTGAGACTCCGTCTCAAAAAAGAAAAAAAGAGGAAGCCTGTTTTTGGCTGATGTGCTTCTCTCTGGTGGTTAGAGGGCGTCTCAGCTGAAGCTGGTTTTCAGCCTGCATCACAGGAGTGAAATGTGTGTGGCAAATCGATTTTCGTAACGCATTTTTCAAACTGATTCTGAACCCATATAACTTTCAGGTGGGTTAAGACTGTATCAGACAGCTCCCTCTTATAACCAACTTTTCTTCATTCTTGAATGAGGCCCTGGTTACTCATGTCCACTTCTGTTTTCCTATCACGTCTGAAAATATACATGTCCACATTTATTATTGATTCCTGCAAGATGGTTTCCTGTACTTAATATTTTCTCTTATAAAGTTGAGGATTCAGTTGTCTTTTTTACTTTTTAAATGGAGTCTCACTCCGTCACCCAGGCTGGAGTGCAATGGCTCCATCTTGGCTCACAGCAACCTCCATCTCCTGGGTTCAAGCAATTCTCCTGCCTCAGCCTCCCAAAGTGCTGGGATTACAGGCTTGAGCCACTCCGCCCAGCCCAGTTGTCTTTCTCGTAGTTTTATATGATTTCGATTTCTGGAAAATCTATGAAACTGCGTGCCCCACACCCAGACTACAAAGGATATAATAACATAATAATAACTGATATATATTGAACATTTCCTTGTACCAGGTCTTGTTAAAAGCACGTGCATTATTTCACAAAATCCTCACAACCTAAAATCCTACAACCCTATGACATAGCTATTATTATCATTTTACAGATGAAGAAACCAATGCACAGAAGGTTGAATAACTTGTTAGATCTGTTTTCTTATATTTAATTTTCATATTTTCTGTGTGTGTGTTTCTCTTACCTTAGCAATGTCATACAAGACAGAGATCTTAAACTCCCAATCCATGAATGTGCCATCAGGGTAGGAAATTGTGTCATTTAAAACTTCCTGAATAGGAAAAAAAGAAGAAAAGTTGTTGCAAGAAAGGATATTATGGAGAGACTATTATGAAACAAATAATGAACTTCAAATTATAAGACCTTAGGATCAGGAACAAATTGGAATTCTACTGTCTGGGTTTTCATGAACCTATTTTTGTTTTCTTTTCTGCATAAGAAGCATTGGGTGGTTTTTGCCACCTGGATATGAGCAGGAGGTACCCATAGCACCCCAAATTTCAGTTCTCCCATCAGACAGATGTAGAGGAATAAGCAGCAGGCCGGGACACTGCTTAACAGGTGACTGCCCTGCGTGTTCTGTCTCATCTAAATTGGACCCATGTTTTAAAACAGGCAATTGCTATAAGAAAATTCCTTCATTAAGCTTGTGTTTTTACTCACATAATCAGTTACATAAATCGGCTTAATTTTTTTTTTTTTTAGAGTTTACTAAGTCTTCTCTCAATAAGAGAGATCTTGGATTTTTTTTGTGAATTGTATGACCTGGGATTTTTTTTCTTTTTTTTCTTTTTTGTTTGTTTTTGAGACAAAATCTTGCCCTGTGGCCCAGGCTGGTGTGCACAATCTCAGCTCATTGCAACCTCTGCCTCCAGGGTTCAAGCGATTCTCCTGCCTTAGCCTCCTGAGTAGCTGAGATTACAGGTGCATGCCACTATGCCCAGCTAATTTTTGTATTTTTAGTAGAGACGGGGGTTTCACTACATTGGCCAGGCTGATCTCGAACTCCTGGTCTCAAGCAGTCTGCCCGCCTCAGCCTCCCAAAGTGCTGGGATTACAGGCGCAAGCCACCGCGCCCCGCCTGTACCTGGAATTTTCAAGTCACTATTTTAATATGATGATGGTTCTACAGAGTTGCAGGATTTTAATTAAGCTAATACGTAACTGTTCTTCATGGTAGAACTCTAAACAGGACTCTAACTGATAGCAATAGTTTCTTATTTTAGGAAAAAGCCCAATTTGATTTTTAATTTTAACTCAGACACCATACCAAGAATTTCCAAGGAGGGGTCTGAAGTCCTTAATCATTTCAGGTAAGGCTGGTTGGGCTGTGGGTACCAGGCCAAGTTGATGGAGGGGAGTTATGGGCAGACAGATTCTTTTCTATGCCTTCTCTCCCTTTAGCTCACCATTCACTCATCCTACCCTGTTCTCATCTGCCAAATTGTAAAAAGCATATTATTCTGTTTTGATGATAAAAGGAATACATGTTTACTATACAAAATGTGAAAAAAATTATACAATATAAAAAGGAAGAATATAAAATTATGGCTAATTGCACCATCTAATTTATTCTCATTTTGGTATTTTCTTCTAGTTTTCTTTAATGTAGATATGGAAAGTATATGTAATAAATATTATAAAAGTGGGATCGTAATGTATATGCAGATTTATATGTTTTTTCTGAGCAATTTTAATAGGTGACCTGCATATTTGTTTTTTAAAATTATTGAGTGTTATCTCTAGAGCAGGGACTGTGTTAGTGCTGGGATTATAAGGGACCTGCTAAAGTGTGCACAGTCTGGTGAAGGAAACTGACATTCATAAAACAATCAGACCAATAAACATAAAATTATCACTGTGATAAGTGCAATGAAAAATTGCCTAAAATCTGGGAATTTGACCCCTAAAATCTGGGGTTTGTTATAAAGATTAAATATGGCTTCCTTCAGGAAATGGCTGTTGAGCTGAGATCAAATGAAATAGGGAGCCAAGAGTTTTGGGAAGAGGTAACAGCAAGGGAAAAGAACCTTTTGTGGAAAAGAGAATGGAAAGGTCCTATTATCTCAGCACCCATTTTTAAAATTACCCTTCTTTAGTTATATTTGTCATATACTTAATGGTATTCCTGGCCCATATGTTTTTCTTCCATAAATCATTTGCTTGTTCATGAGCTGTCACTACACTGCCTTGATTATAATAACTTTCTAGTAAGTAGCCTCTTCATTCTCCTTTTCAAAACTGTTCTGGTTATTATTGCTCATATATATGTGTGTGTGTATATATATGTATTTCTGATGATCTCTGTTAATTAAGAAAAGTCTTTGCCTTCGATTGCAAGTTCGTTGTTTTCAGAAGAATTTATACATTTTCAATGTGAATTTGTCAGTATAGGGTGTTGGTAAATTGACTCTGTATTAGCAACAGCCCTGATTTATAATATGCTTGCTGAGTATGATGTGAAATGTTTCCACCCTGAATGATTTCAGCTTCCAAAACTTTAACACTGACTGGCAAATTCTTGAATAACTTAACAGTCAGCTCTGAGCTAGTACCAGCCAGTTCCAGCACATCATTGATTCCTATATAAGAACCTGACTGAGTTCTGTTAAGATTTATTTAATGTCTTAGAAAACTTTCAGTGTTCTTAACTGATTCTTTGCATTTCATGTTGAGTATTTTCAAATAAATATTTTTGTTAAAAATATTAAGGAGGATTTTTTGAGTTGTATTTTCTGACCAATTACATGATATACACATTATATATGTAAATTATTTTCTATATACTTATTTTGTTTCTGGTCATCATATAAATTTCTTATGATTTTTAGTATTTGAGGCTTTTGCATTTTCTAGGTAAACAATCATATCTTTATATTTATTTATTTATTTGAGATGAAGACTCGCACTGTTGCCCGGGCTGAAGTGCAATGGCGGGATCTCGGCTCATTGCAACCTCCACCTCCTGGGTTCAAGCAATTCTCCTACCTCAACCTTCCAAGTAGTTGGGATTACAGGTGGCCACCATTATGCCCCACTAATTTTTTGTATTTTTAGTGGAGACGAGGTTTCACTGTGTTGGCCAGGCTAGTCTCGAACTCCTGACCTCGTGTCCTGCCCCCCCAACTCCCGCTTCTGACTCCTAAAGTGCTGGGATCACAGGCATGAGCCACCGCACCTGGCCTCATCTTTAAATTAAAAAAAAAAAAAAATCTATTGCTTTTGTGAAAGTTGTCAAAATCAGAATGGAGTCACAAATGTTGAAAAAATCCTGACACATACAGCTAGAAAAGGCCATGAAAAACAGAGTTGTCATGCTTGTGTACTTCATAACAAAAACTACCACAGAAGACTCCACAGAAACCTCAACCTTCCACAAAGGCCATCGCAACCTCACACACAAAAAATACTTATACAAGGACATCTGCTCAACAACTGCCTGTCCAACCTCTGACTGGCATCATCCTTGCTACTGATCTTTGTAACACAACAATTATGTAATCCTCTTTGTGTTTTTTTCCCCTTAAAATCCTTTATCTTCTTTTATCTCTCTGAATATGCACATAATTTATGATGGCATATATATTCCCATTACAGTGTTCTTTTCCAAATAAACATCTTTCTTTTAGAGAGCCACTCTCTGTTTGTTATTTATCTTGACACCTTCCAATAACCGTGTATCTTATTTCTGTTTCATGCATTAGTGCTTTGGTTAGAACTTTCAGAAGTTAACTCATAGTAGGAAAGGGTGCGGCTAGGGAGTCTTTGCATTAATAGAGATGAAGTCAGTTGTTTTATGATAGACGGTCTTTGCAATGTTAAGAAAGTGTTGTTTTATTTCTAACTCTGCAGGAGGTGTTATTATGGGGGAGCCTAGGAATATTTCTGAAATGAGGTCTGGGAATTCTCTGGCATATCACCATTTAATTGTTGTTTTCCTTGTTGAGAACAGGTTGCAAATATTAAACCTTGTATCCTCTTCCCTGAGCTATGGTTTCACAGCTTCATTTCATGCAGGTCTTACTCTAACGTCATCTTGCCAGAGAAATCTTCCATGGCTATCTTATCTTAAGTAGCATAACTCAGGTATGTTTGGAAGGAGGTTATTATAAATAACAAAAGAGCTTTTCTCACTCCCACCACCCAGTAACAATGGGTTTTAGGAACCAAGAATGAAGACAAAATATATTTCTTACTATATCACAATGTTACATTAATAGCCATAGAAGAAATGATAATTCCCATAGAGAGAATACCAAAGTCAGCTTAATTCTTCTAATGTTGAAGTTCAGTAAAAGTAATTCTCATTATCTATATAAAAACTATTTTCAAGTTAAACAAAAACATGAACATACTCCAAATTCATTTAACATTGAACAAAGTTAGCATGAGATTGAAACTAAAATCTGACCAAAGGCTAACTGTAGTTGTGAATGCAGAGGAAAAAACATAATAAAATAAAAGAAATGTTAAGCCAGTTGTATATACAAAAAGCATAACACAAACAATTGGATATGGTTAATTCTATGAATGGAACAATATTATTATAATGTACCAAATCAAAAGGTCATAGGAGAAAAACCACATGAGTGTTTTAATGGATGATGAAAGTGATCATTTTAATTGATACTGATCAAATAAATACACATTTCTAGGAATAACAATAACTATTTCAGGTCCTTCAAAATTAGAAATATTTTTCACATGAGGTCTAGACCATATTCTCATTTAATTTCAATGAGACAGAAATTTTAGAATACCAATTAATAGAGCCTGGTCAAAGGGTTTCACATGGCTTATTATTGCCTGAAACTGATTCAGAATTGGTCTAATTAAATTTTTTTTTGAAACAGATTTCATGATTATATCGCTTCTGAAAGTTTCCCTTTTTAAAGATTATAATTTAATAGTCGTGAAGTATTCTTTCACAATTAAAATTATCTTTTTTCACTGCTTTTTTATTCTCAATTTTGTGTATTTGCATGTTCATTTTAAAAATAATATCTAGAAGTGAAAGGCTTGTGTGTTTTAATAATTTTGTTTTTTAAGTTGCAAGTGCATTTTAAAATCCTATCCTATTTTATTTGATTTATAATGATTGATATTTAATAGCTTCCTTTCCTTATAGTTATTCTTCTAAATTTTGCATTGGGTACTTAAATTGTTTATTATTGTTATTATTTATTTTATTATTATTTTTTTGAAACGGAGTCTCACTCTGTTGCCAGGCTGGAGTGCGGTGGCACGATCTCGGCTTACTGCAACCTCTGACTCCCTGGTTCGAGCGATTCTTCTGCCTCAGCCTCCTAAGTAGTGGTAATTACAGGCACACACCACCACGCCCAGCTAATTTTTGTATTTTTAGTAGAGACGGGGTTTCACCATTTTGGCCAAGATGGTCTCGATCTCCTGACCTCATGATCTACCTGCCTCGGCCTCCCAAAGTGCTGGGATTACAGGTGTAAGCCACAGTGCCCAGCCTTGTTTGTTATTTTTTAAGAACTTCTACCTTAGCACCATTTTCCTCTTTGATCTTAATTCTCCTGGCCAGCCGCCTGCTCAAGATTTCTCTACCACATTCCATTACACTAATCCCTCATGGGCTTGCTTTCCCTTCTGCTATACAGCAAATGAATTCTCAAAGTGCTAAATAGAGTTAATGGCTTAATGTGTCACTTTTTCCTTATACCACTGTTACATTTCATAGGGATTAATCCAGAGAAAGAGCCCTCAGATGTCAGAATAACAAGCATGAAATAATTTTTAAAAGAGACAGTAACATTTAGGGCTATGATTTTTTCTTGGAGGGTAGATTTGAGTTTATATTCATAGTGTGAAAGCTAATATTCTTGCTTTTTTTCTTAGTTTCTCTGTTTGCTTTGGACTTGCTCAGTCCAAATATCTGACCTCATCTGGCAACTCCTGGATGATCCTTCGTCCAAGAGTGGAGTAATAATTTGGACAGCAGCAGAACCAAGAATGATGACCAAGTCTTCTACTGCTTATTTGGTGCTATCATAATGATTATCCATTTCTCTTTTAGTACAAAAGCAAGTATTCATGTAAAATAAAATGTATTTGGAGGTAATCACTCATTTTTCCACTTCCATTCTCTGTTTACTCCCCTCCCTAAATCTATTATCTTTTTCCTGAAATTTTTTTGGCTTGTTTATAAAAACATAACAGACTGATTGAAAAAATCTCAGAAAAAGTCTGGAAAGCTTGTGACCCCATCAACTTTTTCAAGTTAAACAAATGATATTTTCCATGATAACTCTTTAATATGATTTTACTTGATAAATATTTTTATTTAAAGTCCTGCTGAATATTTTTATATGATTAGAAAATTGGAAATGACCATGGTTTCTTACCCGGAGGGATCCTCTCTCACAGTATTCTATCACCCCGAAGATCATGGTATCAAGTTTCACTGTGCCATAGAACTTGGTCAGGTTGTAATAGTCAATCTGAAGCAACTAGAAGAACATGTTTGTTTACAAAGCAAATTAGGCAGAACAGGGTGCCAAAGTAAAAATTAATATGCCAATAAAATGTGTTTTCTTTCAGATCTTTGAGAAGATGTGTTGCTGTTAACAAATTGAATGTCAGTACCCATTGCTTATCACACATTATATTAATCTCATTCAACAACCTTTCCTTTGTCAGTAAGAGGCCTTGAGTACAAACTTTACTTTCAAATAGTATCAGGTCCACTTTCTAGGAAAGACTAGTAGATTTCCAGAATTTTTTACGCCATCGACCTCACTTTCCAATATCTCTTCGTAGAATTTTCAACAAGAAATATAGTCACCATTTCTTGGCCTGAGGGCTTCTCTGTCAGCCTCTTACTCTATGAGCAACCTCAGTGATTAGAAGAAATGGAGTGAAGTTATTTCTCAAGAGTTTGAAGTAAGGGCTACATACCTTGTTCAATTCTATCTTCTGTTTTTCAGTGAAATTACCATCATTGTGCTTGAGATCTTTGAGAATCACTCGCTGCAAAAATCAATGAAATTTAGGAGACACTGTTGTGGTGTAACTTGTTACATGCATATTATAACAGTTTGTGTGTCTCACTAGACTGTAAACTTTTGAGAGCAGTGACAGTATTTGATTGATTTTTTTTTTTTTTTTTTTAAGACAGAGCCTTGCTCTGTTGCCTAGGTTGGAGTGCAGTGGTGCAATCTCGGTTCACTTCAACCTCTGCCTCCCAGGTTCAAGCAATTCTCATGCCTCAGCCTCCCCAGTAGCTGGGACTACAGGCATGCACCACCATGCCCCCAGCTAATTTTTGTATTTTCAGGAGAAACGGGGTTTCGCCATATTGGCCAGGCTGGTCTCGAACTCCTGGCCTCAAGTGATCCACCCGCCTCAGCCTCCCAAAGTCCTGGGATTACAGACATGAGCCATTGTGCCGGGCCTTGATTGATGTTTGTATCCCTGGTGCCTAGCACCTGGGATATGGTAAGTTCAGTCTTGAATGTTTCTTTAAGAATGACTAAATGGAAGGAAGGCAGGCAGAAGGGAGGGAGAGAAGAAGGAAGGATGGAAATAAGATGCAAAACTCTCATATGAGATTGTTGTATTTCTCAGCAATGAGCCAAAATATAATACTAGGGTTGTCCTGGACTACTCTGAATATCTTTTGTATTTCATTTTTCTGCCTACACTCCACCCTTCCCCAACATTCTATTTGTCTTCCATTTTCCCCAGGATTGTGAGTTTTGTAACCCTAGAAGCAGGGCCCTGGCCATCCCTGTGAAGCTCTAAGAACAGCCCCTGGGAACAGACTGGGCACTCCCATCATTGTGATACTGACATCAGGGGCCGGGGCAACCAGGGGTCAGAAGGCCCCGAGCATACCCCAGTGGAGAGTTCAGAGAAGTGGGAGACGTCACCTTTTTGTCGTATTTGCACTGTCGTAGTCTCTGGATTGTATCTCGTCTTTTGTCATCATCGATCTGGCACAAGAAAAGGCTAATTATTCCAGAAACTCCATATCTCTTCCCTCCTTTGAGTTTACTGTCCCAAAGACTTATTTCCTTAGCCAGATGACTCATTCATTCTGATGAATCTGTACTCATACACATTTTGTACAGAAACTGACAAGAAATAGATGAATTATACTTCTAGGAATATTTATATTTTAAGAAAACATACAGAGACACATGTTTTGGGCTTACTCCAAAAGAGAAAATATGAAATATGGGGTTTTGAGGCAGTGGCGGGGGGGGTGCTTGAGGAATGACACCAAGGCTGGACTTGTGCAGAGGTGGCGCGTGTGGGAGCCCATCGGGTGCTGTACAGAGACAGAGGTGCACACGCTCCTTCTGAAAGTCCCCTCTCCTCTTCCTAGTGTTATATTAAATAGACAGGAGACCATTGGCATGAGACTGTCTTTGTATTATGAGTTCCTATAAATGGCAGACCTAACTTAGTATATAGGCAAACTGAAAACTGATCTGGGAGTCTATTTTTGTAACAAATGGCTCGATTTCAGCCAATCACAGGCAGCTAACTGAACAGACCATGCCCAAGTAAAGCAAATGCCTAGCTGTAACCCATCAAGTTATTTGTGGACTTTACTTCCTTGTACAACCTATGAAAGTTCACTGCCCATGCTGTGGGGTGGAGCTTTCTGAACCTCTTTTGGTTTTGAGTGCTACACAATTCATGAATCACTTTTTGCTCAAATAAATTCTATTTCATCTGTCTAGAGTTTTTCTTTTAACACTAGGTACTTCCAGTTTGTCATTTAGGTCAACAGATTCTCTTTTTGGAAATTCAGTAGTCTTAAGGTTGTTTATACCTGACTGTGAATTACTGTTAAATTGATTTTATCCTGACACTTAGCTGAGACAGACTGGTCTTTGTGAATAGAATTTTTCTGTTGGAGGTTCAGCAGGAGGAGGGTCACATTGGAGCATGTCATATTTCTGAAAGAAGGGAAGACCTGGTCCTTGGATAGATATGAGGGGATCGGAGCCATTAGAGGGTAGCACGCAGGACTTGGGGAGGAGGGTCAAGAGCTGGTAGAGAGGTTCCAGAGACGAACTTAAGCCAAATGCAATTATATTCCTGCTGACTTTAAGCAAGGAAGCATCTCAAATCCCACTACACTATCAGTTTGGCCCTAGTCTGAAGGAGTCCACGAATTCCCATCTGTGGAGGTTTTGGGTCTCCATATTCTCTTAATATGCTTTGGTATAAAAACTAGGAAAATTATATGGTATATGGAAGGTGTTACAATCTCAGGCTTTGCAGTTAGACAGACTGGGTTTAAATGGTAGCTGTGTTCCTGGAATTTCCGCCCTGCTACTTCACAGTGCTCAGGAGAAGATGAAATGGGTTAATGCATGTGGTGCATTATAAGTGCTCAGTAAGTGTTAGCTATTATTACTTATAGTAATCTTACTCATTAGTTGCATGTGTCCCTGCACTATTTCTTAATCTTTTGTCCTTCAGTTTCCTCATCAGCAAAATTATGATTATAAAGCTTAATTTTGGGTTCCTGGAGTAGGAGGAGTAGATGAGACAGCATAGGTCCTGCATTGACTGTGCTAAATGGAGTAAGTTATTATTGGCTGCTGCTATTTCCTGGTTGAAGGTGAATGTGAGCAAATAGAAGCAGAGGAGGCCTCTTTCTTCAGGAATGAGTAAGACAAGTCATAGTTCCTTAGTACGGGTAGATTAGCATCCAAGGTTTAGGGGAACTCAAATGCTCTGCCCATTCCTACATCCCTTCCATGGCAAATTCCCTTTATGTGTATTTCTCTTCTGGATCAGATGCAGAGAATGAGAACACACCATATCTCAGCCTCCAGGGAGTGCTCATTGGATTAACTAGCTGACATGTAGGAGAATGGAGAAACAAGGGGAAGGCAGAGAGTTGAAAATTAGAAATCATCTAAGTCTTGCTTTCTAGAACAACTATCCCTACTTGGCACATATCCTGCAATGCTAAGTCTTGTCAAATACCTGGCAAATTGCGCCCATTCTTCAACAAGTGAGGTAGGCTTTACCTTCAGGCTAACGTGATTGGTCTCATTGGTCTCCAGAGGAAAGATATTTTCAGGAGGAATGTGGGACCATTTTTTCTGACGAAGTTCATAATTTTTTTTGTATTTTCTGTGAAAGGAATAAAACCGGTCAATAATAGGTTTTTCTTAGTATCCACGCCATTCAGCTTCTGAAGACTGGGAGAACTTTAGAACCCTGGTATGCTCAGGTAGATGTGCGTCGGGGAAGGTAGCCCAATGACAGAACACCATGTTCTCCAAACTGAAAAGTGCTTACTGCCAGTGGACCTGCAAGGGTTTCTGATGGGCTTTCAAAGCAGTGGCCCTCAACCTTTTTGACACCAGAGACTGGTTTCCTGGAAGACAATGTTTCCATGGAGGTGGCAGGGGGTGGTTTCAGGATGAGACTGTTCCACCTCAGATCAGGCATTAGATTCTCAGAAGGAGCACGCAACCTAGATCCCCAGCATGCGCAGTTCACGATAGGGTTCACGCTCCTATGAGAATCTAATGCCCTGACTGATCTGACAGGAAGGGTTGCTCGGGATGTAATGCTCGCTCACCCGCTGCTCACCTCCTGCTGTGCGGTGGGTTCCTAACAGGCCATGGACTGGGGATTGGGGACCTCTGTTTCCTAGTCTTTCTTTTCTTTTCACTTCATTTTCCCAGGTTTTTCACTAAGGCAGTCGTTCACGATAGTAAAGGATTTAAACTAATGACATAGAAGGAGTTAGGAAAAAATATAGGAAACAAATGTAAAGTTGATAACGCTGACAGGCAAAAATGTTAATTTTTAAACCACCAGAGAATACACCAGATCCCTAAATAAGCCAGTTCCTCTTACCCATCTGTGCCTTTTCAAAAAATATGTTTAAAGAAAATGGAAAAGTACAGAGAAAATGTAACAACACCTATCTCAACTACAAAATGTTAAGAAGGTATAGTTTCCTTCAGATAGTATCGGTCCCCAGATAGTGTAGGCTGGGGATTAGGCCCCCAACCCCTGGGCCGCGGACTGGTAGTGGTCCACGGCCTGTTAGGAACCAAGCTGCACAGCCGGAGGTGAGAGGTCAGCATTACCACCTGAGCTCCGCCTCCTGTCACATCAGCAGTGGCGTTAGATTCTCATAGGAGCGTGAACCCTATTGAGAACTGCATATGGGAGGGATCCAGGTTGTGCACTCCTTATACTTATAAGAATCTAACTAATGCCTGATGATCTGAGGTGGAGCAGTTACATCCCGAAACTCCCCCCACCCCCAAAAATTGTTTTCCACGAAACCAGTCCCTGGTGCCAAAAGGCTGGGGACTGGGTATAGATGAAGTAGAATTCTTGGGCTATAGAGGATGTACACTTTCAACTTTACAGATATCACCAAATTGCTTCCCAAAGCAGTGGTTATCAATTAATTTACCTTCTTATCTTGAGAATTCCCGTTTTCTGGGCCGGGCGCGGTGGCTCAAGCCTGTAATCCCAGCACTTTGGGAGGCCGAGACAGGTGGATCACGAGGTCAGGAGATCGAGACCATCCTGGCTAACACGGTGAAACCCCGTCTCTACTAAAAAATACAAAAAACTAGCCAGGCGAGGTGGCGGGCGCCTGTATCCCAGCTACTCGGGAGGCTGAGGCAGGAGAATGGCGTGAACCCGGGAGGCGGAGCTTGCAGTGAGCTGAGATCCGGCCACTGCACTCCAGCCTGGGCGACAGAGCAAGACTCCGTCTCAAAAAAAAAAAAAAAAAAAAAAAAAAAAAAAAAAAAAAAAAGAGAATTCCCGTTTTCTATATTCTTGTCAACATTTGGTATTGATAAACTTTTTTTAACCTTTGTGATGTAAGTGAAGCAGTGTTTCACTTTGCATTTTCTTGATTACTAGTGAGATTATCCTTTCAAATATTTTCTAGCTATTTAGTAGAATATATAGACTCAGAATTATATAGAATTATGTATTTATAATTTTGCTCATTTTTCCCTAGTATCTTTTTCTTATGTTTGTTAACTTACATATGTTCTTAATATATTTTGAGAAATAAATCCTTTGTCCTTTTGTTTTTCAAATACCTCTTTGTAGTTTATTACTTCTTTTAACTTTGTTTTCCAGAAAGTTTTGATTTTTATTATGGTCATATTTATATATTTTTTCTTTGACTTCTCCTTTTTTAATCTTGACTGAGAAGTACTTTCCTAACCTGACATCATAAAGTAATTTTTATTGGACAGGCACAGTGGCTCACACCTATAATCCCAGCACTTTGGGAGGCCAAGGTGGGTGGATCACTTGAGGTCAAGAGTTGAGACCAGGTTGGCCAACATGGTGAAACCCCGTCTCCACTAAAAATACAAAAGTTAGCCAGGTGTGGTGGTGCACGCCTGTAACTGCAGCTACTACTGAGGCCAAGGCACGACAATTGCTTGAACCCAGGAGGCAGAGGTTGCAGTGAGCCAAGATGGCGCCACTGCACTCCAGCCTGAGTGACAGAGTGAGACTCAGTCTCAGAAAAATAAAAATAATTTTAAAAACTCATTTTTATTAATTTATTCTAAGTTTTGAAGTTTGATTTTCACATAATCAAACATTTAAAACTCCACATAAACTATGCTTTAACATTTAAAACTCCATATAAAGTAAACTATGTCTTTGTGTATTCTTTTAGATATATAATAATAATAAAATAAAACATGATACAACATAATAAAAATAACTATTTTCATTTATATAATGCTTATTATATGGTAGTTTGTGTGCATGTTTCATTTCTAATCCCTACAACAGCTCAGATGAAGAAATTGAAGCTAAGTTACCTGTTTTAATTTTGCTTTTTACATGTGGAAAGCCTACTTTACCAACATCATTTCTTTTTTTCTTTTTTTTGAGATGGAGTCTCGCTCTGTCGCCCAGGCTGGAGTGCAGTGATGAGATCTCGGCTCACTGCAACTTCTGCCTCCTGTGTTCAGGATTCTCCTGCCTCAGCCTCCCAAGAGGCTGAGATTACAGGTGCCCGCCACCATGCCCAGCTAATTTTTTGTATTTTTAGGAGATTTTTACCAACAGGGTTTTACCACGTTGGCCAGGCTGTTCTCGAACTCCTGACCTCATGACTCGCCTGCCTCGGCCTTCCAAAATGCTGGGATTACAGGCATGAGCCACCGTGTCCGGCTACCAACATCATTTCTTAGCTGACACATAGTGTCATCTTTGTCATATTATAAGTTCTTGCTTGTATTTGTTTCTGGAACTGATACTCTTTTCTATTGACCTGTTTTGTCCCTAGTTTGCCTTTGCTTTTTGGTTATTTGACAAACTCATACTCACCTTCTCAAGGCCATGCCTTCCTTAATGTCCCCTAAGCAGAAATGATTATTCTCTTCATATGCTTCCATCTAAGTCTGAGTATTCTTCGAGTAAATGCATATAAAATAGCATATTACTGACCCTAAGACCTGGAGGCAAGTAGGATGAATATCAAGACCTTAAAGGCTCTTGGGCTCTCACCTCTGTACCCCAGGAGACTCTTGGGACTCAGCAGAGCCAACTGTCATTCATACTGAATTAGGGGATTTCTTAAATGGTTTGCTAGTTTTCTTGCATAGGCCGTTGTAATGGCAAACTGCATGTGTACCACCTGTCTGCCAGGCCCCCTCATGGGCATAGCATTGCACTGGCCATTAGGAAGCCCTATCTCTGCCTCCTATGTTTAGAGACAAGGAGAAACACCTCTTATTATCTTTGATCTTGTGATTTTCCCCTATCTTAAACTGATTCCCATTTAGACTTGCTTTTAGGGGGAAGTTTTGGTTTCTTCTCACTCTTCACTAAATGGTAATGGTCACCACACACTGTAGACCATCACCTATATTTCTGAGCAACACGGTTACAGGAGCCAAGCACTGTTGTCAGATTGAAGAAAATAGTCTACTTCCTTTTCTGGAGAAAACATCAACCATTGTATGGTAGGCTGGACATTCACATGAGAAAGAATAATGACACACAGGCCAAAGTGTATAATACACAGATAAAACTGTTGTCTTGTTTAGCTAGGAAATGCAAGTGACCCTGGTAGTATAATAGGGTATTATAAGTTTGGCATTTAACATATGCAGATTAGGAGGTAGTGTGGTATTTACTCACTCATTTATGTATTCAACAAATATTTCTTATACACACGATGTCTCTGGCTAGGCATTTGGTAGATCCAAGTTGAGCCGAAAAATCTTGGAACTGATGGTGAGAAGGCTTGAGTTCTAGTTCTGGCCCCATCCACTACCTGGTGATAAGATTCTAGAGAAGCCATTTGAGTTTCTGGGCTCTCTCTCCTCAGGCTAAAATAGGAGATTTGGAATAAATTGTTTCTAAAACCTCCCCCAGCCTAAATAGCATGCAATGTAATGAGTTTGATGCCTCCCATGATATACCAACATAATAAAAATAACTATTTTCATCTATATATGCTTATTATATGGTAGTTTGTATACACGTTCCATTTCTAATCCTTACAACAGCTCAGATGAAGAAATTGAAGCTAAGTTACCCGTTTAAGTCACTAAGTAACATGCTTAAGACCGCAGAACTAGTAACTCAAAGAACTGGGATTTGAGTTCAGGCATCTCTGGCTCCAAAGCCCTAATCTAGTCACTCAATAATATTCTGCCCTTCACATAGTCTTTGATGCAGAATGTCTTCATTATCTTAGGTCAGTCTACAGGCCTCTTTGTGAATATTCATCAGCAGCAGCAGACAACAGGCCTCTCCTGCTTTCCCTCCTTGCCTCTCTGGATACCGAGCACAGGCATGATAGAGGCGACTGTACCTGAGCATCAGGAGAGCGACAAGCAGGAGCAGCACCACAGCTCCGGTGAGGGTGAAGACTGCAATCATCAGGATCTGAGGGCCTGTGGAGGAAAATGCGTTAGGAAGGACCTTTGTCAAGAGAGCAAAGGCATTTCCAAGATTCTAGCTGTACAATGTAATTTGGGGAAGGGAAAAGAGAACCCTTTAAAAAAATTGATCCTTTAGCTGGGCATGGTGGCTCACACCTGTAATCCCAGCACTTTGGGAGGCTGAGGCAGGTGGATCACGAGGTCAGGAGATCGAGACCATCCTGGCTAACACGGTGAACCCCTGTCTCTACTAAAAATACAAAAAATTAGCCGGGCATGGTGACGGGCGCCTGTAGTCCCAGCTACTCGGGAGGCTGAGGCAGGAGAATGACGTGAACCCGGGAAGCGGAGCTTGCAGTGAGCTGAGATTGAGCCACTGTACTCCAGCCTGGGCGACAGAGCAAGACTCCTTTTGAAAAAAAAATATATATATATCTTTCATTAATTTCTCTCTGATAACATAAGTCCCGTGTCTCTACTCTCTGAATAGTCAGGGAAAGTGGCTTAATTTTGGCTATTCTGACAGCATATTCATCTCTATTCTTTCTAACAGCAATCACCAAATGTTACACAAACATAAAATAGTTCAGAGTACACAAAAAAATGTTGGTGGTAGAAGTCTACCTGGTGTCCTTGAAACCAGTATACCTAAGAAGGGTTCATAGAGGATGAGACACATTTTTGTTTTTGTTTTTTTCTTTTTGAGACGGAGTCTCACTGTCACCCAGGCTGGAGTGCAGTGGTGCAATCTTGGCTCACTGCAACCTCTGCCTCCCTGGTTCAAGTGAGTCTCCTGCTTCAGCCTCCAGAGTAGCTGGGATTACAGGCGTGCGCCACCATGCCAAGCTAATTTTTATATTTTTTGTAGAAATGGGGTTTCGCCATGTTGCTGGTCATGAACTCCTGGCCTCAAGCGATCTGCTCACCTCAGTCTCCCAAAGTGCTGGGATTATAGGCGTGAGCCACCACACCCAACTGAGACAACTTGTTTTTAAATACAGAGCACACACTGGAAGAAAAGTAAGTCAGTATAGAACATTAAGTGACAGTGTTGCATGCCAGTTCTTTCTAAGCTCTCCTGGGTTAGTGAGGGAAGTCAATGAAGAATGGGATTTTATTTACTAGAACACTAGTGTGTGGGTGGAGCTGTATAGATGGAGTAAGTTGACAGACTGTCAGAAGAGTAAGTGGAATCCAGGAAAATGTGGATCCAACCCAAGGAAGCACTGAAGCAGTGTCTGAGTATGCAAAGGAATACTCCTACACAGAGAAGGACGGCAACAATAAGACTGCATGGGAAAGTCGTGGTTCATATATGCCGTAATGAATCCCTATTAGGAAGTCAGTAGGCTCAAGAACTAAAAACGGAATAGATTCCAAGCAATAGACAGAATGTGGAAGAAGCTGGGAAGTGATTAGGAATATGGTGAAAAAGACATGTTTCTTTATACAGCAAGGAAAGAAAAGAGAAACCCAATCAGGAATTCTAAGGAAAAAATGTTCAAGGAAGTTGAACATTTGTCCAAAATGAAACAAAGTAAAATGTGTCCTGACTTTGAGAATTAGGTATTCAAAAAGGAGAGAAAATCAATTTTCCTTTGTGGTACAAAAGGGAGACATTGGGGCTATATAGAAAGATGTTGGCCGGGCATGGTGGCTCATACCTGTAATCCCAGCACTTTGGGGGGCTGAGGGGCAGATCACCTGAAGTCAAGAGTTCAAGACCAGCCTGGCCAACATGGCAAAACCCTGTCTCTACTAAAAAAACAAAAAATTATCTGGGTGTGGTGGTGGGCGCCTGTAATCCCAGCTGTTCGGGAGGCTGAAGCAGGAGAATTGCTTGAACCCAGGAGGTGGAGGTTGCAGTGAGCCAAGATGGTGCCACTGCACTCCAGCCTGGGAGACACAATGAGACTCCATCTCAAAAAAAAAAAAAAAAAAGAAAAAAAAAAGAAAGATGTTATTATGTATACGTAATGAAAATGTTTCCTTGTTTTCAACTTATAGAATCAAGTTATAGGTAAAGAACAGAGGTCTTTATTTTGGTTACCAAATAAATATTATCAACCCTGGCAAAGAAAAATATAGGAGAATTTTGGAGATAGGAAGGAGGTAGAAGAAAGAATCGTGGCACTAACATCTTCATCTTACAAAGTGGGAGGCAAGATATTTTATATACAACTGATGGGACAACACTAGAAGCTCATGCGTATTAATTAAAATGAAAAAGGTGTTCAATAATTGTACTGACAAAAAAGATATAACTATATGGGAAGAAGTGAGAAAGAGGGTTAGCGAAGATGAGCTAAATTTTCACGTATCAATACAAAAAATTAATAGATAACTGCTAAAGCTTATAAATCAAGAAATAGAAGCATCTTATTTAGATATGCAAAACACTAAAAGCAGAAATGACTGAGAGAGCGGAGATGCGCAGAGGCGGGACCAGGCACATTGACTTTCCATCAGGAACACATCTGCTACTGGATTTTAAAATCATGTGTGTGAATTTTTCTTTTTCTGAGACAGAGTTTCGCTCAGGCTGGAGTGCAATGGCACGATCTCGGCTCACTGCAACCTTTGCTCCCCCAGGTTCAGATTCTCCTGCATCAGCCTCCCAAGTAGCTGGGATTACAGGCACACGCCACCACGTCCAGCTAATTTTTTGTATTTTCAGTAGAGGTGGGGTTTCACCACGTTGGCCAGGCTGGTCTCGAATTCCTGACCTCAGGTGATATGCCCACCTTGGTCTCCCAAAGTGCTGGGATTACAGGCGTTAGCCACCGTGCCCAGGCATATGTGAATTTTTCTGTGCTAAAATATAATGGATGTAGGTGCCCCCGAAAAGGAGGTATTAGGATCTCTTTATGAAAGCAGCATCCTAAACGCTCACGCTGTATTCTCTATCATGGCACCGTAATCTAAACTCCTGGGGGTACAGTCCATGTCCTACTTATTCATTCCTGTTCATCCTTACACCTTTGGCGCCCAGCACGAAACCTGGTATGTGGTAAAGTATCAATAAAAATGGCTAATAAAAAATAATAGAAGAAAAACCTGGCCCTGGTCATCTTATTGCCTGAGAAGAGGCAAGGAGAAGGTGCTTGGACATTAAAATACATAAATAAATTCATATAGAAAGACTCCTGTGCCATTAGGGGTCTCATGCCACATGTATTTTAAAACCGTTTTTGTTTAATCACATTATGTCCTTCTGAAGTAGATGATTTAGCTTGGGGTAAATACTACAGCTCCTTTGTATAAGGCTGAATTTGAAGGGTTTATGCTTTGCAAACCTGTGACTTTGCCTCTATTACCTTGTTTTGTGTTCAGGGGAAATTTTCAATGGTGAAAATGTGAACTTTGGATTTCTACTCTCAACTGAGCAGAAATAAATTCATACTTTGGAGTTGAACTTGCATTATGGGCACATCTAACTGGTGAATTCTGTTTGTTACCACAATCACCGCTTCCATCACTATCACCACCATTGCCACTACCACCATTCTCATGCCTTAAACCCCCGACAGAAAACAAAAGTGAGTACAAGAAATACATTTTCAACACTCACTGGTCTATCAAATTCTATGAAATTTGCACATCTCCTAGAGTATAAACTGGAGGGAATAAGGGGACTCCTCAGCCCACCTCAATTCTCTGCCTCCTACAGTATGAACACCTCACTATACTAGATATAATTATAATATTTATATATAATATTTAAATATACTATGTAAATGTAGTCTTTTTAATTAAACATGCTTTTTAGTTTTGCCTTTTAGATAAATGCAGTATCACGATCTAAATTCCAAGGTTAAGCTTCTGCTGCCTTCTGGTGGCTGCTGTAGTTATCGCATTCTATTTAACTCATCTCACAATGAATGAGAGAGTATAACCTCCAGGTCAAATGACATTACGGTTGGAAGGAACCTGATAAACTTCTTGATTTAACAGGGGAAGAAACTCACACTTAGAAAAGAGAAATAAATTGACTGAAATTAACAGAGTATAGATGAGTTCTGGAGTCCAGAGTAGAAATATACTCCGTTATCTCACGTTGTCATTCATTCATTCATTTACTCATTCCAAGGCTCTGTGTTGGGGCAAGGAGATATGAATAAAGAATAAGCCTTAGGCCGGGCGCAGTGGCTCAAGCCTGTAATCCCAGCACTTTGGGAGGCCGAGACGGGCGGATCTCGAGGTCAGGAGATCGAGACCATCCTGGCTAACACGGTGAAACCCCGTCTCTACCAAAAAATACAAAAAACTAGCCGGGCGTGGTTGCGGGCGCCTGTATCCCAGCTACTCGGGAGGCTGAGGCAGGAGAATGGCGGAAACCCGGGAGGCAGAGCTTGCAGTGAGCTGAGATCCGGCCACTGCACTCCAGCCTGGGCGACAGAGGGAGACTCTGTCTCAAAAAAAAAAAAAAAAAAAAAGAATAAGCCCTGAGGGTGCGCGGTGGCTCATGCCTGTAATCTCAGCACTTTGGGAGGCCAAGGCAGGTGGATCACGACGAGGTCAGGAGATCGAGACCAGCCTGGCCAACATGGTGAAACCCTGTCTCTACTAAAAATACAAAAATTAGCCAACCACGGTGGCAGGTGCCTGAAATCAATGCCAGCTACTCGGAAGGCAGAGGCAGGAGAATGGCGTGAACCTGGGAGGCGGAAGTTGCAGTGAGCTGAGATCGCGCCACTGCACTCCAGGCCGGGCAACACTGCAAGACTCCGTCTCAAAAAAAAAAAAAAAAAAAAAAAAAGCTAAGGAAAGATGAGATTCAAGTTAAATCTTGAAGATGAGTAGATGTTTCCCACCTCTATGGAGATGTGATAAATTCTATTCAGAGGGAGCAGCATAAATAAGGACACAGCGGCATAAATTTGCACGACCCTTTAAGGAAGTAGGGAGGAAGTTGAGGGCATGGGGAAGGGATAGGTGAGTAAAAGATAAGGCTAGAGAAGTAGGGAGATTACGGGCACTTTGGCTGTATTAAGTATTTTGGATTGTATTCTGTAGGTAAAGCAGAGTTGCCAATTGACATGTTAGCAGCAGGGCAGTGACATGACTGGACTTGTGCTTTCTTTCTGGTAGCAGGATGGGTTGGATGGAAGTGGGCAGGACTAATGCAGGAAGTCAGTTGGACGTCATTGTGATACAGGAAGCAGATGCTGAGGACTTGGAAATGAGGACGGGCACCAAATCTGCATTGTCCATTGCTGTTTCCCGGGTGCTCAGAACATTGGCATTAAGTAAACATCTTTGTTAAATAAACGAAAGAACGGGGATAGTGTAATCTCCTGGTGAAATGTTTCGTTACTTAGTAGCTGTGTGCGCACAGATGAAAGTTCTAGTCATGCGTATCTTATTTCTATACTATTTCAAAGGTTGAGTTGCTGAAGCGGCTTCATTGTCTGGGGACATACCCAAGGTTCGTCATCTCGTGACGAGAAGGTTAAGGACACAGACACAAACATGGAGCGGGGTAAGGAGCGGAAAAGTGTAATAGGCAGGAAAGAAGAGAACAGCTCACCCGTAGAGAGGTAGGAAGGCTCTGAAGGGAAAAATCCCTTGTGGTGGGAAGCAGTAGGTTATATAGGGATGCTTGAGGAGGCTGTGTCTGATTTATATAGGGCCCAGGGGACTGGTTTGACCAGTGTGCCATTAACACAGTCCACGAAGATACTGACCCTCTCACCCTAATCTTGTATTATGCAAATGTGACCTCTGCCTGGCTGGCGCCATGACACCCACACATGTGGCTTTACCTGGCCGGCACAACGACACCCCCTACACATGACAACAAAGAAAGAGGAGGAGAAATCGCTATATTGGGTGGACCTGGCTTTTAGTACAGCTGCGGGCATTCATCTATGCGAACTTCCAGCTTGCTTATTTATGCTTGCAGCTCAGCTTTTCAGGCTGCTTTTTGCTAGAAAAGAAATGGTTTGGAGGCTGTTTTCAATTAAAAGAAAAAACCTGGCTGGGCACCGTGGCTCACATCTGTAATCTCAGCACTTTGGGAGGCCAAGGTGGGCGGATCACATGAGGTCAGGAGTTCAAGACCAGCCTGCCCAATATGGCGAAGCCCCATCTCTACTAAAAATACAAAAAATTAGCCAGGCGTGGTGGCAAGCACCTGTAATTCCAGCTACTGGGGAGGCTGAGGCAGGAGAATTGCTTGAATCCAGGAGGGAAAGTTCGCAGTGAGCCAAGATTGCACCACTGTACTCTAGCCTGGGTGATAGAGCCATACAGTGTCTCCAAAAAAAAAAAAAAAAAAAAAAAGAAGAGTAAGAAAAGAAAAGAAAAAGACTTACTGAGGACTCTAGTACCCTCGCTACCTGCCTAAATAATTTCTTTTTAACTCCTATGTTATCGCTTCATTGGTAAAGTTTAGAGCTAAATGTAGTAAGTAAGGAGAACTAAGTAAGTAAGGAGAACTCTCTCAAAAAATACTTTTTGAGAAGTTCAGCACTTTACAGATCACATACCTACTGAATAACCAAAACACCAAAAAACTTGAAGGAAATATATTAAAAACACAAACCTAACATTGTCACTGACAGTTATAATTAAGAAGAAAGAAAGCATAATTTCAACTCAAAAAGTTACAAAAGTAAGAAGTTGAGAGTTGCAGAAGCCCATGAGAAAAGAGATATATTTCAGAAGTCAAGTTTGGTTTAAAACTAGAAAGCTTGAAGATGGTTCCAGAAATAGTTTTAAAAGCTTATTAAATAAAACTCGACTTTAAAAAGCAATCATAGCAATAAATCTGAAGTCAGCTCAGTATTGCTTATTGTCTAGAAGACTGCCATCTTCATCCCCCCCTCCCTCATTGCGTTAATCAGCTGCTAATGCCTGTTGGATAAAAGTACAGGAATCATTTTGGACTAAATTTGACTCAGAGTGAAAGAAAACTAGAAATGTAGGTATAGCTCTGACAGAAGCAAGCCCTTCAAATCAGAAACATTCCCTTTATATCAGATCAAACTTTCAGAGTTTCTGGCTGTAGAGCGGAGCTGGTATAAAACTATTTGTAGCTTATAATTTTTAATACTTTTTGAAAATAATAAAGTAATACAGAGTCATTGTGGAAATTTTGGAAAATTCAGAAAAATAGAATAAAGCAAAAAAAATATCTTCCAGGATCCCATCACTCAGAGGACACCACTCTTAACAGTTTAACATATTTCTTTCCAGTCTTATTTCTATACATTGTTTTACAAAGTTAGAATCTCATTAAATAAGAAGCTGTATTTTTCTATTGCATTACATCATAAGTTTTCCCATGTCATTTAACATTCTTTGTAAATAATTATTTTAATTGGTTGCCTGATGCTCTATTTGTGAATATATCATAATTTTCTAATTTTTTTTTTGAGGCAGGGTCTTGCTCTGTCATCCAGACTGGTGGTCAGTGGCACAATCATGGCTCACTTCTGCCCTGACTTACTGGGCTCAAGTGATCCTCCCACCTCAGCCTCCTGAGTAGCTGGGACCACAGGTATGCACCACTATGTCCACTAGTTTATAATTTTTCCTTTTTTTTGAGACAGAGTCTCGCTCTGTTTCCCAGCCTGGAGTGCAGTGGTGTGATCTCGGCTCATGGCAACTACTGCCTCCTGGATTCAAGCAATTCTTCCGCCTCAGCCTCCTGAGTAGCTAGGATTACAGGCACGTGCCATCATGCCCAGCCGATTTTTGTATTTTTAGCAGAGACAGAGTTTCACCATGTTGGTCAGGCTGGTCTTGAACTCCTGACCTCGTTATCCGCCCACTTCAGCCTCCCAAAATGCTGGGATTGCAGGCATGAGCCACCACTCCTAGCTTTAATTTATAAATTTTTGTAGAGATGGGGTCTCACTGTGTTGCCCAGGCTATCTTGAACTTCTGGCCTCAAGCAATCCTCCCACCTTGGCCTCCCAAAGTGTTGAGAGTACAGGCATGAGCCACCATGCTTGGCTCTAAATAATTTTATTGACGGTGTTTCTACTTTTTTTTTTTTTTTTTAAATCTTTGGACTAAATATCTGTCCAGATTTAAAACTTTTTCCTATAGACTTTTTCCTAGTCACATGGAATTACTGCTCATTATGGCAAGCCCTGGCCAAGCCAGTCATGGACAGATTTTCCTGGGACCTCGTTGCCCAGGAGATCCTGACTGGCCCTGCCTGCTGCGGATGGTCAGTGTGCAGCTTGCACGGGTGAAAGCTGGCCAAGTCATGTTAGGGCTATTCATGACATGACAGGACCTAATCTTAAGTAGGTGGGTAACTATCACTGCAACCCAAATATGTGTCCAGGGAGGGAACAGGGGAGACTATAAAGGCCAGGATCACTGGTCACCCCTCAGCCTGATATGTCAAGTATTTCTTGCTGAAATACACAACCTTTTAGCTTATTGCAGTAAAATGTAAATGGAGTAAGAATGTATGTCTCTGTGCTCATTTTTGCCAGTTATGAAACCCGGTTTTCTGTGGAATAATTTATGTCAAATGGTAAGACATACTTTAAAGACAGGTATAGCTAAATTAGATTAAGAATATTTTCTTTCTTTCCTTTTTTTTTTTTTTTTTTTTTTTGAGACAGGATCTCACTCTGTTGCCCAGGCTGGAGTGCAGTAGGACAAAGATAGCTCATTGCAGCCTTGATTTCCTGGGCTCAAGTGCTCCTCCCACCTCAGCCTCCCAAGTAGCTGGGACCTCAGGTGCACACCACTATGCCTGGGCAATTTTTTTTTTTTCTTTTAGTATTTTTGGTAGAGACAGGGTTTCACCATGTTGCCCAGGCTGGTCTCAAACTTCTAGGCTTAAGTATGCTTCCTGCCTTGGCCTCGCAAAGTGCTGGGATTACAGGCATAAGCCACCACACCTGGCCAGAAATCAGTGTTGAATCAGAACTATAATATCATTCATTGTGCAGGGAAGTAAAGACCACATTTACAAACCCAGCAAATCAAACTGGGACAGCAGACAAAACACAGCAAAAAGCGCAGGCTAATTACATAAACAATAGAGTTTACTTTTCTTATCAGGAAAACAGTGTTAGGGAAAGAAAATTCATTAGGAATATCTTACCCCGGTCTGTAATATCATTAGGAAGTTTAGAGTTCTTCCAAGTGAATGTGGGGCTCATATCCACAGGGTGGGTCTGATTTACGTGGGTATCATAGGTCAAAAGAACCTTGTACTGTGTCAGGGCACAAAAAAGGAAAAGGATGAACAGTAAATCATTTTAGAACAAATTCTGGTGAGATTAATGATTCTACTCAATGACACTTGATTTACATAACACTTCTCAGTGCAAAAAGGCAACTGTTAACCAGCTAGTTAGGATCGTTTATTGGTTCCCAGCATGAACATAGATATAAGTTCAGATGGACCGATTACTTTCCTATTTCATTATGCCCATACACTACACCATTAACTCCTGTCTGTCCAGCACAGATTCTGTGGGCCTTTAGTGAACTAGTTCAAGTCTTTCATTTTTCAAATGTTAAACTAGAGGCCAAGAAATATTAAACGGCCAGCTCCAAGTCACATGACAAATGAAACACTAGTGTTTTCCACAATATTAAGTTGCTTTTGAAAAAAGCTCTCAAGAAAATGCAGCAGACCTAAAATCCATTATGTCATTTTGATACATGTCAAGGGGCCCTGAAATAACTGCACTTCTCAACTTCTATCAGTTACTTAATTTTCTAATCTCTTCTATTCCTTGGCTCTAATATACTTTTCTTGTACATGACACTAATTAGTTTCTAAAATAAAAGATTTCATTTTCAAGTAATTTGCCAATGGAAATATTAATATATTTTTAAATTACTGCTGCATATATTGAGTCAATTTTGTAAGGGAGATCTGAAAGATGACTTGATATGGTTTGGCTGTTTCTCCACCAAAATCTCAACTTGAATTGTATCTCCCAGAATTCCCACGTGTGTGGGAGGGACCCAGGGGAGGTAATTGAATCATAGGACTGGTCTTTCCCCTGCTATTCTTGTGGTAGTGAATAAGTCTCACGAGATCTGATGGTTTTATAAGAGGTTTCCCCTTTCACTGGCTCTTATTCTCTCTTGCCTGCTACCATGTAAGATGTGCCTTTCGCCTTCCACCATGATTGTGGGGCCTCCCCAGCCATGTGGAACTGTGAGTCCATGAAACCTCTGGGAAAAAAAATTTTTTTTCTTGTTTTTGGGGAAGAAAAGGAGGTTCAATTTGACTTACAGTTCCACATGACTGGGGAGGTCTCATAATCATGGTGGAGGGTGAAAGGCACTTCTTACATGGTGGCAGCAAGAGAGAATGAGGAAGAAGCAAAAGCAGAAACTCCTGATAAACCTATCAGATCTTGTGAGAACTTATTCACTATCACGAGAATAGCACGGGAAAGACCGGCCTCCATGATTCAATTACCTCCCTGGGTCCCTCCCACAACACATTGGAATTCTGGGAGCTGCAACTCAAGTTGAGATTTCGGTGGGGACACAGCCAAACCATATCAATGACCATCCTTTTAAATTTACCACTGTACCCTCAAAATGTTCTGGACAACAATGTTATATTTTCTTTTTATTTTCTTTTTCTTTCTTTTTTTTTTTTTTTTGAGACAGAGTGTTGCTTTGTCACCAAGACTGGAGTGCAGTAGTGTGAACTTGGCTCACTGCAACCTCCGCCTCCCAGGTTCAAGTGACTGTCCTGTCTCAGCCTCCCAAGTAGCTGGAATTACAGGCATGCACCACCATGCCTGGCTAATTTTTATATTTTTAGTAGAGACGGGGTTTTATCATGTTGGCCAGGCTGGTCTTGAACTCCTGACCTCAAGTAATCCACTTGCCTCGGCCTCCAGAAGTGCTGGGATTACAGGGGTGAGCCACTGCACCCAGCCCAATGTTATATTTTCATAACTTTACTCTTTCTTTCTCTCTTTTTCCTTTATATTAGGATGTGGCATATTGAATCTCTCTTGAGACTTATCCTGGATAGAGATTATCATCCTTTTAACCTTACATTTTGAGAAGATCTCATTTCCCCAAATATACATGTTATATAGCACAACCGATGGTATTACATTATTGAAAAATTCAACTGAATTTGCTTATAGAGAGAATAAATGCACAGAGCAACATTTTCCATTTAGAAGTGTAGTTATGAGACTGACATTAGATCTCACATGTTTCTGCCTGCCTCTGTCTATGAAGGTCATGGGCACCATCCCAGATGCGAATAACTCAGAGAGGAATGCATGTACCTTTGTAATCGCTATTAGTAACTGAAGTATTGATGGGATCTTATGTTAAGGTATTCTTATGGAATGTATACTAAACATAACATTATATTAAAGGTTCAATATAGGATCTAGAAACTACGAATTACATTTATGGAATGCTGCTAGCAAATTTCTGGTTTAGCTTTCTCAACCTGGACATCGTTTCTCTAGCTTTTCACATTTTCCATTGCAGATTATCTTTTACAAAGCTGGGTTGATAGACACATTTAGTACGTGACTTAGGGTGTCATAACACTCGCATTGGAAAATAAAAAAAATGAATACATCTTATGTTATGTTAGGACCTGACCTCCTATATAAACCTTTTTACCGACCACTTGGTTAGCTGGAACAGTGGCTTTTATAGTTTGGATGAATACAACATTGGATGACATGAAGACAGGTGTTTTGTTTGTTTGTTTGGTTTTTTGTGATTAAATGCTGACCAGCCATCAATGGTGTGCCAGATAAGAAGCTATGCACTGAAGAGACGGAGAGGTGAGTAGACCATTTCTTTTCTTTAAAGAACCTACTATGTAGGTGAGGGAAAAAAATGAATATAATATGAATAAAAGCATAGCATTTTAGGGCTGTTTATTTGGGGCTCAGATGTACCCATTTAATGATTTTCCTGAGAGTTCAAATGGAGATAACAGGGAATAGTTCATTGAAATCTTTAGTTGTGAAAATGAGTAAAAAATTATTAGGAAAGACTTGTGATGGATATAGATATATATCTATATGGATATATCTATATGGATATAGATATAGAGGTACAGACATATTAATAGTAAATAAAGTGGATATTCTGAGTAAGAAATTTTATGGGTCAAAATGCTTCAGGAATACTACCCGAAGTGGGGTGTAATTGTGAAGTTGAAATGAACTGTCTTCAGATTCTAAACATAATTTCTCTAATTCCTTTGCTGGTGCTCCTCGTCCAAGTTATCCCTCCTCACCCAGTAACAGCACCCTGCATTTTCTGATAAGCAGTGAGACATACTTTCTTGGTGTTCACAGACGTATACAGAAGCACCATGGTACTGTCCACATCTCCCCAGTCATCCAAGGTCACTGGACCATTATACCCTAGGGCAAGATCAGAGTATGTTAGAGGCCATTGTTGATTTTTGTCTACAGATAAGTTGGATCATGACAGAGAGTGTAAAACGGGTCCAAATAGCTCTGTTTCAAATTTACTGAAAACACTGTTGACATTAATAGCCTAATCAGATGGCACCTGGATTGGCTTCTTGGCCCAGAGATCTCTGGAGGGCATTTTTATGGGAGATGTATTTATTTAGAAAAAACAAAAAACCTTTTCATTGCATTTAGGGTGGTACTAAATGTAATGAGTCAATAAGTCCCTCGATTATTAGTGATACATTTTTGCTAAGAATATTTCCTGAACTCCTAGCATGGTGTATAGGGTCACTGCACAATCTTAACATAGATTGTAGGAAGATCAAATTTTTTTCACTATCACTTGTTTGCTGAAGACATTGAAGAAAATAACAAGTTTTCTGCGTTTCAGTTTTGTCATCTATGAAATAGCAATATAAAATAAACCTATTTAGTTAAAAAAAAAAAAAGTGATCAAATTAGCAACTTCACATGGTTCAACATAACAATGAACATTTATTTCCTGTTTACGATATACCAGGCTTTGTGTGCTAAGTGATTATACGCATTATCATACTATTCTTCCTGGAATGTCATGATATAGAAACTATTATTATCTCTGTTATATTGGTGAGAAATCATTTATTTAGTCAGAGATATTAAGGGTCATACAGCTGGTAGGTGGCGGGAACAAACATTTGTTTGTTTCCTAAATGTTAAGCCAAATGTTAAGCCCGTGCTAATCCATTAAAATGCTCAACCATGGTCATGGAAGTGAGGAAATTAAGAGTTCATGTAAAGTGCCTGGTAGAACCTGGGACACATGGGATGAGCAACAAATTACTGTGTCTCCCTCGCTGCATCTTCAGTGAAGCAGAAGTGATCTCTTCCCGCCTCTGTCATACACCATAGCCACTGGTGCAGCCCTCAGTCCTAATGCTGGGCATCTGCTGCCCTCTGAAGCCTACAGAGACAGTCACTTACTCTGCAGTAAAATAAAGGTTTCATAGAGTAAGACTCTGAGGCAAGTTAGAAAAGGCCACTATAATTTTTCTTTGACTTAGTATACATTACATTTAGAGGAAAATTTCTTCACAGTCTCAGGATGAGATCTGGGAAATGAAAGATGGGAGTTTCACTAGGGACTTGTAGGAAAGGGCAACGCTGATCCATGCAGTTCAGGAGATTCATGTTGTTTTGGAGGGTATTATTTTGTGGAGTTTTGATAGCTAAAGGTTTAACACAGGGTCCCAGACCCTTGAAGGATAGAAAAGGAGATATGGACAGACCCAAATCAAACTGCAAATATTTATCCTCTTGTTAGTTTCCAAGCACAGTCAGGACATCACCGCTCAAAATGCTTTATGATGAGCTTGGTTCATAAGTACAGAACCTGCACTACCTGCCCTTTCTGTGATATCCAAAGATTCTAAAAGATTGAATCATAAACTGGGGTTCAGTTATCAATAACAGCACCCTCAAAGTTTATGTAATGATGTTTGCATCCAGTTGAGTTTAAAGGGATTTAGCTGTGGAATCATCTATTGTTAAACCCTCTTTTATGCCCCAAATCCACTCAAAAAGTCCATATTTCTTCACCTTGGGGTTATTTGCTCTTTATAGACCAGTACCTTCAAAAGTGAGATTCCTGAAAGCATGAGCAAATTTGGGGGTGGTAATATTTTCTCCATTTTCAAGAAATATCTTCAGCACATGTCCAAAGAGCAGGATTCCATTCAAATAGGCAAGAGCAAAGTCTCGTTTTGTCTAAATAAAAAAAGAAAAATATTAAAACGGGTCCTTCAGAAAAGAATCTGGCCTTGAGCCTAGAACAAAAGGTTGTTGGGATCAGCAGGGTAACTGGAAATTTAAAGGGATATCAGGGGAATTGAAGGGATGTTATTTAATGAGACTTTTAGAAAACTCTTCCTTGGAGGTCGGGTGAGGCGGATCATGTCTGTAAACCCAGCACTTTGGGATGCCAAGGTGGGTGGATCACCTGAGGTCAGGAGTTCGAGACCAGCCTGGCCAACATGCAGAAACCCCATCTCTGTAACAATATGAAAAAATTAGCTGGCTGTGGTGGCACACGCCTGTAATTCCAGCTACTCAGGAGGCTGAGGCAGGAGAATCACTTGAACCTGGGAGGTGGAGGTTGCAGTGAGTCGAGATCCCACTGCACTCCAGCCTGGGTGACAGAGTGAGACTCCATCTCAAAAAAAAAAAAAAAAAGAAAGAAACAGAGAAAGAAAGAAAAATAACTCTTCTTTGGGTCAGTGTTCTTTATGATCCCATGTCACAATTCTGTCTTCTCTTGGAATCAATAAAATGAGGGAAGTAACTATAAGCAGTTATACTTCATTCCCATGATGAAAAACATACAAACGCAACCAGGAAAGGCAACATGAAGCATTTTCATGATTCTTATAAGATTTTATACAGAAATAATGTTAGCTTGTAGTTGATTGTTTTTATTAAAGTGCAAAAGAGAAACCCAAAAATCAGAAACCAAAAACAATCCCTGCATTTCAGTATTCTGAATGGAACATGAGCAGTTTTGATTGGATGATACCACTGAACTTGCTTTGAATACAATTCTGATTGGGTATTATTTCATGCCCCAAATGCCTGCCCTGGGAAAAGTAATGGAGAGGGTCAGAACTGCTGTGCCTCGGCAGCTGGAGAACGGTGACCTTCACAGGGCTGAGTGATGAATTAAAAGCCCTTGCTGAACTGAGACCAAGTGGGCTCCATTACCTCGGGCATGTTGAACTGCCCATTTGCAAAGAATCGTATTTTTGTTAGAACCATGAAGAGGGTCAAGTGATATTCAGATATTACACTCAGAATTATATGTGCTGGAAAAATAAAACCCTTTCATTGGTTTCAGTTTCTTTTGCTGAAATCATTTCATGAGGTAAAAAGAATCCAGTTAAGACCCAGCTCCAAAAGAGGATGCAGTCTCTAATTTTGGCACGGTCGTAAATGTGGGGACTTAGAACTTCTAGCTGGGAAAAACTGTGACACCCCAGAGGTATCCATCTTTCTTTGCAGCTTTTTGGGCCTGGCCCTTGACTTGCCATCCCAAAGTTGTTTTAATGTCATCGTCATTGCCCCTTCCTCCTCCTCCCATCCCAGTCTGCTCGCAAAGGTTTGTCTCTGTGGGCAGAATGCATCTAATAGATTTAATCGTATGAAAGTACAGGGACTGACAAAGCCCAATATACTATTAGAATCAGGAGCCCTGCATTATGATAAGGTGGCCATGATTTAGTGTCCAAATGGAGGCTCTTATTTCTGCACAAATGCTAAACCAGATGGTATAGTGGGATACCAGGAATACACCGAAACTCTCCTGGGCAAATTTGGACAATGGTCAACTTAATTATAATGGAAGACAATGTCTTAACCTAGGAATACACATTTCTAATGGGAGGATTTTAATATCAGTGACAGGAAAATTTTGCTTTAGGACGTAGGGAACTTTCCCGTAACCCTTGCTTTATTTTACATTATTTAATGTCTACCTCTTATAAGTGTAAGATTGACCCTCATTAGCAAGGCTTCTTCCTATCTTTCCATATTGTTACTTTCATGCCAATGTTGCACATGTGTCCACTGCTGGACTGTTCTATAGTCTAGCAGAGTGATCCACAGTTAAGAGCTTTGATAGGGACCCTGCTGTTTCAAAACGCTGTACATGTAGTTGGTTTCAGTTAACATTTGTTGAGTGAATTGGAGCAAGTAAAAATAATTGCTCATTTTGGAATTTGGGTCCTAAATGGACAAAAAGTATCTTACCCTTGACAAAGAAAATAATAATATATAATTTATACTATAACATAAAATAATAGCTTACTGGGGATAGATTCCTGGAGAAAGAGCTATTTAGGAGGGAATTCCCAGGAGACTGCGTCAGAACAAGGACATTTTTCATATAGTCAGGGGCTGTGACATTGTCCTCAAAGTACTGGTCACTGTAATAAAAAGCACAGGTTCCTCATGAAAATTAGGAAAAAATAGAGATATATCTTCTACAGTTCACACAAACTATATCATCAACCTTGAAAATAGTTTAAAACATTTCTTTTCATTAATCTGCAAAACTTTCTACTTTCCCCAGATAGAATTGTTTTCTTCTGTGCTTGCTAGGTTAAATAAGAGAATTTAAGCAATTGTGGTTAACATACATAAAGGAAAAGAAAACGAGAATACAGATATTTCTTGATTTCTTTGAGATTTTGGGGGGCTGTGGACATGTGAGCTCATGCTTGCTTTTCTTGGTTTATAGGTAGAAACTTTCTTTTCTTTAAGTGCTTTTAACAATTTAGAGATATTGAGACATGGTAGAGAGAAATTTTATCACTAAACTTATATTTTAGATGGTGAAACATAAGCATAAAAAGACTAAACCTCTCCTCTAACACGGTAAGCTTTTTGATATATGGAACATTAGCTTATTGATTCTTGTACCCTCAACTCCTAGACAATGCCTGGCACATTGTAGATTCTCAGTACTGTCTAAGATTGCTGTGCAAATGCTATGGTTTATTTTTACTTTTACTTTTTATTTTATTTTATTTTTAGACGGAGTTTCGCTCTCATTGCCCAGGCTGGAGTGTAATGGCATGATCTCGGCTCACTGCAACCTCCGCCTCCCAGGTTAAAGTGATTCTCCTGCCTCGGCCTCCCGAGTAGCTGGGATTACAGGCACCCACCACCACGCCCGGCTATTTTTTTTGAATTTTTAGAAGAGACAGGTTTTCAGCATGTTGGTCAGGCTGGTCTTAAACTCCTGACCTCAGGTGAACTGCTTGCCTCTCCTAAAGTGCTGGGATTACAGGTGTGAGCCACCACGCCCGGCCTCAAATGCTATGGTTTCTAAGCTTCCTATTATTTTGAGGTTTGTAAAGAATCTGATATGTTTGAACTGCTGTAATTAGGCTGACCATTATTTAATGTTTTTATTTAAAAACATTTTTTTTTTTTTTTAGGAGACAAGGTCTTGCTACGTTACCTAGGCTGGTCTTGAACTCCTAGATTCAAGCTATCCATCCTCCCGCCTCAGCTTCCCAAGCAGCTGGGACAACAGGCATGCACCACTGTGCCCAGCATATTTAATATTTGAACACATCTACTATGTGTTAAGAACTGTATTGGATATTTTACTCCTATTATCACATTAATCCTAGAAGCACCCCTATGAAGAAGACATTTTAATTCTCATTTTACAAATGAGAAGATTTAATCTCAAAATGCTAACAAAAATCCGAGTCAAAACCACCAGAAATGTCAGAATTAGAATGTGAACACATTATGTCTAATTTAGTCTCATGAGCTTTCCAAAACATAGCCAGGTGTCCTTTGGGAATAGTGACAAAGGAATGCCAGCACTTTGGTGGTTTATTGAGGATTTCTGAAAGTAAAATTACACCAACCTGGCTACGCTAAGGGCTCCTTCCAGGAGCAAAGCTGCTATTGAAATCAATGAGGTTCTTGGAGTGAAATATCGGTAACTCTGCCCTCTTCCCTGTACTTCTGTAGTTAAGAGTCTAGTTGGTTAATTAAATTACTTTCATGAATGTCTAGCCATCAAACAAGCCTGCAGTTCCTATACTTCATTTCCATTCATGCTGTGAGAAGTATTGTTAGTGTGGGTGAAATGATCAGGCAAATACGGGAAAGATCTAGGCAGTAACAGCCTCCTGTCTGAGTACAGACAGGTAATGATTAATGGTCCAGTCAGATAAGTGAAGTCATGTGATCTGGCTTCTGGAGACAAGGGGCATGGGCATGGCAGTGACACCTTCTTCAAGCCTAACTTGATTCAAATATTACCTTGGCACAGCTTGTCAGTGGGGTCTCCAACCATATCAGATAATTAGCGATTAAAAAAAAGATGGGATGTGATCAAAGGTGCTTTCTACTCTCCAGCATTTTTTCTCCTTGGCCCAGAGAAATGTGGAGGAAAAGAGCACCACCTAGTGACTACACCACAGAGGGTGAGGAATAATTGTGTATATCAGACTCATATAACTGAAACTTCAAGCTTATCAGAGGTGGCTGAAGGAAAAGTAATCTAGGACCAAAGGCCATTAGCAACTGAAGGAAGAAAATGGGGCTGGCATTACCAGGAACAATATTATTGAGTCTTTAGTTGATTTATTATTTCCTGGATAAAGACTTTAAAATCTGGCTAGAGATCAGGGTCATATGTTTTTTCTTTCTTCTTCTTCTTCTTTTTTTTTTTTTTTTAATAGAGATGGGGTGTCACTGTGTTGCTCAGGCTGGTCCGAAACTCCTGGACTCAAGCGATCCTCCTGCCTAGGTCTCCCAAAGTGCCGAGATTACAGGTGTGAGCGACCATACCCAGCCAGGATTCTATGTTGACTGAGCAGGCCTCAGTCATAAATGCACATGTGGGTTTAATGGGGGCTATAAGAAACCTTTTATATTTACAAACGGTGAAGGTGTCAAAGGAATGCATCTCTGCTAAAGCCACAATTAGGTAAATAAGAATGAGGGTGTGACGGAGTTCAAATATTATCATCATACGTAACCCCATAAGGGGTTGTGCAAAGCAAGAGAAAAGAGAATGTGCCTTTTGGAAATCCTTGGAATACTTCCTTTTTGAAAGGAGGAGGGTTTTTCAAAATATTATACCTACTTGAAGAGATCCACTAGAATAATGACAATGTCTTCAGCCACTGCTCGGTCACCCTTCAACTTGTAGAGGAACTCTGGACCACCACACATAACAATCACTGGAGGAGAAGGTAAGACAAGGAGATAAATATATGACAGTCTACAGACAAACAGAGAGGGAACCAGTTGCCTGAATATGAACCCAGTAGGTTAATGTAAAATTTTTTAAAGATAAACTCCAATTTCTTAAATTCCTCCTTTCTTTTTTTTTTTTTTCACTTACAATTATAGAGTCAGAATAGAGCTGAATGGGATCTTTTTAAAAAAATCATCTAGTCTATCATTCTTTTAATTTTATAGATTTAAGGAGGCTGAAGCAAAGATGCCAAAGGGTCAAAGAACTAGTAGATGACAAAGATAGCTGTGACAGTCAAGTTCAGTTCTTATTCCATTATGCCAGGCTGGAGTAATTACAGAATATGTTGGCATAGATAAGTGAAATATACCTCACCATTTGTAAAAGTGGTTGAAAAAGATATTATAAAAGTGAGAATGGGGAAGAATTTATAAAGTCTCCCTAAGCAACTTGGGCTTTATCTGTAGCCTCTTAACTCAAAACTTCATCTTAGTACCTCCAATGCCAGAGTCCAGTCTGAAGTCTACCACGAATTTCTGCCAGCTATCCTGAACGCACAGTTCTATGAGTGAGAGGAGTTGGGGGAGACTTCATTAGATCTTTTTAGATGCTGTGCCATTTTGCTACCCTATTGAATTGTAAAGTCTTTAGGGACATAAATACTCACATATGTCTTTCCCACCATATCTTGGTTAATGTTTTTGCAACTGGTAGGTTCTTAATATAACAAATGCTTGATAATGGCAATAAATGATCATTTGAATATCAGGGAATCCACCAAGCAAGTATCTTCCCTTGTAGAAAATTCTCACAATTGATTGCTTTGCCCCTGATACATTCTTGTTTGTAGACAGAAGTCTGTGGAAAGTGCAACAAATCCCCTAATATCTTAGTGAGGATGAGGTTTTTTTTTTTATTTGAATAGGTTTTTGGGCGAACAGGCGGTGTTTGGTTGCATGAATAAGTTCTTTAGTGGTGATTTCTAAAATTTTGGTGCACCTATCTGCCAAGCAGTGTACACTGTACCCAATGTGTGGTCTTTTATCTGTGGATAAATTTTATCCAATTAGGCTTTCATACTTGGTCTCTAGCTGGTAGATCACTGGGCAGGTAAGATACAGAAAGATTAGGAAAGTGAGATAATCTTTGCTTACCTTATAATTTTGCATGAAGCTATATAACCAATAAATTCATCCTCTTGGTCACCAGGAGGACTGGGACTCAGAATGTGTGAAGATTAGTCACAAATCCAATAATATGTTGGATTGAGGTGAATTTTAAAAAAGAGTTTGCTGAGGGTGGGTCATCATATCATTTGGGTTTATAAAAGCTGGATTTTAGCATTATCATTATTATGTTAATATAATTACTCAGTCATACTTATGGATTTTCTCTCAGAGGATAAGGTTTTAGTCAATGAAAGGAACAATATAATGAAGTTGCATGCAATTATAGATCTCCCAAAATATACAAAATATGTAGGAGGAATGATGATAGCTCTGCAGTGGAAGATTTGTTGAAATGACTTATAAGGAGGTGGTAGTCATAAAGAAGAAGTTAGCCAAAAAAACCCAACAAAATTATCTTCATGTCTTCTTACCATTGCTTTTCCTGTTGTGGTCCATTAAGATATCCTGAAACTCCTTATCTTGTCTTAACACCAACTTAAAACTGAGTTCGTGGGAGAAATAGGAAACACTGGCCTCCAGAGCGTTAAGGTACCTGGAATAGGAAAGAGAGAAACTAAGAAAACAGCTTAGTTCCCTCATGGCCTTTCAGGCCTTTCACTTCTTTTTTGCAGATCTATCCTGAGATTTGTTCATCTAAAATTCATTTCTGCTATTAACATGATAGACAGCACACACCATGATACCACTAGTTTAGATTGTGAAGCTCTAAATTAGTGAAAGGATGGGGGAGCTTTTAGGGATCTTCATGTATACATGTAAATAGTAGACATTTGGTGAGTCCTTTGTGATGGCTTCCAGCTGCTTACAGGAAGAGGGTTCTCCTCTGCTTTATCAACTAGTCCCATTATCATAGATAAGTTGAAACCCTTGAATCTACAGTACAAAAATTCAAAGTTGATAGGAATAATTTCTGCTCCTGTTTAAACCTCACATTAGATACTGTGGGTTGATTCCTGTAGGTCCCTAGATGCGCACCCCTGGTGGTATCCCATCTTAGTCTTTTGCATACTTAGGTGGAGAGAGACTGCAGAATTAAGCAGCATCCTGGAAGTACAGGCAGCAACCCAGCCAGAAGATTTCCTCTACCACCTTTGTTGGAGTTGAATGAATCTTTCCATTTTATTTTAGTAATGATACCTGATATGGTTAGGCTTTGTGGCCCCACCCAAATCTCATCTTGAATTGTTATCCCCATAATCTCAATCATCCCCACGTGTCGAGGGAGAGACCAGGTGGAGGTAATTGAACCATGAGGGTGGTTTGCCCCATGCTGTTCTCGTGATAGTGAGTAAGTTCTCATGAGTTCTGATGGTTTTATAAGGGGCTCTTCCCTCTTCACTTAGCACTTGTCCTTCCTGCTGCCTTTTGAAGAAAGTGCCTTGCTTGTCCTTCGCCTTCTGTCATGATTGTAAGTTTCCTGAGGCCTCCCCAGCCATGCTGAACTGTGAGTCGATTAACCTTTTTTCCTTCATCAGTTACCCAGTCTCAAGCAGTTCTTTATAGCAGTATGAAAACAAACTATTATTAATACAATACCCATTGTTCCTCTTTCTCCCCCACCTCTTGTTCCTCTGAAGAAGTGTGAGATCATCTTTTTCTAATTAATTGTAGGAATAGGCAAGATGCATGTTCTCTGGTATTGTTTCTTACACAGGAGTGTGAAAACATTAACCCCTGGCTTTCATTTTCCTTATCTGTAAAATAGGGATCCTACTACTTGTTTTATTTTCTTCAGATAACGTACTGTAGGAAATCAATAAAACTGATGTGAATGTACTTTCAAAACAGTAAAGAGTGTTGCAGATGCAAACTATACTGATTATTTTTACAACTCTATATTTACTTGATCCCCTTTGCTTTTATTTATGTGTGAGAAAGTGAACTGGTGTCTATACCCAATGCTGTTACCGGTGGAAGGTGTATTTGATAATAACTAGGTGGCCTCCATGATCCTATGGCTTCTTTCCATGGCAAGTACTAATGAAATTTCATGATCCTGCTTACCAGAAACAGTCCTCGGACTCCGTACCATTCTTGTAAACATACGAAGTGCTCCAGGAATAAGTTTTGAAGGGTAGATCATTGGTTTTCCAAAAGTTAACCAAGAAGTATGTCAACTTTCTAGCTGGAGACATCAGCCGGGTTAAGGTTTCTTTATAGTCACATGACAATCCAAAACTTCCAGCTGAGATCATGGGGTAGCTCAATTCCGTGTCAAGGCTGTGTCAAGAGGTTGAGGAAAAAAAAAAACATTATCAGGATTAACTTTAGTAGCACAAATAAGATCCCTCTTTATCCTGTTTCAGTATGTATGTATGAATGGTAAGAATGAAATCAGGTCATTAAAGCAGATATCTCATGTATATAGGAGTCTTTCTCATAAAACTGAGTTTAGAAACACTTATTGAGCATGTGCTGTGTTCTAAGCACCCTCTAGGCAATTTTGTGAATATGTGGCTGGGTTATTTTGATTTATTCTAAAGTGAGTTGTCATGATATCTGGGCTGGGATACTAGGGAAGTCGGACTCAGAAAAAGGATAGACCACCACAGCCACCATCGTTGTAAAGCCAAAAATATGCCATCTACCCTTTGCCATGCATTGCCTTCTTCCCAGCTCTGCAATGAACTGCCTGTGAGACATCAGCTGGGGATTTGAGAGCTTTCCTTCCCTTGCTCAACACCTGGACCATTTCATAGTTACCTAAACTTATCAATCTTCATTCCCAATCAGGGCCTTGACAAATGCCAGGAATGATGTTCACCTGCCTCTTTGCCAGACTGATTCTTACTCATTCTTCAGCTCCTAGATTACGTATCTCTTTATCTATCAGGAAAACTTTCCATGGTACCTAAGACCAGGTCACTATTTGGGTGAGTATCTATTTAATATCTGTTTCTTCCACTAGACTGTAAGCTCCCTGAAAGCAGGGTCATGCCTGGCTTGTCCACCTTGGTGTCTCCAGTCAGCTAGGCTCATATGTAGGTGCTTAATATGTATTTAACGAAGGAAGGAAAACAACATCGCCTTCCTTCTTCAGTGCTCCATCAAAAGGTTTTAGTGAGCTTCCTGCTTGCATCTCAAACTACAATGTTCACAGTCAGCATTCTCTTTCATTTCTGTTCCTCCAAACTGTTTTTCATTTATTTTAGTGTTTTGAGATTTTTTTCATTTATTTTAGTGCTTTGAGATTGTAAAGGCTTCTTTGACTACTTTCCATCTCTCACCCCAGCATCATACTATTGATTGATTCTACATTCAAATATCTTTGCAGTTATTCTCCCTTTCCATGTCCACTTCCTTCTTGCTAATCGAGGCCTTCCTTCTCTGCTGACTTTCCTGTTGTCAGTCTCTGCCTGTGTCTTTCCTATACACTGTGGTCAATCATTCTTCTGAAAGTTGGGCTGCTTCTCTTGGCATTCCCAAGCTTAAAACCTTAGTGATTTCTGACGCGAATCTCATTAAATGCAACTTCCTTTACCTGGACTTTCCTCCCATGAACTTCCAAATATGGTCCTACTTAATTATGCTAGTCTTATCTCTATTATTCCCCTATACATTTCCTGAACTCTGGTTAATACAGAGTTCTTCATTTCCCTGCTTGTTTGCTTTTACACATACTTCTCCCTCTGCCTGGCTAGAAAGCTCGTCTCCTCATCTCTCTACCCGTTAAAATTTTACCCATTCTTCAACATGCAAACAATTGCATCTCCTTCATGAGGTTTCTTTCCCCCATTGAACCTTAGTCCCCTCAAACAGAGGTGACTCTTTCTTTCTGTGCACGCTACAGCTTCTCTTTTCTTTTCCCTTTTCTCTCTCTCCCTTCCTTTCTCTTTTTTCCTTCCTTCCTTCCTTCCTTCCTTCCTTCCTTCCTTCCTTCCTTCCTTCCTTCCTTCCTTCCTTCCTTCCTTCCTCCCTCTCCTTCTCTTTCTCTCTCTCTTTCTCTCTCTTTTATAGGGTCTCACTCTGACACCCAGGCTGGCGTGAAGTGGTGTGATCCTGGATCACTGGAGCCTCGACCCCCTCAGTTCAAGCGATCCTCCCATATGCGCCTGCCACATTGCTGGGTATGCATGACTACACCTGGCTAATTTTTTTATTTTTAAATTTTCTGTAGAGCAGGGTCTCGCTATGTTGCCTAGGCTAGTCTCAAACTCCTGGGCTCAAGGGATCCTCCTGCTTTGATCTCCCAAAGCCCTGGGATCACAGGCGGGTGCCACTGATCCCTGCCCTCTGCAATTTCCTGTCTCTATTTCCCTGGTGGCATTGATCTCACTGCCTTGTATTGGTCAGGAGAGTCCTTGTCACTTTCTCTATTTGGGTGGGCAGGGGCTGTGTTTTACTTAATTCTCTCTACTCTGAAACAGCTAAAATGCTTCTTTGTACGTAGAAGGTCTTCATAAATGGTGAATCAGTTTTTCCAACCCTCCTTTCCTTTTGAGCATACTCTATAGCAATATAGTAAGTGATCAGGTTAGATGACAATTGGGAACAAATGCAAGGAAGAGTAAGATTCTGGATCTGTCTGCATTTTGGTATGGAAGAGAAGCTGAAAAAGTGCTCAGTGAGCCTGAGCATCTGAGATTGATTGTAATGGTGTAATGGTGGGTGTGAGGTGACAAAAGCAAACTTCGCAACAGAATTTTCAGAGGTCTAATGTTTACCCTCCAAAATCCATTGCGAGTGATCCTCTGCATCGTTTTCTCTGTGTAGATGAAGGGTGATTCTTGATTCAGGGTCAGATTGAACAGGTACAAAAAAGGAACTTGAGCAGGATTTTGATTAGGGAGGTGTAATTAGCAGAACACAGTATATTTTGGTGATAATTACATTGTGTAAAATGAATGAAAGAGATGAGGGTAATTTTCCCAGAGCCAGAAAAATATATTCATGCTAGAATATATTGAGAGCTTTGTTCTAAGATAGTAAGGGCACTGTACAGAGGACTTTAACATCTCATTTATATACTCCTCAAATAACGCCATGAACTAAACATGTTGTTATTTTCCCCACTTTCACAGACCTACAGGATAGAACAGAACCCTACTAATACCCTGGGGTGCTGCACTTTCTTTTGTGTTTCCCAGCCCTCTACCCATGCTTTTGTGAGTATTTTATTTATTAAACTCCTCACATTATCCAATTTCACTATCTTTCCTGCTTTTGCTCAAAACTCTGACTTTTTACCCATACCATGTTTTCTCTCAAGGTCAGACGTTAATGACTCAACCTGGATGGCTACAGGCATTCACTCCATGCTGAGCAAGGGAAGTTACCTGGATAAGAGAATGACAGTTATGGAGAGATGGCAAAATACTAGACCTCAACACCTCTGATTGTGTTGCCTTGACTAGACTGTTGTTTCTTTAAGTTGCAATATCATGTCCTGACTTCAGTTCACAGTAGTATTACTTACTACATCTGGAAGGTGGAGTATGTACATGAGGGCCCCATGAGGACACAGCCCATCCGTTTTGCATTCTGTAGGAGAGAAAACAACAATGAATTCCTAAAACTAAGAAAAGTACTCAGTAGACAGGAAAGAAGTAGCAAGGGGAAGGCTCCCAGAGGTTTAGAAAGTGGGGCCTCCCAAGATGCTCAAACTCAGAGCAGCATAGGGTGCCTTGAGCTGGACAAGGATCAACTGAGGCATGGAGAGGTTCAAGAGGGAAAAGATGCTACCGGGAGGGAAGGTATTTTACAAAGGTGCACTGACTGGAGGTGAACCTGGCTTCCTTCTCAGTGCAGGATGGGAAGAGGCAGAAGAGGGACTGGGAGGCTGTAGCATTAGTAGTGTCTGTAGGCCAGATAGTGGTGAGATGAGATTTGGAGGTGCTTTGAAGGGAGAGGGCAAGTTTCAGTTGTGGAGAGAACTATGAAACAGGGCTGAAGTGAGTAAAATGCTATGCAATTGATTGGGTGATTGTTGATCTTATTTTATCCTATTTCTGAAGGGGAATGTGGTTGGGACCATCTCATCCCTGGTTTTGGAGAACCAGGTTATACCTCTCTCTGTGGAGGCAGAGAAAAGCAGCATAAATTTCTGAAATTGTGATGTGGAGTTTATCGAACTATGCTTGTGCACACCTTACCTTCCCAAGATTGAGAATCACTGCTGTGGGAGCCATTGTTCCTGACGGGAGTGTGGCCTGCCTGGTTGGTGTGATATTATTGATTAAAGTTTAGAGGCATGGCTCTACTCCCAGTGCTCTGCTGCTCAGACAGCCTTTTCTTTAGTTTCTGTAGTAAGGGGGTGCATCGCACATCTGTTTGTCTCTAGAGAGCTTATGATACTCTTTATCTCCATAAAGCTCTGGTTGGGACTGGGGTTTGGGGATTCGGAGGAGGAACTAGGCAAGAATCTCCCTCTTCCCATTTCCATCCTTTGACATTGCAGTTACTACTTTAAGTTAGGTGTCAGATTCAACCCTTAAGCAATTAACTATGATCTGACATATGGCGATGACTTGAAACAGAGATTTCTGGTGTGGGGCCTTGAAATATGTTTTTAAACATGATTTCTCAGTTATTTCTTGAGGGACACAAAGGCATAGCAGTTTATACTATTAAATAAAGAAACTTAAAAACTGGCTGGGTGCAGTGGCTCATGCCTGTAATTCCAGCACTTTGGGAGGCCAAGGGGGGCAGATCACTTAATCTCAGGAGTTCGAGACCAGCCTGAGCAACATGGTGAAACCCTGTCTCTAAAATAATATAAGAAATTTGCTGAGCATGATAGCACATGCCTGTAGTCCCAGATACTTGGGAGGCTGAGATGGGACAATCACCTGAGCCCAGGAGCTCAACCTGCAGTGAGCCATGATTATGCCACTGCACTCCAGCCTGGGCAACAGAGGGAGACCCTGTCTCAGAAAACAAATAAACAAACAAACAACCCAAAAAAACAAAACAAAGCAAAATTTTAAAAACAACTTAAAACAAAAGAATTCCTCTCCTTACAACTGAAAGTGTACACACAGTACATAGCCAAGGCTCTCCTCACTTTGCTGGATTCATGGAGGGCCCCTGTCATTTGGGTAATCTGTAGGGATAAAACCAGAGTCTCCTGCCTGGTACTCGGTCACTCATTCAGCTATGTGGCTAGAAATGATGGGAGAGCTGCCTCATGGTTATGTGCTTACATCTCACACTAAGATTATCCGGTGCCCGTAGGCAATGAGGTGCATCCACAAAAGCAAATACTTACTGAAATTTTCCTGAGTAGGTCAAGGCCTTCACAGGTGCTGCTCCGGCAGTCGCCGGAGTTATGAATCAGACCATCCGAATACATGAAAGAAGCATTCACAGTCACATTTAGGCCTGTCATCCAGAGATGAGGGAAAATAGAACACTAGTGTTATTTTTCAGTAATTTATACCAGCCATGAGATTGATTCTGGGAAAAAGTGGGTATCTATATTCAGGCCTAGGAATATTTACATCCTGGGCCCTTGTTTTACTCCTGGTCACTTTTTTCCTCTCTGTGTCTCTGTCTCTCTATGTCTTTGCATCTGTGTTTCTCTCTCTCTCTCAACAGTTTTATTGAGGCATAATTTATCCATCATAAAAATCACACATGTTGAGTTTACAATGCAATGACTTTTAGTAAATATATATAGTTGTGCAACCATCCACGTGGTCCAGTTTTAGAACATTTTCATTGTGTTCACTGCCCTCTTCATCTTTTCACAACCCTAGATGCAGCAAGTCTCCTGTATGGACTGGAGAGTGTTGGGAAGCAAAGACGTAGACATTATGATAACCTGTTCTTTCATGGTCCCCAGGTGCTGTTTGCTGCCAACTTGCAGGAGGCTGCAGTCTTCCTTGGTCTCTGATCTTTATCCATCCAGTCAACAAACAGTTACTAAGTTCCTGCTGTGTGCCAGGCGTTCTTCTTTGTGCTCATGATACAGCATTGAACAAAAGTTCCTGCTTTCAAGAGGCTTACATTTTCTTTGGGCGTTACACCGAATAATGCATTTCTGATAGGGTGGTCACCAAAGCCCTAGGGGGAACTGGGACCTGCGTGAAGACTGAGCCATGCGATACATGGTTTCTCTGGTCAGAGGGAACAGCAAGGGCAAAAATCTCAGGCAGGACCCTTCTTGGCATTTCAGGGAGAACAGGGAGGCCAGTGTGGTCCTGACAGAGTAAGTGAGAGGTAGTGTGGGTGAGATGTGAGGTCAGAGTGAGGGCCACACCATGCATGACCATGTAGGCGTTAGTAAGGGCTTTCAGTTTATTCCAGGATAAGAGTTTTGGAGGACTTTGAGCAGAGAAATGATATTTTCTGACTATTATTTTTAAAGGACATCTCTGGATCTTGATGCAGAGAATGGATTGTGGGGAACAGAAACAGATGCAGGGAGACCAGTGAAGATGCTCTTCATAACCTAGGTTAGATTGGACTACAGTAGTTGGAGCAAAAGTAGAGAAAAATGGTTGCATTTAGGATGTATTTTGAAGGTAGGGAATTAATAAATGCAATATGAAATATGAGAAAAAGAGGACTCAGGATAACGCCAATATTTTTGACCTGAGCAAGTGGGTGAAGGGAACCCCTATTGACCAAGATGAGAAAGAATGTGGGAAGAGCAGGTTTGCTAATGTGGTGTGTGTAGTGATGGAGGTGGACAAGTCAGGTGTGAGATGCCTGTCACACTTCCAGATAGAGAGGACATTAAGCAGTTGAAATATACCCATCAGAAATAGTTATTAATGCAATCGTACTTATTGATAAAAAGCTGTCACATCTGTGTCTCAGATTTACCATTCTTGCTCAAAAGGGGTGTCTTGGTCAGTTTTCTACAAATCAAAGCCTAAGACAAAAGCTTTATTGAGTTTGTCTTACCACAGTCCCATATGCAGTAAATAGTGATCTGAAATTGAAGCCATGTTTGTCTCATCCTAAACCAATTATACATTTTTGATATCTCAAATAAAAACTCATACATGAGGGAATGGCCTTTTACCAGCTTAGTGATGCATCAAAGTGTTAAATCCAAAATTTATCAATGGGTATGATTATTTGTTCTCAACGAATCTTGCTGTATTACAATCTTTAGCCCCTGTCTCTCCTGGAGCATTCAAGACACAGAGTAAATAGACGATGAGAAAAATACTTCCTGCATGCCCTCAGGAAGTTCCCTGCAGCCGTGGCCACACTTCTCACATGAAATGAACATGGTTAACAGTCTAACTGTCATCTATTTTTCCCAAAGAAGGTGCTGCAAAATTCTGTTTTCTTTCTTAGTAGACAGGGAAGGAGATTGTGTAACATTACAAAATTTCCAGAAAACCCCTTTGTCTTTAAAACACGCCCTCTTACTTTAAAATGTTTTTCATCAAGGATAAAGAAAACAAAAATGTGTTCATTTGCATCTTAAATTAGATGAGAGTTTTGTTTGGATTTCACTCTGGCTCACACATTTCTCCTCTTATAAATTGAAAACAAGCATCTCTTTGAAATATCTGTTTGGTCACAAGGATGGCTGGCCTTACTGACCAGAACACCATTCCTCGTGTTAGGCATTTCCTCTGTGGGCTACTCCCAAAGCCAAAGTGAATTATGTTCATTCTGGCTTGGGGTCTTTGTATAATGGAGAACTCCCATATTTAGATGAAAGCGAGGGTCTTGCCGGTGATATCCCTGGGGATTGCTAGGCACCACGTTTTAGAAGGTTATAGCAGAACCATTTGACCTCAATCTGTCTATTACATTTTGGTTCCTTCCATTAAAAAATAATCAGGACAAATGTCTGATTCCTAAGCAGAGATGTTCTTAAGTTTGTCAAGTCCACAGGGAGTCTGGAAACCTCAGTCCACAGTCTGGGATTATGAGTGATTTCTTATGTGTTCTTGTACAAGCCATTTTAATTTCTCTGACTTAATTCCTCTCATGTAAAATGAGGTTAATACCAGGTTTGTAAAATTGGATAATTTTTAATCACACCTTTAAAAGAGCAAAGTGTGTCTATAATAGAAGTTGTTCTTCTGAACAAATAATGTTTTAAAAGGTAGAGACTTGTTCTTTCAAAGAATGGAGGAGTCTTTGTACTTCTACAGCCACTTGAGAGATGTCTACCAACTAGGCTGCAAGTTGTGCCTTGCTTTTTTAAGTTTGAAAACCCTGATACTTTATTTATAAGAGAGCTTAATGAGAGATGCCAGTACTTTGGTAGGACTAACCAAATAGGAGACGTCAATGTAATTAGACCAGTCAGGGATATTTAATGGAAGAGAAGAGGGGAGTGATGGGTTTAATAGCAATTCACACTTAATTGAGTGTAACCATGAGCCAGCTTCAGTACTAAGCCCCATATGCCCTTTATTTTCTTTAATTCTCATGCCAATAGAGAGGATATAGATAATTTGAAATGAGGAGAACAGAATGAATGAGGCTACAGTGCACCTGGGGGAATGGCAGAGGGTATGTGAGGAACTATAGAAAACAGGGTTGGAGAGGGTCTTGGAACACTGCAAGAGGACACAGAAAGTGATGTGGAGGGCAGCACACAGTCACAGGAAGATGGCCACACTTGCCGCTCCACTCTCTTGACCTCCTGTCTCTATGAGGGCTCTGTTCTCTCCTACCACCATGAGGGACAGTGAAAATGACACTTTAAAATCCAGTGCTCCAGGCAGCCCATGACTGACACAGCTAAACTGAAGGAGAAACTCCGGCACAGTGCCTGGGAAAAAGGGAACCAACATCTGTTGAGTGTGACCTTACACAAGTGACTTCCCTACTGAAGCCCTAGTTCCTCATTCACTTATTAACAGAATACAGCCAGGTGATCTCTTTCACTATATGCCTAGCTTTGGGCTATGATTTTTTACAGGTATTTTTTCACTTAATCCTCTCTGAATCCTTCAAGGTAATATTTTGTCATCCTCATTTAAACATGAGCCAATGGAGGTCTGGAGAGGTAGATTAACTTGTTTAAGGCTACACAGCTAGTAAGTAGTAGGGCAGGGATTTGAACTTAGGGAAGTCTAATTCTAGAACTTGATATGCTGTAGAACAGTAGTTCTCAAAGAATGAGCCACTGAGGTACCCTTAGTCCCTTTCAGGGGATCCATGAGGTCAAAGTTATTTCTATAATTATACTAAGACATTCCTTACTTTTTCCACTCTCCTTCCCTGATGAGCATATGATAGGGTTCTCCAGAGGCTATATGACATATATTATTGCAACAGATTGAATGTAGAAGCCAATATGAGAATATAGATATCTACCATTAAGCTTGACATTAAAGACATTTGCAAAAGTGTAAACCAGTCTTCTCACCCACTTTTTTTTTTTTGGCTTGAGAAATATAGATTTTCTTTAATAAAAATATTATTTATGCTAACAGGTATTTATTTGTTATTTTTGATGAATTTATAAACAAATGTTTAAAATGTTTCTCAGTTTTAATTTTCAATACAATCAATACTGATACATGTAACCACATAAACATAACTCTTCAGCACCCTCAATAATTTTAAAGAGTTTAAAGAGGTCCTAGGCCAGGTGTGGTGGCTCACGCCTGTAATCCTAACACTTTGGGAGGCTGAGGCAGGCGGATCACCTGAGGTCAGGAGTTCGAGACCAGCCTGACCAACATGAAGAAACTGCGTCTATACTAAAAATACAAAAAATTAGCTGGGTGTGTTGGTGCATGACTGTAATCCCAGCTACTCGGGAGGCTGAGGCAGGAGAATCGCTTGAACCTGGGAGGTGGAGGTTGCGGTGAACCGAGATTGCACCACTGCATTCCAGCCTGGGCAACAAGAACGAAACTCCGTCTCAAAAAATAATAATAATAAAAATAAATAAATAAATAAATAAATATGTCCTAATACCAAAATATTTGAGAACGGCTTCTATGGAGCATAGTATAATATGCTGCCTCTCAATATTTTACTTTTATGTGTACTACTTTCTCTTATTTT